>NC_092858.1:90829857-91012090 GCF_032062135.1 Pyxicephalus adspersus | reverse complement strand
CGGTCGTTCATTTCCAGCGACTATTCTCGTTCGTCGGCGTCGTTGGTTACTTTTTTTACGAACGATTTTTGACCAATCGATCGTTCGTCGTTCGTTCGTCGTTCATTTCCAACGATAAAAATTGGAAGTGTGTACGCAGCTTAATATTTCTTTCATCCATCTTATTCTATAAGTAAAATCTCACATTTGGTGGACTGATCCTTTAAAGTGGAAGTTGTATGTGCTTTCATGGGAAGCGTTTAAGATCTTTAAAGTAAAAAAAAAAAAAAACTGCACTGGTAAGGAAGGTGGCTTAGTTTGATTCTAAAGCACTTAAAGCAGAACTAAACTGAAAATAAAATAAAAAAAATTACACTTGCCTTTAATTTGGTTTTGCAGCAAAAAAAAAACCCCAAAATACTTTGTGGAGTCTTGTTTATAGTACAACATTGTAGAATCACAACCAGATGTGCATTGGAGGAAGTGTTGTGATGTGATGGTGATTACGCATATTATAAAGAAGGCTGTCTTCACATTATAGTCTTGTAGATTTACGTGCAGATGTGTAGCTATAAGCTGCCTAACAAACACAAAAATCTCTAGAAAACTAGTGATGACAGATCTGCTTATGTGTTTCCTGTTGTACCCATGAAACATGACTAGGACTTATTGCTCATACACACTAAAATACTTTATATTTATATTTCAACGCAAAGTGAATGTTTAATACATTTACATGCATGGTATCTCTTGTTAAACCCTTCATAATTCTTTTTACACAGAATGGTGCACTGTAGAGTTCCTTATCATGCCTTACTCCTACAAAACTGACCTGCTGGAACCAGCAGGACCTATAACATCTTTGAAGCACATCTGTATTTTGTAACTCAAGGTAACTTGTTACCTGTGTTGTTGAATTTGATGGCGACATACTACATATGTGGTACATAGTATCCTTGTGCCAAGTCCTTAATCTTTCGTACAAATTACCATTTAAAGTTTATATATACAGTAGAACCCCGGTTATCTGGAAAACTCAGATAACCGGAAAACTCAGATAATCGACGCCCAACAGCTCCGCTTTCTTATTTGCTCCTGCAGCCCTAGCGGAGCTGTGGCATGTGTTCTGCATCCAAGAACATATACCACAGCTTCGCTAGAGCAATCTGGAGAGCAGAGCTCCGCTCCATGATTGGTTGAAAAAAGGGAAACCCTGATGACAGCTCAAGCGCCATCAAGGTTTTCCTTTTCTCAGCCATTCAGCACTAGAGGTGAATGATAAAGTCTCCCCTTTCAAGTCTAGTGCTGAATGGCTGAGTAACCTCGGTTAACTGGAAACTACACTTATCCGGAATCGGCCATTCCCCTAGAATATAGCACAGATTCCCTGGAATAGATTATAGCATTTATTTCTTTTTGACTGTAGTACATTATTTACAGACTATAACCAATTGCTATCTGTTACTGAACGCATAGAACGAATATATCTGACTTTTATTTTTACATCACAAGTGCCAAAATACATTCAGGAGACTAATGTGTATTTTTCACTCAATAATTCCTCTTCCATGGATGCTTTAATAAACCCCTTCATTGATCACTTCTCATTGTTAGTACAGTTTTGTTTCTGACCAGAGAAAGCAGCGATTAAGTCACTGTGTTGGATGTTCAGGGATCTGATTTACTTCTTGCAGTTTTACAACTGCAGAATCCAAAACTCCCAGCGTGGAGCCAAATTTAGCTGCACGGTCTATGATTCATAGCAGCAAGTACACTTGGCATATGTCAGGAGCTGTTTAAAGGTTTTGTTAATACTTGAAAGAGAACACACATGATATTTTTAGACTCTGACCACTTCTTTGTGGCTACAAATAAAACTGGGTGGTATAAGGTGTTTAGTAACTCCAGGCTGGTAAACCCTGCCAGGGAAACACTGTGGTTAGTTATCTTATGGAAGGTAATATATCTTTTGTGTTCACGCAGAGGTGTAAACCATATCAGCCAATCCTGTTTACCTTTCATTGTATAATCTGCAGGAGAAAATCTTACAAATGCCCAGGCATCCCTAGTACTGTGTTAATTTCAGTGCCTGTGCAAGTTACTTTTGCTGGTCAGGTAAATGCGGAATCAAATATAACATTTGTATTAAACTGTTATAAACCATTCGACGATTGTGCTTTAGGCTTAAGTGAAACAAGAGACAATTTGCCGTTTAATTTACAGATCCATCTGCGTTTAACCTCACCAGTGTATACATTCTGAATCTCTTTATTTTCTGTTGTTTGGATTTTACTTAATATCCTTGTAACTGAAAAAAATGCTGAGAAGTTTCATCATCGCAGAAATAATGCCTGCATGCATGAATGCATAGAAGGTAGTAAAGACTAGACATAGGGCAGAGAGCTTCAAAACCCAGTGATGCTTGGTAAGCCTGGCTGCATTTTTCATTTGACAAAACTCTGATATGACTTTTTGTCACAAATGTTTTTCCTGGGCAGAAGTTCACTCCAAATTCTCGTCCGATATCGGGCCTGAGCCATTGCACGTGTGTACGTAGCCTAGGAGTTCTAGTCCTTTAAGAACATTAGCCTACTCTGCAGGTGTGTGTGCGCGCGCATATGTTCGCATATGTTCACATGAGATCCTACATTTCTTACTTGCACAGAACTCCTCTCTCAATTAATCCTTTGTTCAGTTTTCTATAGTGCATTGCAAAGAAGCATGAGGCTGCAGATCTGCACAGTGCGAACAATTTAGAGCTGGTTACAACAGTCAATCTCAGAATTTTCTGCACCTTCTTAGGTTTTTTTCATTATCACATGTTATTTTTCTTTTAATTTATTTAATCCTTTTTTACTTCTCTTAGGCCTGAACATGTCTACAGATGGGGGGTTTGGTGCAGGTAACAGCGATGCGCAGCAAAGCTTGCAGTCGTTTTGGCCAAGGGTCATGGAAGATATTCGCAACCTTACAGTGGTAAGTAGAAACAAAATGAAGTAATGAAAAAAAAAAAGCTACTCTTTACTTGTGTATACTTGGGGACAAGTGTATTTTCAGGTAGTACATATTTTGTCAGTGTAATGTCTGAAAGTTATTACAGGGTCGTATTTGGATTACTTTTTTCATGTAGGCTTGTGTAAACTCTCCCTCTAGGCATCTATATGCAGAAAATGTAGATAAAAACTTTTTTTCAACTTTGGAACCCTTTAACTGTCTGCAAACTACAGTACCAGAGCCTTATTGCAGCACAAAAAAAGCAACATCCATAGCTTCATCTAATCTAACTTGTATTATGTAGGGGGCAGTTTGAATGGTAGCAGATAATTTATGTAAAGTCACTAAAAGGTCACACTTATATTATCTGCATAAAACATCCATTTTAGCACACTCTTTTTGAGCTCCGGTGACCAGTGAATATTTTGCTGCTGGAGGCCATTGCCTATTGTGGAAAGTAGACATTTAATAGTCAATGTCTCTTTTTTTTCTCATTACCTGCAGTGTCAGATAACCATACAGGGAAATGTACTCGGTGCTACACAATATAAAATTATTTCAAGTTTAATAACTCTTATGTTGGTGATCACTAAACAGTGGTTAACAATTTTTTTGTGGCAGCCCACATCCTTTTTGAGGTTTCATGTGAGTTTTACAACTTTTCAAAGCAAATTTGTTTTATTTTATAAATCTGTGCCTGATTTAGTCTGCAAATGCCATGCTTTGTTTGGAAAATTTAGTGAGGATAATCTAACCTGGGTATTTAAAGGCATGCTTCATATGTCATTCCTGCTGACTCAATCTATTGCTATGCTCCAGGCACTGCTAGAACTTTTCTAGTCCAAACACTTCTCCAGCTTTATCATGGGCATGACTTTGGCTCCAAGCACAGCAAAAAAACTTGCAGGAGCACATTTGTTGTATAGAAGCAGAAGATGCAATTAATATTCACTATGTTGCCAAATTGCAGACATCACTAGAAGGTTGGATTAATTGAAGGAACTCTATTCCCTCTTCTGGAAAGGATTGGGATGATCAAAACGTATAGTTTTTTTTACACAAATGATTTACAAGCTAGTACAATGACTTACAAACAAGTACAAGTGATTTTGTATTATACATACTGTAACATTAAAGTTATTTGCAGTACAAACTACATTCTAGTAAAGCAGACCAATAATGTGGTAGTGAATGCCTTGATAGATGTGCTTTCCACTGAACAATTTAAGAAAAAAAATGAATATTGGAAATATTTTCAAAAAATACTAAAAATTTAATATATAAAATGTTCCTTCACTAAAAGAGAAGTGTTGAAACTAGTGGAAAATCCCAGTGAAATTGAAATAAATTTAAAAATTTTTAAACACCATTGAGCCTATTGATTCTAGGCAGCAAGATGGTATGGGTACATCTATGAAAAGTATTTTTTGATAAAGGTTTTTTTAACGAATATTATTGTCTTTTAACAGGAAGGCAAACATTGCGAAAACATTGTTTGTCCTCCTGATCTGTGTGATTTTTTTGTTTTTTGTTTTGTTTTGTTTTTTTAATCATTTTTATTAATTTTTATCCACAGAAAGATTTCCGGGTCCAGGAACTGCCATTGGCTCGCATAAAGAAGATAATGAAACTTGATGAAGATGTTAAGGCAAGTTTGTGTTGTATTTCACTGCTGGTCCAAATGATTTTTTATGGAGACTCGCCATCTTTGTACTATCCGAGGTGGATATATACCATTAACGTTTTCTAGCAAAAGGCTGCACACATGAGAATCACAAATTGCAAAGTGCTCAATGGGGTGTACCTGTTTGTAGGTTAGATTTAGAAGCTGTTCAGAAAGGAAGGAACCTCCTTGGAAAAGTTATACTGGTTACAAGCAGTTTTCTCCTGTGAATTTCTTTTTTTTTTGTAAGATATTTGGAAGACATGTAATGCTGTTGAAAGGGAGTTGACTGTAGCAGGGTATATTCTGTACAGTGGAGCTCTGTGGTGTATAAAATTTACAGCACAATGTACAGAATGGAAGTATGGGGAGTATAACAATTTACGTGGGTGTAGTATGGTAAATACAGTATTGTATACATATTAGAGCCGTGTGGGATATGCAGAACACAGTGAAGTTTGTAGTGTGGTTTCCTGTTGAGAATGTACAGCTGATAGTAAAAGTGACTTGTGGAATCTATACCACAATGTACAAAATGGGATGGGGACATGATTGTGTTACAATATGCTACACAGGATTGATGGGAAGGATATAAAACACGGCAGTTTAACAGTAGTGTGGAGTTTACAGCATTCATTGTAGTGTGTCTTTAAAAGACCATTCTGATCCTTTCTGCTGAAAATACTAGTTACTTAGCTACTTTGCTACATCAGTTGCATAGTGCTACTGGAACAGGTATTTGCTTCATCACCTGAGCCTGGTCAGTGGCTCAGTAGAATAATTGAAAATTTAAATCTAAGAAAACTGTGTGATTTTTTTTTTTTTTTTTCACAAGAATACTCTGAATTTTTTTTATACCTATAATAAAATATATTCTAAGAAATGCTGTTTGTTTCTCAATAGATGATCAGTGCAGAAGCTCCAGTTCTTTTTGCTAAAGCTGCTCAGATTTTTATAACAGAGTTGACGCTGCGTGCCTGGATTCACACAGAGGATAACAAAAGAAGAACATTGCAGGTAACACAATAAAGCCAGACTTTGGAGATTTCCTAAAATTTGAAACTCTGTTGTGTGTTTGATTAAAACCAAATACTCAAACTGTTTCAGAGAAAGGGCTTTGTTTTCCTATTCTATTGCTATGGACTTACTGTGGAATACAACAGTTTTCATTTTTTTCTATTGTGCTGCATTAATATTGGTTGTTTACCTGAAATCCTCTAGAAACACAACATGTATTATGCAGAGATGTAATAAAAAGCAAATATGGGGCATCTAGACATTAGGATGTTTCTAGACTTTTTTTTTCCCCTACCTACCTGTAGGGTGGGAGTTGATTTAATTAAGATACCTTGTTAGATGCCCGTATTCGATTGGGAAGCCTGTCACTTCCTGTTACAGGACCACATCAGGCAAAGTTTCTAATGTGAAGAATTCCCCTCAGTTTTCTCTACAGCAGGTGTTAAGAGAAGATAAAGAATTACAGCAAGGATTTGATTGCTTTAAAAACCTAAATGGGTTCTTGTTTTACCAAAACCAAAAATGGGTTTGGTTAGGGATGAAGACACCCGTACTGCTTCTATGGTTGCTATCCATGCTACCCCAAGTCCTGAACTGCCTGTAAGTAAAGCACAACACTATAAAGGGAAACAAGTTTTTTTTTTTTTTTTTTATTAGAAGAGTACCAGAGGAGTTACTGTATTTCAACCCTTGGCTTACATTCATAGAAATTCATATTTCTATTAAAAAAATTGCTTTTTTATTTTTCTTTTACAGAGAAATGACATAGCTATGGCAATTACAAAGTTTGACCAGTTTGATTTTCTCATCGACATTGTTCCTAGGGATGAATTAAAACCTCCAAAACGTCAGGTGTGTATCTTACTAGTAATGATAAATTTGCTTTAATATTTATGATCTGTTGCACTACGTTAGACTGCCCAATTGTATTTAATAAAAAGTGTTGACAAGGAGCTTAGACTTATGTTTGATGTGTGCCTGAAGCATATAGACCAGCCCTAACCTGAGTAAGAGCCTGTTTGGTCACTGTTTAAGAATATATACACATGACCATCACCTATTCAAATTTATGAATGGATATTGGTAGTCTTCTCGCCCCCAGGGTACCCCACCTTAGTCTCAGTATCTGAGCACCATGGCAGTGTTTTGTCCTAGAACCTATCAGTGGGTTTCCTTCCCTAGGTGGATGATTAAGTATCTCAGGTTTTAGGCAAACACCAGTTTTGTGGCTTGGACCAGCAGGCCACACCCAAGTTCTTTTCCCTCAGACCCATGGCTGACTTTCACTAATATGCAGTGTTTTTGAAGAAAGGAAAAAATGCTTGCCTAAAATAAACTTACCACATTTAGTTGCATGCATTCTGAAAGTGTAGCTTTGTTTCTTTCGGTAAAACGATCTTCTAAAACCACACATTATTAGACAAAGATATTGACAAAAGTTTCTAAAAGTGTTGCTTAAGCAATTCCAAGCAAAACAGGTAAAATGGTCTTTGCCACTTATTGTGGGTAAAACTAACTTTGTTTTGTCCAGTGAGATCTTTAGTTTTGGACATTGATATTTGGCTTGAACATAAAATCTGCAGGCAGGCAGTTTCAGCTGCTGTAAACATCCTTGACTGGAAGCTGTAAGACTGATAGGAGCTTTCAGTCGGATGTTTACAGCCGTTGACTGCTACACACTTCTATGACAACGAATATTGGAAATGGCTTCTGTTCAGAGTGGATCTGCATTGATGTGGCAGTAATTTAGTACTTATTTTATTTAGGTATGATTGATTTAGTGTGCAAAAAAATTATTCTTGCACATTAGTTTTGACCAAATGCGACTTAATCTGAATAAAAGGATTTGTCTCCTGGAACATAAGCCATTAAAAATGTTCCAGTGGACAAATTAACATTAAAAAAGCCCATTTACAGAGCTCAATAGTGTTTTGTCTTCATCTTTACCAGCAGGCCTTATCCAGAATCTACATTCTGAACTGAGATGCTAATCATAATGGTTATCTCATCTTAAAACATATAATTGTTAAAAAAAAAAAAAAAAAAAAAAGATATTGGGAATGTAATTTTGCAGATTGTAGAATACCTGATAGATTAATTTAACGCTGGCATGCTCACCTACAGATGAAGCTATTTGACAAATAACCTGTGTGCTTGTGTGAATTTGAAATTATTTTAAAAACTTCACCCTTGTCCTAAACCTATTCTAGTTTTCATACAAGCTATATAATTTCTCTTTTTTGAGAGTTAGAGGGAGTAAATAGAAAAATAAAAAAATCCCGCAGCGCAATTGGTCTGGAGGTGTCTTTTATCAGGTCCTGCACCGTCTCTGCATCCGTCTCCGAGCCAGCGCGCCGGCCACCGCCATTTTTGCCTTTTTTTTAATGGTTCTTCTTCCTACACCGTCTGACCCAGGTGTGAGTTCAGGTGACGTAGTTTAGAAAAAATCTTGCCGATCTCACTGCACATGCGTGAGATAAGCAATTTTTTCCCTTTTCACGAAAAGGCTCCTTCTGCGCATGCCTGACGTAGGTATCCCAGGAGACTTTGGGCTCCTATTCATTCTTGATCGAGAATTAGGGGCCATGTGCTGCAAAAGGGTTGTGAAATTTTTGAGTTTAGGTACGCTTTAATTATTGGGGTAGAATGAGGGAACCGATTCATATTACATAGTTATCAGCGGTTATAAAAGGAATACCTTGCTCCTCATTATAACCCTTAGATGTATTGTATTACTGGAGTGCTGGTAAGGACCTTTACACAATGCTGTAATTGTTCAGAACATGTTGGGAATAAATGTCCTAGCCAAAAAACCTAAATGAATGTGATTCTCTGCTGCTGAGTTGTTCCCCTGTCCCTCCATGCTAAATACAGACATACAAATCTATTTTTAACCTCCCTAGCAGTAACCAACCCCAAGTGTGACTTGGGGTAGAAAAAAGTTGATGGAAGCGGTAAACATATGGGAAGTAATAGTAAATACAGCCTTACCTGATCCACTGGACTCCCGCGTTGTCCATCGGCACGATCCCTGTCGTCTTCCTCCTTCGGCGTCTTCTGCACCCGATGAGTCACCAGGAAGGGAGTTGAATGCAATACATTGGTTTTATATGTGTAAAAGCAGTGCGTTGTATTTCATTAACGTTTATTTTACAGTATTTATAATAGCATTGTGCTCCCCAGCCCCTTTTAGCTGGGCGCACCACCCGACAATTTTCAGTAACCACCCGGCTGTTTTTGGATAGTTAATGATGAGTTGGGTCACAGTGTTTGGGCTGCCACCCACCTGCAGCTTCATCCCATCCAGCTTAAAAATATTTTTGGGTTGAACACTGAATAGTATGAGTATAATTTTTTTTTTTTTAAATTTATATATTTTTTTAATTTATTATTTTTACATGATTTTGTGTTTCAAACTTTATTATACTCATACTATTATAAATATACTGTAAAAAAAATTTTCATGAAAAACAATGTACCGCTTTTAGACATATAAAACCAGAAAAAAATGAACTGCTAGGGAGGGTAAAGCACATGCACACTTTTAAAATGATCTTTCTTGCACGCCGCAGTGGAGCTGGAACAAACTACCGGGGCCGGAGCTGCCTGCGGCTCTTGAGCCTCTGTGTGGTGGCTCCCTTTCTATTTACCGCGGCTGGCGTTAAGACTTCCGCCGCTGGGGTAAATAGGAAGCATTCCCTCTCCTCTGCATGCATTGCGGAGGAGAAGGATTTCCCTTCAGCGTTGAGCGTTCCTGGTGGGGGCGGAACCATTAGAATGGGACTCAAGAGAGTTTGGCCTAGTGTGCTCCTGCCTACCCCTGACCCCTGCTCTAGATCAGACCCTAGTCTTCAGTATACATGGTTTATGTATAATGTTTATCTGTATTGTTTAATATTGGCATAAACAAGATGGTATGAATCACTGGTATAAATGTAAGTGGTGTGTATTTGTCATCTCATAATGTTTTAATGGGGCTGGAGAGGAACCTCCTTCAAATGTCCATGATGTAGAGTTTGTAAACATCCTACACTCTCAGCTGTAAATATATGGTGGCTGGGAGAAGGATGTTTACTCACACTGTCATGAAATAACCCACAAACCAATGATTGCCTTTTTGAATCCGAAAATGAGGTGACCTCATGCAGCACAAAATATGGTGTGCATTAATGCCAGCAATTCTTTACATTGTCTTTTGTTAGGGAAAGGTCTACTTTAAGTGAAGGGAATTGCTAATGGACCCTTAGGTTGTCTTAAGTAGTTGTTGTTTTTTTTGTTTTTTGTTTTTTTTTATCTGTTCTGTCAAACTTAATCGACTTATGTGAACAGAGCCAGCCACCTATTTCTCCCCATAAATATAGAACTTTGAGATGTTCTGTTTGTGGGTGTAGAATGTTTCTTTGATGCTTTTAAAGGATGAAAGCTTGAGGTTGCAGTTCCCATATTTAATAGCCAGTGTCAGTGTCTTATTTGTTTCTGCGGTTTGACACTTCGGGGACTGTTAGAGGCTGAAAGCTACTGTCTGCCATGTGAAAATATGTAAAATTTACATATTGCTTTTCTTGGTGTGTGATATCAGGTGTGTGATTTAGGTTATTTATTTTTTTGCAAAAGATGGACTGAAATAAGAGAAAATCTATTACAGATTACTTCACTTTCCTTTTACTTTTAGAGGAACACTATTTTGTAAAATGTTTAGCTTGCCTGCTGTTTTTTAAGACATAATTTATAAAACCTGCACAGAAAACAGATGCTGTGTCTAAAAGCATCTGACAAACACCTTGAGGAGTTAATCCTCCTTTAGCACTGTGTGGCTTCATTAGTATCTGACTGAGGACAACAGTAAATGTGGTTAAAATACATCACACAACAATTTTTACACATATATTTCCATACCAAGGGTGAATATTTACACAATGGTGCAGAACACACAGGATGGTAAGATAATCTGACTTCAGGTACATTGAGAATTATGTAAAAGTGATTGTCCAGGCAGATGGAATTCTAGTTTTTCTGGGGTGATAAGGCAGCCACCACCCCATACAAAAACCTCTGATGAGGGTGACCCAAGACAAGCATATGTATGTGCTATTGTTTTAGATGTTACTGCACATCTGTTATCCTAACATTTAAATACACTGAATGCCAGTAAGGGGACTTGGAAAATAGAGGATTTCTTTTTAAAATTCAGTAAAATTTGTAAAATCCTATGCCTGCCCTTGTTTGCATAAAATGCTTATTCTTAACCACTACCTTTTATTTTACAATCCTTTCCTTTTTACAATTATGTAGGAAGAAGTCCGGCAAGCGGTCACAGCAGCTGAACCTGTCCAGTACTACTTTACTCTGGCCCAGCAACCAGCAGCTGTGCAAGTACAAGGCCAAACAACTGGTCAGCAGAATTCTTCCTCTTCAACTGCCCTTCAACCAGGGCAGATTATTATTGCTCAGCCTCAACAAGGACAGGTCAGCCAACAGTTGACATTGTGATTTTGTAATCTTTGCAAGACAACATTCTTTAGTTTCTAATTGCATGGTTATTTTCACATGGTAAAGACTTGTCGAAGTATTAAGTAGCTGTTAACAAAAGGATTATTTTAATAACTAATTGTCTTATTTACTGTGCATTTGCTAAAAAAAATTGCATTGTGTAGTTACATAAATTTGCAGTTGAGATATCAATCTTATTGTTTCCAGAAAAAAACAAACTTTGTTTAAAGTGTATCTTTAGTGGGCTGGTAACATTCTTACTCCTAATACATTTTTTCCTTTGTGTCCATGGTTTGTCAGTATTCGGACTATACACAAAATTAAAGTGACTGGGAATTGTCTGTATCATTTGAGGAGCAACCTTAATCAGGCAGATGGTCAGATGGGCTAAAGCCATAGTTATTCAACCAAAATATCCCTTAATGTTTGTTTTATGTAGTATGCCCACATAGGGCTTGTGTCTTATGCTCATATATTATGTATTACCACTTACAGAATAGAGACATTCTGTCTGGATTTTATTTTACTTGCCTAGGCTGCTAGGTTATTTATGGAGTAATAAGCAAAGAGAAGCTTTGCATCTCAAAGTAAACTTTTATTGGGTTGCCTATTATATTAAATAGGACACATACTATGGTGCAAGAGGGCATGCAAGCGTTTTGTATATTGCACAAAATAGTTTAGAGCCCTTTCTCCATGTTTTTAAAGTGTGGAAGAGTCTGATGTCCTTTTATTACTGTGTAACCTTCCATGCAGTGTAGGGCTGTAGGCCACCTCCTTTATTGGTAGAGGGCTGTTCTATGACTGCAGTGAAAAAAAATCGTAGGTGTTTTGTTTTTCACTTTATTTTTGGCTGTGTTACCTGCAATATGTATTACCTTATTTAATTTAAATTGTCAAGTTTGTTGCCAATTTCCACATTTTGTATTTCCCAAGCAGAGTACACCAGTAACGATGCAAGTAGGAGAAGGACAGCAGGTCCAGATTGTCCAAGCCCAACCACAAGGGCAGTCACAGCAGGGACAAAGTGCAACAGGACAGACTATGCAGGTTATGCAGCAAATAATCACCAACACAGGAGAGATCCAACAGATTCCAGTACGTACTATGTTTCTCTGTTGTCTACAATGAATGTTTAATTTGAGTACAAACATGAAAAAAAAAACAATTTTCTTGCATAGGAAATAGCCTGTCCCTTTTTCAATTACCTTACCTGACAGTTTACAGTCTTTTGTTGCATGTGTAGCTCTGTGTCTGATCGCAGCATACCCAAGTGCCCCCAATCAATGAACTCCTGTGTGCGTGCTCGGGAGTTACATTACTACATGTCCTGACCTGCCAAAATGGCCTCCTGGTAAAGATGTCTCTGCCAGGGATGAAGAGAGGGGAGTTGAAATAAAACACTGCTTTTGATATTTTCACAATGCTGTAGATGTCCCGGTGTTCCGGACACTTGATTGCCATGTGTTTGAAACCTATTTATATCCAATGCACTTTCATTCTGACGGCCTATTGGCATTTTGTTTTCTATGCTATGTGTAGAATACATGTTCTCCACAGTTTCCCTTATATTTTAAGAAATGTCTATTTGACTTTCTTTCTAGGTACAACTTAATACAGGACAGTTGCAGTATATACGTCTAGCACAGCCTGTATCTGGAACACAGGTTGTTCAGGGACAGATCCAGACCCTAGCAGCTAATGCTCAGCAGGTAATGTTTCACTTGTTTACTACAGTTATATATGTCAGTAATTCAGTGTACAAGTTACAACACAATCTTGTTTCCTGTCTTTGTAGGCACCACCTTGCTATATTTACTGTTGTCTGTTAAAGAAATATTGTGTTTTATAAAAACATAGCATTATAGAATGCTTTTTATTTTGTCATGCATTTTCTTTTTTATTTATTGCAATTTAAAAACAAGCATAAGAAAGGCAATTTGTAAAATACATTTTTACTGTAGATAGAGGTGGAAAACAAAGTATAATATTCATCCTGTTAAAGGATATTTATGAGAAAATGTATGATCTACCATATTCATTACCTGTATTCTTTAGACATTCACACTCCCATCACTAAAACTAAAATAAAAATAAAGTTGATTTAGAAAAGTAGAAATAAAAGTAATTTTGCAGGAAAATAGTTTAGAGGGAAAAGTTGAAGGAAGCATTAATGGGGGCTAAGGAGTGGGTTCATAAAAGATTAAAAAGCAGTTGATACTTTCTGTATGTTTTTTCATTAATTATTAAACATAGAACCCAAGTGTCGGGGTAGCGCATAGTTTTAAATATGCCACTGAGGCTTAAATTTAATTTCAGGGGGCATAAATATACAATAACAAAAACATCAAATGGAGTAAAGAGATATTCTGGTGCTGTTGCAGGTAGGCGTGTAATACCCAAATGTTGGTAACAAGTTATCAAACCACAAATGAACAAACTTTATCATACTCTAAGTCACGCCCATATTACATGGATAAATTCCCCTTTACGTCCTGCCTCACACCACAACTATGGATAATGGAATTATGAGTTCAGAGGCACTAATTTGCTGATTAGACAATTAATCAATGAGGAGGCTTTGTCATAGCAAGAAAAATGAAATACTTACCAATATTATTTTTTTTCCCTTCCTAGATTGCACAAGCAGATGTCCAGCAAGGCCAGCAGCAGTTCAGTCAGTTCACAGATGGACAGGTAAATGTTGAAACATATTTAATTTAAGTCAAAGCTCCCTTTCCGTGGTGTATTTAAAAACGGCTCTTTTCTTTCCAGCAACTATACCAGATCCAACAAGTTACTATGCCAGCTGGACAGGACATCACACAGCCATTGTTCATCCAGTCAAGTGGTCAGACATCTGATGGAGCAGCCACACAAGTTGCCGGAGACTGATAAGACTTCTGGGAAGGAATGAGAAGTGGGATTCACAGTACAGGAGCACACAACCACCCATACACAGAACATGAACACGAATGTGTTTCTCCCTACAAAGGGAAAACAAATGAACTAATAGAGATAGAGTTCCCCAGTCATGTTGAAATATTTGCATGATTATGGAAACTTTTATCTGGTGCATCGTCCAGATGTATTGTTTTTGAAATGTATATAATATTGTGCCCAGCAGAAAAGTGGTTTGTATGTAAGCTCGTCATTTAAATCACCATTTTACTGCTGATGATTGGTTGTATGATAATCCAAGGGCAACAGACTGTCAAATATCCAGTTACTTTCCTTGGAATATGTTTTCAGTAAAATGACTCCGGTCAAACACTTGTGCAATGATTCAGTGGGGTCCCACAAGACATCCCTTCTGCAAGGGCTAAAGTGTTCACTTTAATGAGTAGATGAGTGACAGGATGTCTTCTCCATGTATTCTCTGCCCAAATCTAGCTCCCCCCATTTACTTTTTAAATCCTGCCTTTTTTCTATGGCATTTGGAGGGCCATTGCCCTTTTGACTGCCAAAACCACAAACACCCCATATCCATTTGAACTAGTTTCTTTTTTTTTTTTTTCTTTTTTTAAGTATTGTGCTTGTCTGCATTGAGTGCATGTGAAATCTTTGCACAGACAGCAATAAAGTTTTTTTTTTTTTTGTTTTTTCGTTTTTTGGATACAAATTTGTGTTTCTGTACTTTTACAAATTACCTAATTAACTAAAGGATGTTCCCGACTTATAAAGTCAACTACTTCTACGGATGATTATTCTTGTAGGTATGTGCAGTAATTTGTTAATCGAAACCTTCGCTGGGTGAAATATGTAAATTATTGCTGTACAGCAAGACTTCCTGAAGAAGAAAGGGAAATAAATATATTTTTGCATTCATAAAATCATTTCTAACAATAACTTGTGTGCTGCTAATGAAGATGAAGGTCACAATATCAAATCTGCTTTCCTTATGGGGCTTTTGGGTCATACAAGGCCACAAGTAGGATCTGGGACCAGCCTAAAGGGTCAGGGAACGTGCCATGATTTTTTTTTTTTCTTTATACATATCCTTCGCAGTTACTTGCCCATACCTCTTTTGCAGCACAGTGAAGTCATTTACATGATTCTGTCTTCTAGTTGAGCTAAATAAAATCAAATTTAGAGAGTTGCATTAATTTTATTTTTAATATGTATTTCAATTTGTGTTTCCTTAACCCTCCTATATTCTGCACATTAGGCCTTGGGGAAAGCTCCGAAGGTAAAGGTCAGGTTCTATTACACAATGCTGTAGATCAGATCCAGAAAGCTTGCTGATGGGTGCAGGGAGCCCAGTGTTGGCCTCATGTTCTGCTTACTATTCAGGCTCAGGCTGGGAAACAAACTGCAGGAGCACCATTGATTAGTGTTTTGGGAGTACTGTATCACAACAGTTGGCTGAACAAATTCAGATGCCTTCCTAAAGGTAATATGGTTCAGCTGGGTATAAGTTTACCTTGATATCTGGTGGTTTGATTGAGTAATTGTGTCCCTAGCCTTCGAATATAGCTGATTTATGCTCACCTTGTGAACAGTAGCTTGGTTCAGTTTTTTGATTTAGTTAGGAGAAAGGTTTAGAGAGTAACCTAAAATTGAACATTAAAGTAGTCTTGCTTGGTGACAATGGCTATATAGACCCTTATAGCTATAAAAAGACAGACATTTATTGTTTAGCATGGCTACTGAGTAAATGATCTCTGAAAGAATTCTGGAAACTCTCCAACAGGACTGCTTCTGGCACCCCTGGCATTTGGATTTCTAAACTTTAATTCTGAACAGTATATTCTGCACTTCTTTATCTGTCTAAGCCTTTATCATACTATTTCAAATATTACAAAGGTTGTATAAAGAAAAAAAAGCTGTTTTGTTAAAAACATGTTTTAGTATTCACTTTTCATCCAACCAAATACAATAGT
Organism: Pyxicephalus adspersus; assembly: GCF_032062135.1. Classification (NCBI taxonomy): domain Eukaryota; kingdom Metazoa; phylum Chordata; class Amphibia; order Anura; family Pyxicephalidae; genus Pyxicephalus; species Pyxicephalus adspersus. Next base: position 90,996,064 of record NC_092858.1, on the reverse strand, counting down.
TTTACTTACACTGTGTGGTAACAATTTCTTGCCACTTGTACTACTTTCCAATACAAATGATAAAGACTATTCATCAAAACGTGACACAAAGCATGTTAAGTGGTAGGGCTTGTCTTCACTATAGCAATTTGTCCTATGTTAAAATTCATAGAGTTAAAGATCTTCAGAAGTTTGACATAAGTAGCTGTCTGGATATTTTGTTTTTTCTCACAAACCTTTCATTTGTGTTTTATTGCTCTAAACTAGAAAAAAAAAAAACTTTCCCAAGACTGGTAATGCTAGCTCAGACTACAAGCTTGTAGGACCTAGGACGTGTCCCTTAACCTTAAATGCTACTATAATTTTAATTGTATATTCTCAGAATATGTGCAGATTTCTGTTGGCATTGTTAAGTCTCCGGTCCAGTGCTGGAGGCTGCTGTTTCAAGCAGTGCCAGAGCAGACATGTCACTGATTCTGCAGAGGTGTACTCTTATCTCGTAACTAGTTTGTTTACTGGCCAAGTACCAGAAGTAATCTCCAGTGTTGGCTTGGATCCTTGGCTATGACAGGCGGACTAAAAGGCTTTGCAATTAAGTTCTTGATTTTTAAATAAGTTGTTAAACCAATGATACCTTTCAGTTTTTTGAACTGTAAATTTGAAAAACTACAATTTGATAGTATTGTAAACAGTGCATGCATCTAATATCTAGAATTTGATACATTGCTGTGGAGTGGAACAAACGTTACATTGTAAGTTGGTAAGTGACATTGCTGACTCTTGTGAAACCAGGACCAGAATCTGCTCAGCTGCCAGATGAAATGGACTCCAGTAGTTTTATATCACTTCTCTCTCCAGACAGCCAATGGAATCAGAAATGTGTAAGTACATTAGAGACAATTGCTGCAGGACATATATTCATATTTTTCCTGCTCAATACAAAATTCCTAATGTATTAAGGATGTTTTGCAAGGTCAGTTCCCCAACCCAGTGCTTTAGTATGGTCTGCTACTCATATGTAGCAGAACTTGGACATTTGTCAGTCTTCAATGCTAGAGGGAAGCCTCAGCAGCGACAGCTGTCTGAACTAGCTGAAAAACTGACTCCATGATTCATTTTACAGTATGTTTGTTACTGTTTGGAATACCAGGTTGAAATGCCAATTGCTTGCTATTGAGCACTACAAACAGTAGCCTGTTGACTATAATGTCTAAAGTAGGTGCTTGTATTTTTGTTGTCTAGTCTTTATTCATAGCCCGCGAGTGCTATTCCTAGAAATATTCCTGGTTATCAGTCCCATCTAAATTCAAAATGGAACTTGTGATTTCAAAGAATGACCCCATCCATATTTGAACAGCGATAGACTCCACTAAGGGTGGTGTTTCCATAATACTGCAATGGTAGAACTCTGATCACTGGCCTCAGCTGTTTAATATAAAACAAACTAAATGTAGTCCAGAAAGAGGAAATTGCACACATCATTCTGTGGACATGAAGAACATTAAAGATCTGGTAACAACAAATGTATAACAAAAATCACTTGATGATAAACCACACATATAACCTATAACCTGTACAGTTATCCTAGAAGTATGGCAGCAGCCAGACCTTGGCTTCGCCCTCCAGCATGCACATTTTCCAGAAGGGGTGCCACTCAATCTTACACCTCCGCTGAGCCTGATCGGGTGACATAGGAAGAAAATGGCAGTGACTTGTCTCCAACGTTTAATGGTATTGAAAGTAGAAAGTTCTGTTTTAAAACCAATTCAGCAATAGCAGCTCTAGTGCTTCAAGATGGGTTTAGTTCCAGAGGTAGGGCTTATTTCTGTAGTCTAAAATATCAGTCCTTCTATGGGGTATAAACTTGGATCATCTAGGTGCAGAGAATTATTATTTACATTTTTAACAGTGTGCAATTTTAAATTGTTTAAAGAAGGTTTCCAGGCATTAAAACTATAAGTTCTGCCACAATAGGATTGTAATGCAGGGCTAAACAAGTAAAGGATTTGCCTGCTTTTATGTCACTGCCTTCCTGGTCCTATGAGTGAGACATTGCTTTCTCTCACTGGCAACTTACATTCTGCAATATTTCTGTAGGAGATGAAGCAACCTTAAGTTAAAATAAAAAGATGTTTGAAATAATTAAAGTTTACTAAAATAAGTATAAGAAAAGTGAGTACAAAAATGACATTTGCACTATGTACAACTACGTTAGATATCCTGCACATCTGTGTGAGTGAATCAACGATTACTTATTAGGGGTCTTATGATGCCTATAAACAATTTTGTGTACTGTAGTTCCTAGCTATTTCATGGCCTGACATGTTTGATATTTTAGGGGTATATTTATACATTATTCCCCTGTCAATTCAGCTGAAAGTTTGCTGACAGCCTTTCAAATCCTTCTACATTTCTGGTTTCAGTGCATACCAAACCATTGACTCGTTCTGCCACCTGGTGGCCAATTGTCGAAAGTGCACAGAGGTCTCAATACGTAGTTATATATAGTTTAACAAATGTATGGATGAATTTAGAGCAAAGGTAATAATTTATAAATACACCCCATATGTATCAATTAAAATTCATTTGATTGTATTTTTTTTTCCTGAAAATGTATTTGATAAACAGTTGCATAAATATTGTGTGACAAAAAAATGCAAACCGCACTATAATATTCTACAGGGTCTCATGGCTTTTGCCACTGAAGGCCAACCAGATGTCACAGTAGATAACTCAAGGCTGAAGGTGGCAGGGGCCATCTTAGTTCCTAATCTTCAGAGGGGACCCCAGCTGTTCCTGACTGCCAATACTGAGAGCCCCGGTGGCTCTCAAAGGGGAGAACATTTATTAATGAATCCTCGACAAGGCAACATGCTGCAAAACAATGCTGCGTTATGGGGCTTTTCTCTAATGGAAAAAAAAGCGTGAGACCTGCACAGTGCAAAACTGGGTAACTTAGGAAGAAAACACAATAAGATAGCAGTGCCCAGTTGTTGCCCTGTCCTGGGAAGAAGAAGAAATCCAGGAAATCCAGCACTGAATAGAATCTGTGGAGGGATCAAGGATTCTGCAAAAGTAGTCATTTGTCTTTTTTTTTTTTTTTTTTTTTTTTGAAAATTCATAATATGAAAAATGAAAGAAACATATTTTTTTTCTAAGTAGGCCAGTGAAAGGGGTCCTTTATGACTTCACATTTTCAATCGTGTTTGGGTGTGCTTAAGGGAGCTCAATTGTCAGTTTGTGTTCTGCCAGTAGCTTGATGCCCCACATTGTAATTTTTTGATCTATGTTCCCACCCTGGGAAACAAAATAGGCCATTGAGATTTCCCTAAGTGATATGAAATAATCCTTTATAGTTAGAATAAAAGATCTTTTTGCTTATAACATTTTTGAGTATAACAGAGAATGTACCTGAAGCATATCTGCTTTGAAAAGTTATTTTATTTACATAATTCTTTTACTCCTGATGTACAAAAAGAGTACCGGTCTACAAAAAGGCAGACATGAGCTGGTAGGGATGATTTTCTGAAACAGTCACTTACCAAGGGACCAGTGGAGGGGTTTAGAACAATCTAGAAATGTGGTTATGTGTCAGAAAAGAAATGAGAAAGGCTATGACAACTGCTTGCTGAAAATGATGGTGCCCTGTCCTTGACTTATTGCTATTAGAGCAGCGTTACAGTTATCTTCTGAACAGGCCGTGACCGTAAGTGAATACACTGCTTAGAAAATGACCCTGGAAAATAGGACACATGTTCAGAGTCCCAAAAGAAAGTATGTGTACGTAACTCTAGAAAGAAAACTATTAAACTCCTATAAACTGCCTATTACCAGGTCACCAGGGAAAGGAATAGATTCAGTTCTCAAACCTAACACACCAAAAAATGGTTAAATGGCAGTTTCTCTAAAAACTGGGGCAGTTTATACTGTACTTTGGCAAAGGTTTCCAATGGTGCAAAATATTTATCATTCTGGAATTCAGCATCAACTACTTTTCTGAATACTGAATAAATAGAACTCCTAAATTGCATATCTGTTCTAGGACAATGACTCAACAAACACAAAGAAAATCCACTCTAAATCTGACTTTAGAGCTTGCACTTTTAAAACAAGACCGAGAAGAGAACATTTCCATTGGGACAGTCTTCCATTAGGAAATCTTAGACAAAGTCCCAGCATTAGACAGGTGCCAGTTCATATTGATTCATTGACCATGGCGTAGTTCCATGGGAAATCATTTGTTCCATTTGTTTAGTGAGCTGTGTTGGATTACTAAATGTAAATTACAAAATATTGATTTGCCTAATTTGTTTATGAAAGAAAGTTTTGTAATAATGTTCATTAGTAGGGATTAGTAAAATTAGGGTGTCTTTTTATAAAGCAGTGAAATCAATATCAACATATCGTTTTCCACAGCCTTTTTTTTCAATAGACCCCTAAGAGTTTTATTATCCATGGAAATTCCTTTGAAAACTAGAGTTTTTACCATTGTGACACATTGGAGTCAATCACAGTGTAAATGGAATGTACGTTTAAGTGCAATAGGCTGAATATGAATATTCAGAGGGAAATCTTGAGGGCAGATTGCCAATAACTACCATTATTTTTATTACCATATAAGCACTATTGTGTTTGGCTCAATCATAAAAGTGCCCATTAGCTGGGACAATATCCACTTTTATAAATTATCTAAGTTTACTATATGAGAATAGGACCAGATCACTTATTTATAGGGCCTATAGAGTTGGTTACTTTGCTAGCAAGTATTTGCATAAGAATCAGCATCAGTGGTGTCTTTTTTTCTTTTTATAATTGCACAACTTTTTTTTTATTTGTTAACTGTTGCTTTTTAGTGCTGGATTTGGGGGACCAGGGGGCAGTAAGCACATGACACAAACAGTATATCCGGAAAAAAAATTTTGGGCAAATTTGGCCTCTGTTTTATAATCCCATATAAGAAAACTGCTAACAGAACAAGTTTTTTTTTATTTTATATGCAATAAACATTTAAAAAATGTTTTTAAATGCTATATTGCATTGTTCTTTTTTTTAAACTAGAAACTTGGACACTTGGGTACATTCTTGTTGTCCATGACTAGTTTTTTGTTTTTTCAGATAAAAAAAAACTTTGTAGTGCCAAATCCCTGGTTTTTCCTAGGTATGCCCACAAGAGGGCAACCCCTGTCTGCGTTTGTAATTGATTGCATAGAGCCAAAAAGTTTCCATCTAAATAATGTTGGTTAAAGAATTAGTCAAACCAGAATTTATATTTCTGTGTTTTGTAGATGTACTACTTAGCCAGCAAAATGGTTTTATTACCCTGCATGGTAAATTGTGAGTAACTTAGTTTCCAGAAGGGCATACTTAGGCCAACATAGAGCAGAGGAGAGGGACCTGCCAGAGGCAGCATGCACCTATATACACATCGTGTTACAGTAACATGTTCTCTGGCTACCACTGCAATCCATAATTTCTGCACCCACAGATTATTTGCTTTTTTTGTGGGTTAATAAATGTTCTGTGTATTTATGATCAACAACCATGGCTTAAAGCAATGATATCTGAACAGCAAGCAGGGTAGAAATACAATTTGCTCTGCTCTTTGAGTTGCCAATTCTAAGGAGACTATTTCTCAGAAAGTAAAGCGCAAGGTTTGGTCTCTACTTTTCAAAACCTGTTCAACACTAATAATGCTGGATTTATAATGGCTGGAACAGGTTTTGTTTCCTGGTCAACAGGCTTCCAAAAGTGGAAGCTATAGGTACCATAATACTTCTAACGTGGTAACAGAGACTTCATTCACTTGAATGAATAACTTATCACTTTTCAAAAATGTTTGAAGAAACAGCAGAAACCTCCATTGTAGCCTTTGGCATTCTTCATGTGAAATGTACAATATAAAAAGTACCAAATTCTGCCAAAAATGACAAAAAAAAATAAATAAAAATGGTAATAAATACATTCATTAAAATAGTGATAATTATTACCAAAAATAGCACAATTTGAAATTTGACAAATGTGATCCACCCTGTGATCCATCTCTGTGTTTTGTGACTATGACACCTTACTTTTTAGGAATGGCAGAAATTATATCTAGTGGCTTGGGGTGCTATAGAAGGCACCTGGCCTAGAAACCAGGAAGTATAAATTTAACCTTGTCCAGATTAGCACTCCACATACAGATATCTCTGCTTGGATTCATCAATTGTTTATGTCATGGAGATTGGGGCTACATCCAAAAAAGGTGGGTGGAACGAGCCTTATAAACTATAGTTAGGAGATTGAGCTAGTATAGTGGAAAGTTCCATGACTTCCTGTCCTAGTGAATGTGCTCATCAAGACAGGAAGCAAGGGGAAATCTCTATATTGTAAAGTAAAAACAAGAAACGCAATCAAAACTATTCCCAATGCTATCCAAGAATAAATGAAGTTTTACACTTTACGTTGGATATTAAGATATCCTTTATTTTCTACCAGTGGGCATCGGCCCTGACAGACATTTATAAATGCTTCCTGCTTCCTGTGACACAGCCCTGAGTATGTATTACTATGTAATCCTACAATGACAAATGTGTACTCTATTTTGACATTTAACACAAATACCTAATCTAGGAAAATGGTATGTGAACAGGGCAGGCCAGGTCAGGTGGACCCTTTCACTCATAACACAAATAAGATTAAAAATTCATTCAGTATTAGCAAGGAAAGGAAATTCTAAGCCCTGAGGTATTTCACTTAAAAAAATGCTTGACTTGCACAATTTTAGCTCTTCACTCTGCAGCGGTGAAATAAGAATATGAGCTTTGCCTCAAAAGGTCAGTCAACCCAAAACAAATACTTCACCGTAGGATAGATGCAGAGAGTTGGCTTACTAATGTATTTTTATATCTCTCAGGAAGCAAAGTGGAGAGATGTTTTTGTTTAAGTGTTTGGACCTACACACCTGCCACAGCTATCATAGGATGTTCTCATGATTTTACGTTTATTTTAAGTGTAATAAAGCCTTCGGGGGTCAGCAGGCTGCAACTGTGATCAAAGTTTAAACTAATCCTTTAAGTACCCTAGAAAAAAAAACATGATGCTTAAATAGACCTTTGTTTTTGTTTTTAATATGTCTTATAATAAATAAATCTTTTCTTTTTTTATTGCTAATGCTTTTCTTGCACATCTTATATATGTGTTTTACCTGTGTAACTATTCATTGCTATGTACATGCTCAAGTCTGTTGACACTATTTCCCTTGCCACCCTAAAAGTTAAGAATTGTTCCCTTCAAAGAACAGTACATAACTCATCATGTATTTTAGAGCTCATGTAGACAAGTAATGTCCCCTGTGCATTTGACATGTGTTGAAGTTACTAGTTTCCCATGTACTTTAATAATGTAGGGTTATTTGCAGTTCTGAGGCTACATTTGACCTATTTTGGACTCTTTTTCGAATGCATTGGCACTGCAGACTAAGCAGGTCAATCCCAACCTTTTGCTGCATATTGCACTAAAATGCTTGCATTTGAGCATTGCTACTTTTGAAAAAGCAGAATTTGACAAACACAGCAGTGCACTGTTATATTTACTGTGCTTTCCCACTTCTCTATTCACAAGACAAATTTTTGGTACTTCTAGTTGGGGAAGAGCATGTGATTGTCTTTTCTTCTTTACTCAGTATAACGCTGGGAGCCTCAGCAAAGGAATGGAAGACCTAAATTCTGTCTTATGGGGGGCAAGTTGTGGGTCGATTTGAAAGACTAAGATAACAGCATCTGAAGCTTGTAAAGCCCAATACAGATGTCAGATGGTTGTCACCTTAGAGATCCTTTGTGATCATTTCCAGTGACAGATACACAGACAAATACCGTTTATGCCATTCTGGAGGATGGAGGATGAGCAAGCAGCAACTTTTTGTGCTTTCCTCCATAGGAGTTTACAACAGCTGTTCCTAGTTAGGTCAATGGAGAACATCAGGGAAGGACTGCACACACGTCACATTTTAGTCCAAGATGAGCATGACCCTTAGTTTCAGACGAGGGTCATCCGATATGTGTAATTCCTGGCCTATTTTGAAGATGAGGGATGGGGGAAGAACACATCTTATTTAATGAGCAAAAGGGGATATAACCCATAAATTTCCAAGATCCTACTCAAGTGTTTTGGGGACTTCAAATCTGTAAGGATCATAGGGATGGGGAATCATTTCAACAGTTCACTTGCATTTTAAATCAAGTTTATCTCCAGGAATAATATTTACAATTTTTTTTGTGTTAAACCTTGTCCACAGGCTTCCCAGCCTTGGAGTCTCACTTATCCTGCCTCAGCTATTTTAGCTTTACTCTACTGCATTTTTCATAAAAGAAAAACTCCTATAATAGTGAGTGGGATTCTTTATAATGGTTACAGTGAGAGAGAAGATCTGGAAATTCTTTTCTCAGCATCAGTATTGCAGGGTGAGTCAGCTGTCCAGCATCCTCAGAAACAGAAATATCCATTACAATGCGTTTACCCTTCAGGTACAGTAAATGGTGATGATAGAAGCAACAGAACTGAGCAGTTAATTGCCTGTGTTCCAACTGTTAAAGCTACTGTACCACAGTAAGCATTTCACCAGCAATCATTTAATAGGCTGTCAAACAAAAATCAATGCTGCAAGAAGGAAAAAGACTTATGCAGCAGACCTGTAATGGTGATTTTATACATCCCTGCATTGTTTTTTGTGCAGATTGGCAGAGATCATACTTTTCAAGACAGAGATTCCCCTAGAGCCAACACATAGCACTAGAGCAGGAAAGCAGACATTGTGACTTTAACAAGTGAGTACCTTTAGCATGGTAGACATTGTATGCTCTGGCTATGCCCTATGTGTGTCACCAGCAGCAGAATGTTACAGTTTAATACCCAGCAATGGATTATACTGTCAATCAGCAGCAGGGAATTGTATCTCCCACCATCAACATTTATATTAAAGCTAAACCCCATACAATAAAGTAAACGAAAGCTTAAAAATGTATACAGTGCTTTTTCTGCTAAAAGATTTACATTTTTGTGCAGCGAGTCCTGAGATTAACACAATAGAGTGATAGGGCCAGGTTGATCTAATCACTTTCTTAGTCACCTCTCTGCCCACAGTCTGTAATAGGACAATTAAAAAGTAGCAAAAGAGTGATGAGGGTGTCTTACTTCTTTTCCTTCCTATGTTCCTTGCCAGAACCTGATTGGCCCAAAATGCTACCCCTCCCTCTCAGAGTTTGACTCAAGATGAAGAGTTACAGTACAGATTTGGGTACTTAAAATGACTATACAACTATAGTAAACATTTTATTTTCTAACTCTAATTACTCTGCAAAAAAATAACAATATTATAACTATGCAATATTACATATTGAGTGGTAAATTTTCACCAATGTGCCACATATAATGCACATTCCTCTGCTGATATTGTTTGCTGGTTTTAACACAAACTCAGCTGTCCACAAAGAAAGGAATAAAAATTAGGTTGTTAAAGTCAGGAGCCATGATAAGGGCTTTCCAGCATTACCTACCACATTAGGCACAACATTATAAAACAAAAAATAATTTGGAAAACCAATTGGCCATAAAAAAAATTTTATTTTTTGCTTAACATTTAGACATATCCATGCTGAAAAGACCACTTAGTATCGCATGAACTACATCAAATTACACCACCAAAAAAAGTAAGTAAGCATATTCTGCAGAATAAATACCCATTTTATTGTAAGTTTATAAGTAATGTAAAAATGTACCTAGGATCCAGATTTTGGTTACAGCAACTCTTCCACTACTTCCACAAAAGGCTGCGTTTTGCTTGCCAGCAAATAAATCTCACCTGCTTGCAGCAACATAAACTGAGCTGTTTCTTTACTGCACATAATAAACCAGTTTAACACAAAAATGTTGAATCAGCCACAAAATTGCACAGGGAATGCAAGTATGTTGCATGTGCAAACATTTTTATTTATGAGTTTGAAATCGTAAAAATGTTGTAAATTAGTAAACTATGAAAACATATATTTAAAAAAATAAATAATGTATTTAATAAAAACAAAAACTAAATATGAAAATCCTGATTACTTGAATTACTTTACCTGTTAGTAATATTGGTCACCATGCACTGGCAGTTTTTCCCATGTAAGCCTGCTAATGCTCATCTACATCACATGACTCCTTTCAAATAAATAGGTTCAGATGTTTCCAGTAAAAGGTGCTGTTAATGTTTAATGCAAAGGCGTTTTAGGCAGTTGTGCACTTCCAACTTGAATCCATCAGTTTGGGAAAGACCTTTTCCCATTCTTGTACAACTGACCCTTGGTGCACACAACCAGGTCCAAAAAGACATAATTTGATCCATTTACAATAGAGTAACGGGAGTGCTCCATACAGCAAAATCATCCAAAATGATATTATAATATTTCCCATTACGTCAACTGATTTTAGTGAGTCCATAATTACAATAACTCTCATCTCCCAGTTCTTCAGGGAAGGTTCACAGAAGAGACACGTCATATGAGGAATGGTGGTCTCCCAGTGGCAATGCTTTGGGATAGATATCAATCTCTCAATATCTATCCCAAATCATCTTTTCTCTCTTTTCAAACCTAATGCATTTGAAATATAATATAAAGAACATACTCTTAATGGATAACCATTGTGTAATTATTGGGCTTTCTGCTATTATACAGTCCTAGTATGATGTGTCACTTCACATGCCCTAAAGAAGCCTTATGTTTTGACAATTTAAAAGTTGGCATCTAATATATTCAAGATTGTAAGAGTCCCCCTTTTCCCTTAGTTTTATGACTATGTTTAAAAGACAGGCCTTCTTGTCCAGTATCAGATCTCAAAAATGCTAATTTGTCTGAATGTGCACACATTGCTAGAGAAAGCCTTGGAATGAAGGCTGGTATAATCACAAAGGGGAGGGGAGTGTCTCCACAATAATGCCAATGGTGTTGGAATGGTATACATGTGATAGTCAAGCATTCACAAAATTATCTGCCTCATAAGCTGGTTTATTAGATCCTGAGCTTTGAATATATTTTCAACTGATAAATACTTTGTGTAATAATGCCTAATGTACAATATTTTAGATGATTATTCTAAAATAATGTGAAGTGAGCTTTACAACTCTCGCTGACTACAGTGTAACATTACTATGGCTTTTGGGAAATATTTCTTTGACATCCCTGTAAGCATAATAAATGAGATCAAAGTGTTTTAGAGTCATGCAAGCTATGGTTTGTTCCTTTTTTGTTCATTAATACTTTAGTGGTGTAGTTCCATTCGATATAGTTTGTATAAAGTATGCATAAAAGCTACTATACACATCCAGGCCAGCAAAAAATAGAAATAATAAAAAATAAGTATTTGCAGCTCATAGCTTAATGTATACCATATGCTTATAATCCAAAACTGTTCATTTAAAATTCATATAATATATATATGGGTGGCACAGTGGCTCAGGGGTTAGCACTCTTACCCTTGCAGCGCTAGGTACAAGGTTTAAATCCCAGCTAGGACACTATCACATGGAGTTTGCAGGTTTGCCCTGTGTTTGCGTTTGTTTCCGCCAGATACTCCAGTTTCCTTCCACATCCCAAAAACATGAATTGTCTTCCCCCTGGAATTGGCCTTAGACTGTATTAATGGCATTTGACTATGATAGGGATATTAGATTGTGAGCCCCTTTGAGGGACAGTTAGTGACATGACTATGGACATGTTAGTGACATGATGTGAAGTGCTGCATATTATGTCAGTGCTATATAAATACCTGATAATAATAATATATATTTAGGCATATTGCATATCATGAACATTGAGACAACATCTTTTGGTCTCTTCACAAATTATAGTTTCTGCAATGCTCCATACTAAGGGAGTCTACTAGTTGTCCATATAACAGTACTTTATTTTTACTTCCTTGGTCTTTAAATACTCCCTTGATAGTTAACAAGTACATATGTAGTGTGTAAAATGATGCAGAGTTGGGTGATTCACGTATATAACTTGTGGCATTAAAGGACTATAAAAATGTTAAGTTGTATGGCCAGGTGGTATAGGACTTTTGTAACTCTTGATATGGAACCAAACTGTTCACTCGGTTTAGGGAGAGGACTGGAGCAGCCACAGAACTGCATTAGGCACTACAGTAGTGTATAACTACAGTAGATCCCTTCTGCTCTTCTCCCCTTCATAGGCAAGACTTTCAGAAAAGGCAAGGTGACAATACCTTTTTATACTTCTACACCAAGGTTAAAGTTAGAGTGTTCTAAAGTTTCTCCAATGATCAAATTATTGACATCAGTTAGCACTTTACTAACAAGCAGCAGCACCCCAAGGAGTGGAGATCCGTTTATGAACTTTTTGTGGTGGAATTTAAATGACTTTTTATACATTTAACACTGTACAACTCCACTAAGGACAAATGTAGTGTTTCAAGACATTCTCCTTTTAAAAGAGAACCATTTACTTTGCCCACTTATAGAAGATTGAGGAAGAGCTGGGAAGGTGAGTATTAGGAATACAAAGTCACTGTCACATTCTCTGGATTAGCAAGGTGACTGCCTGATTCTGGAGTTTCCTACTTATGTAAGTTTCCTACATTATTACTGGAAAAATCAATGCACCATTTGACTGTAAAGTGCATGTTTCATTGTTCTGTCATTTTAGTATTCACATGTTTCCAAAAACTTGACTCCATACGTGATCGATGTGAGCAATCATGCACTCTCTGGGTACAGAACAGGTTAATCACTTTGTCTGCAATCCTTGCAATCTCAGCAAGGGGAGTTCTGCTGTTTACACTAAGGAGAACAGAAAAAGCTGAAGTGATCTAGATGTATGGATTTACTGGCCAAACATCTGATTCCTCTCTGCCAAACAAGGGACAGAGCTCTCTTTGATGTCTTCTTTCTATTACGGAAACAAAATACATCCCGCTCTGGGATTTTCTCAAGTACAGTATAAGACTGTTTCTTTGTCAGTGCTACAGATAGGTTGCCCACAAGCTTAAGCGTTGTTTAATTTTGTGGTATGATCTACCTGCCCTTAAAACACTGGATACCACAATAAAAAAATTGCAGTTGTCAAGTATGCCCCATCTTCTTGAGGTAAAGTAACTCACCTTTCCTTCCCACAGATTAATACTTACCAAGATTGGGATTATTCCTTAAATTCCACTACTGCCTGGAAAGTAAAGCCCCATACACTTCTATGAAATGGCTAGACAGAAGGACACTCCACCCGTTACAACCAGCAGCCAACAGAAATACTCTCTGAGATTTAGGCTTTAGTGAAAAAAAAAGAATGCAAAGATTTAGTTACTCTTCCCCATTACAACACTTTTCCCTATCCCCCACATCACCCCCTTCCTAATGGTCTCCCTATTGCTGAACAGACAGAGGAATAGAAATTTTCGGTTAATGTTATAAAAAAAAAAAAACGTTAAAATTTGACAACACAAGCACAACTTTTTCTGTTTTGACTGATGAGGTTGACATTAACAGGTGCTCTTTTTACAAAAGCAATGCATGCAACATTTGGCTTGCAAGACTTCTTTTCTTTTTATTTTTAGAATAATTTTTATAACAAAGCTTAAAATATGTGTCATCATTACAAATACATAATACGTGCCTTTATTAGTTTGTGGCATTTAGCATTTTATCCATCTTGTGGTAAGATTTGTGTTTGGGATATTACTTTCCCAAAACACGTATTACTTATTATTTTCTCCCTTTTATGGAGTTTCTTAGCTGTGTTGCTGAGGAAATACCCAACAAGCTAAAACAAGGAAAGATTTTTCCACACCTACAAATGAAAATAAGGAACTGATGAACATAAAATTACAACAAAAATAAGCTTCTTATACACAAAAATGAAAATTAGGAACCAGTTCTTAACAGAAACATTCTTCTGAAAACTTCTGTAATTGTTTTTCTTATATAAGTGCAATCTGCGCTAATTAAAAAAACAAAAGAAAAAATATGGAAAAGAGTAGTTTTGCTGACGTTGGCTACTTTGCCTGTATAATATAATGATGTGATAACACAGGCTCTAAAATGTCTCTTTTGTTCAAGAAAATATTCATCGGCTGGTTCAAGGGAAACTATAATTGTTTTTTTTTTCAGTTTAAAATTTTTAAGTGGTGTTTCATATGATTATTACTTTTGTGAATACACCTTTTTATTTTGTCAAACAAACAAAAAGTGAATTTATATTATTTTCAATCATTTATTTACATTTACTTGCAAAAGAGATCAGCTTAATGCAAATCATCCTCTTCAAGGAGAGTTAATTACATCTACTAGATTTAGCATAGAAGCCTAGATAAGTGTTTCTTTGAGAATGACAACCACCTAGGTCACATTTTGAGTGGCCCTGTCCCTCTTAGTTTGTTTTTACATGAATACATTAATATAATAAACAATGCTGTTGCCTTGATTTTGCATGTAGGAAAAGGGATTCAGAGGGATGTAGTTCTTGGGACATTTGGTGATCATTAAAATAAAGCCTAGACACACAATATATGCAGTTATGGCGAAAAATATTAGTAGTGTAGCTCTGTTGTTAGGCAATCCCAGATGTTCTCTCCTAAGGTTACTAAAATATTGATGCACCTGTGTAGTAACTGAAAGCTAAGCCTCCCTCAGGTGGGAGCATGGGACCATATTACAGTTTATCTGATAGTACCTCCACTTAATTGGACCTTGTGTAATGCATGAGGGACCCTAAACTGAGATTACCTTGTGCCCAGGTATGGTACTTACTCTCTTGCAGTAACAGCAGTTCTGTCTTCGAATTTCTTTTTAAAGGTTTAATAAAGAAGAAGGGGATACAAGGAGTGGTGGAAAAAAAGTAACACACACTCCGAAATTGTCAGTCCTTGCATGGAGCTTAGACTTCTCCTTAATAAGCAAGCAGTAGTAACATCTATTACAAAAAAGGTTCCTGTGTTTTATTTTCACCATGTAGTGACTGTAACATCAGATCAGTGGAAGTTCGGTTGCGGTGAATGATATTCCTGTAATTACAGGATTAACTTGGGTGAGGCATCATACCAGTAGAGGTGCATGTGATGCTTCAGTGTTCCTCCAGTGATATCCATATTAGCAGATCAGCATAGGTAAAGTAGCACATGGTGTTCCCAGGGAGCCAAGGACTTTAGGCTTCAAACAAAGGCATCAGTCTGAAGACAAAGACCCCCAGAAACCCGCTTGGGATGTTTATTAAGGTAGGCCCAACACATCAAGGAAAACCCATCAGTGATTGGTCAGCAAATGTGCAATACTCACTCATGATACATCTTTGACTTAGCCCTCTGGATCTTTCAACTAAGTCTGGAAGATAACACATCATGTGAAGTCTGTAAGCACTCCTACCAGAGATATCTAGCAAGAAATGGAAGTGGTAGACTTTAGGAAACATATTCATACAATAACTAATCTATCCTGCCTCTAGACTAGACTTTTTCAACTTTTTGGAACATAAAATAAAATAACTGTCATCTCTTCAAGGAACGCCTGCTATAGATTCTATATCCACAGCTCATAGTGTGGTGGGTGGTCAGCAGCAACAATGCCATAAAGATAGCCAAAAAGACCATTTGTGTCACCTAAACTTAACTGGGAGGCACAAATTGCTCATTGGCCAAGGAACCCCTAGCAACTTCTGGAGGTACACAAAGAACAGGATGAGAAATACAAATCTAAACTATAATATACATATCCTCCACATTTAGTACAGTAAAAAAAAGTTTGTAGGAAGTTTGTAAAACTGTCACACCAAAAAAAACTTTTAGTTTTTGTAAACTATTCATTCACTGAAAACACACTAACTTTTCCTTTGATTTACTATGCAGCCATGACACTGGTATCACAATAATGACTTTTATAAAGGGAGAGTCTTAAGATTTTCTCTCCCTAACTAAAAATGTAAGAATGGAGGATGAAGAAAAGGTAAATCAGTCCTCTTTGTTGTTCATGCAAATATTTTTTTTAAACATACATTTCCATTCACAAAACCAAAACAAATGTTGGTAATGTAATGTGATGATAACAGAGGAAACCTAAAAAGTTTGGTCTGGACAAATCACGATACACTTATAAAATTGCAATATATTTAACCTATTTTATGAATGTCTCCTACTGTGTGCAGGGTGTACCTGTGTTCTGGCACTACACCAGTATAGCGTCTCCATGTATCTGCTGTCTGTCATCAATACGCTGGTAAATGCACGGAAACATAGGTAGATAGCTAGAAACCAGACAGCAAACAAGGTTAGTGTCTCAGGTTTTATAGGCTAATGGCTTCATTAGGACCCTCTAGTCTCACAGGATGCTGACACCACAAGTCCACAGATTTTTTAGAAGCTCAGCAAGAAATCATAAAAACCGCATTTGACAGAACTGTGCCCTGCTTTAGGCTACTCTAAAACTTACAATTTCCAATAAAACTGTGTCTATCAAATGAAGCAAAATTATTTCTTTGAGAAAAAAAAGAGCTTCTATCCGAGGCAAGAATTTGAAGTCTCATTATTTATTATTAGGTTACATGAACTTTTTTTCTGCAGAATATTTAGCACTTTGTATTAAAAATCCAGAAGGCTGCGTACAAAAGTTTATTGTATTCCAATGATTCTCTACTATCAAGCAAAATCATGTCTAATATGTCAACTGTCATCAATAGCACAGCTAAAACTCATTAAAGCAAAAAAGACTACAAGATTGATTGAAATCATATAGTGCATGCTCTCTTCCAGTATCTCTTCTGTACAGAAAGGTGGACTGATAATGAGACTGTCATAGGCTCAGGACAGAAATGGGGTCTGTTTTTGTTCACATTCACAGAAGTGAATTGATGAATGAGATTGTAATTCTGCACATTACACAAGTTTCTCCCCCTGTCTAGTTATCAGGTTATTGGGTATCAGTTGAGCTCTCTTTATGGAATTAGCATCCGTCACACAGCAAAGTGGAGTGCTGTCGGTTACATAGGAAGATCTACAACCTTCCCGTGTAATATGAAAGATTGAGTCAGCCAGGAAATTAGGCAGACTCTATCTGATTTGCTGCAACATTCTAATGCATGCTGTGAGAAGCTGATTGTGTGCAGTAAAATGAGAGTAAACTGGGAGGAGAGCTTGTACAAAACTGAAAGGTAAACGGAAGGTTAAAACTTAATTTTATAAGAATAAAAGATAAAATAAAGGCTGTGCTGCAATAGTAACACAAGCTAAACACAATAATAAAGATGCAACAGTGATTCCAGCTCTTGTGATTTGGATGTTTTAGCAATCAAAATAAAGAGTGGTAAAATAAAAGCAGATACATTACCTTTTAGCTTTTTTAAATGACTAATTGGTTTATAATGTACCAGCCAGCTGTTTAAGAACTATTGAAGAAAAGGATTAAAGCAGCCACATCCTGAGCTGATTCACCTATCTTTTCACCCATTCCATTCCACTTTTTCAAGGGGAAATTTGTACTCTGAGCAACTTTTTGACATTTGGGACAAGAATGTGGTGTTTTCAATGTTATCCTTTACTCCCTTCTATCTGAGACGGACATTGACATGCCTTGTTGTTGGAGAGGCACCAGGATAGATACTTCTCTTCAATGTGTACTTATCACCGGAAACAATACCAACTCTTGATCCAGTACTTCCTACAGACACTTCCTCTGGGTCCATTTTTACAATGGCCAATAAAGTGCAAAAATATTAAAATATTACATTTATTGAAGTTAATCACAAAACAAATTTGAAACAATCTAGCATCAGATAAAACATCAAGAAAATATGTTGTTAAGCCATTTCTCAGTTCACTTTCCATTTCCTTTGTGGGTGATTGATATGAAATCAAACACTAGATCTAAACAGAAAAATATAACTTCAGCAAGAGTGCACAACCTAAAAAATTGTTGCAGACTAGAAAGTATGGGAAATCCTAGTTAAAGAAAGGCATTGTGTGGCATGACGGATAGAATTGCTTGTCCCACCTCGTCTGATATTTACTACCTCCAAAAAAAAAACAAAAACCTTATTGTATCTTTGATCTACTATAATGCTCATAATCATATTATGAGTGTAGCTCCTGTGTTTTACTCCTTTCAAATTCCTTGGGTACTAAAACATTCAATTACACCATCAAATACCAAATATTCCATCAAATACCAAGGTAACTGTATTCTACTAAAATTATTTTGCTGTAAACTTTTGGTGTTGTAAATTACACGTGAACTAGTGCACCCATTGTGCCAATGTTCTAATTTTATCACAGTCAGTTCATACTAAGGAAAATGTGAATATCTTTACCTTCCCCTGAAAATCTCGGGGGAAAAGGTATTTTACAAGCATCCCACTGATATAATAGTTTGTCCCAATCCATGCTAGTGCATGTTTACACAAATACCTGCGGTCACAGTTATAGGGAGGATATTTACCTGCCTTGACCCTAGATAGCTATCAGCAAGCATTTACCTAACCCTAGCTTACCCTATGGGTAAGCACTTACCCCCTGAATAAATAAAAGTGTGTTTAGCCCACCCTGAAATATCCTTGAAAGCTGCCTTGTAACCACCACTCCAGCTGTTCCTGTAAACACAATCAAATATATATATATATATTTATATATATATATATATAATGTATATACGGGCTGTACACACAGCACTATTAAGTTCTATGGAGAGTGGACAGGAAAGGATGGTCAATCAATATCAGACAGCCCCTGTACACATACAAGGTACAGATATATATGTAGCTTTACTGTCACTTTTACTGCACAGCCTAACCTGCATGTAAATGTAAAGAAATATACATGTGAATTAAACAAGGAATAAATATATTGTATGATATTATGTTTTTACTTCATATAGTTTTTCAGTATAGTGAGCATTTGTTTTGGTGCTAACGAGCATTTTGTATAAAATAGGAAGTCACATGATCCTGTCATTGTATTTCCTGGAACCAGAGCACAAAAACATACATCAGCACTTTACCAAGTATTTACATACATTTTAAAATGATTACCTTAGAAAGTAATGGGAGCTGAAGACTGCTATTCACCAAACATTCTCCAATGTGTAATCGTTCCTATTGAAAACACATGGAATATTCTCCACCAGAAAATGTTTGGTGAAAGTCAGATTCACTTAAATAGACTCGTGCAAATACAAATTTCAATGAAAATGCTGTATTCTTTATCCCTTTATGCTTTTATAAATGCTGTATTATCCTAAGTAATCCTATCATGACAAAAAAACAGTAATTTAAATTGCAAAGTTACTGATGACTGTCTTCTAAACAAAATGCCGGTTATGCCAACCTACTGACTTCAATACTTCACTAACCTGGAACAAGTATACAATCAGAAAGGTGGTTGGAAAAATCCTTGGCTGCAAATTTGTTCTAGGCCAGTGAATTAAAGTATTGACGTCAGAGGGTCAGCATTAAAGCCAGAAAACGAGCATTAACAGCAATGGCAATCTTTAAGGTTTTCTCAAGAGAGGTTTAGTTTAATGGACAACTATTATAAAGACTCAAGCACATACATACTAAAAGAGTAAATGATGCTTGGAATGGATCTGCAACAGAAATAGCAAACCAGTCAACAGAATTGGTTTTAAACCTGACAAACAAAGATCTATATAAACAGGTTTTAAAAAATTCAGATAAGGGGCAGACTTGACGGACCATTTGGTGTTTTTCTTCCCTCACCCTTTTATGTTTTTATCTTATGGTCTTTTTCATATTAATAACATTGGCAACAAGTCTCGTTTTTACTGGCATGTGGAGCTGGAATTGTTTAGCTGTTTCTCATGGTGCTAACAGCCTTTTCATTAATTTTCACATCGACTTTTCTGTACATGGAAGACTTGTTTCATCATTATCTGGCAATATCCCATGTGACTTCTTTGAGTATAGCACATCTTTGGTGACATTTAAAAACAGTATATTCCACAGACAGATGGTACAAAAAGACATGTTTAGGAGTGGGTATCCAATAACATTTTCATGTATAGTGCCCATTACTTTTATGTATATTGGTAAACTCAAAGCTTCCTAAAACACTTGGCTGTTTTTTATTAATGAAGTCCTATAAACCTAAATTTCTATGTCTATTTTCCAAATTACATTTAAGTTTGTCATTTAGGCATTTCTAGCCAACAGCAGAGCTATAAGCTCCTTTAACATGTTTGATTTTCTCTTCTTGGCTCTTTAAAAAGGAGCCTGTTGTTGGAACAGAACTAAACTCACCTTTCCAAGTCCCATCTCTGGCCCCGACATTTTAGCTTGCAATTTCCCTAATTCACAACAAAATATTGTGAATGTCAAGTAAGTTTGTTTTATTGCAGAAGAGACATTATCCATCTCTTCTGCAATTAAGAACCTGTCTGCTTACAATTTTCTGTTAATTCAGTTTAGGTCCGCTTTAAGGAGATGTAAGGCTCTGGTCTAGTGCCAGTGCCCACTAGGTGCCAATCCCCCAACCTAACTCCACACTCTTCACATATAGTAAGCAACTGTTCAGGATTAAACATAAATTTAATGTACTGTGCATATTATTTTCCTGTAGAAGCCCTCTGTGTAAGAATCAACAATGTCTGAGACTGCTGCTGGGTGCCGCCATGGTGAATACCATTTCATCAGCTGCAACAAACACAGAATTGTTACTCTAAATGACTCTGTAGTCCCTTCGCTCCTCACCTGCCAGCATTACGTGCTATTGCTAGCAATGTTGGTTAAGGGGGTTTTATTCAACTGTGACCTCCAGAAATCACTGTGATGCAGTTAATGTCAGTAAAAAATGATTAGTGTGGGCCTAAATATATACACAAAACCTTTGATGTCACAAGGTGGCTGTGGAACTTTAACTATTGGAAAACTAATATGGACAACTAGCTTTTCTGTTGGACAGTGAGTGCATCTAAACACAGCATACAGTACAGTCACACCATTCTCCTGCCTAATATTTTACTGAATGATGTGTTCCATATGTAATCGTACTTACATTTAGTACTACATAATTGGCCTGATTTATTAAGCCTATCCAAGGAGGGGACTTTTTATTCAAGGAAGCTGCGTGATCCACCAAACCTGGAATGGATTTCTTAAAAGTCCTTTGCTATTTGTTGGCAAATGTTTTCAGTCCTGGACCAGATCCATTCCAGGTTTGCCAGATCACCCAGCTTCACTGATAAAAGTGTATCCTTGGAGAGTTTTATTAAATCAGGAAAAAAGTTTTTTGTGGTTATATCTATTATAGGGAGGTTTCCTCTTATTCCTGTTGTTCCATGCAGGCAAAAAATGTAATAGGCAAATACACAAACAGCAATTAAATTTAAACCCTTCCACACACTATAAAACAACATTGAACCAGAATTTCACTTATAATCTCTGGCTCCATTACTGAAAAGCTCACTAAAGTTGGCAGTTCCTGTTATGGGGCTGTTGATTGTGAAATGTGAAAAAAAAATATTCAAAATGGCTCTACCATTTCAGACAATGACAGACTCAGCAAAAACATGTTACTTATCTAATTAGTGAGTAGCTGCATATAAAGTGTTGGTTTTATTTATGTATTTTGGATGCTTTTGCTTTAAAACACATCTTGTCTATCGGTATCTATCCAATAAAATCCCTAAGGAATATCTATCACCCATGCTTCTCCCCTAACAAACCTGGCGCTACACAACCGATGTCTTTTTTTTTTCTTTTGTTAGTTTTTGATTTACTAAACCATTGTAGCTTGTGATTAAAATGCATTTCAGCAAAAAAGGAATAACGGGAATTTGAAAGAATAAACGAATGGATGCCTGGTGGCCCCCATCTGTGTGAAAAAGTGGTTTAGCGAAAGAATTCAGAGTCAGCAGTTTATGAGCAAAGGTAAAAATATCAGGCACACAGGGTTATTGTTACATATACAGCTAAGAAGTGTGGCGGAACCCAGAGTGCGCTTAGGTATAGCTGCTGAGCAAGAAAGTAACAGCAAAAACACAATGGGGGAGGGGGGATTGGAGGAACACAGAGCAAATACAGGGCTGCTAAAACCATAGGGGAACTCGCATCGAGATGTTATGAAAATGGAAAACCCCAAAGATATATATAAAGTCAAGTTGAAACCAATATATATATATATATATATATACCGTATATATATATATAAAAAATAAATATATATCATATATATATATATATAAATATATATATATATATATATACATATACATTAAATGTAGGTAAAGGATGAGTGATGTGTATAACTTTTCATATACAGGCCATGTAGGAACAAATTGACAACAAACACTCCATGGGATGTCTGGTTGTTTGTGCTGTGTCCATTGATCTTCCATAACCAGAAGGTTGCAGGACATCAGGGAAATGAGGAGCAGCAGATGTCCCACTCACCATTCTTTCTAGAACATGTAAGGAAAGAACTAAATCAGTAGATCCGCAGACCTCTAAAGTTATTGAATATTCTTATTTAAAGTGGGCCTAATCAGAAAAAAAAACATAAAACTACCAGGAGGTAATACTATTTTTTTCAAAAGAGACATACACACTTTCTAATAACCCTTACATCCATTGACCCCTAAAGTACTGACTCAGGATAATATACATCTACATATACCAGATTTTTTTTGTGATAGAGTTAGATATATATGAGATAATTAGCTAGCTATACAAGCTGCAAATTTCAATCAGTTAAAATTACTATCCATCCACTGGTAATCACACATTTGATGGCAAGTAATGACCAGACACAATGCAATCTACCACCTCTATTTTGAAGTTGAAAATAGGTAATAAATTGATACCAAAATGACAGCTTCAAAGAGTAAAGTATGAATCAAAAATGAAAAAAAAAAAACTACAGCAATTTTGTTGAACACAAAGGGAATTTTCTGCCAGATTTGATTGGCCCAATTTTGATCCCATCTCCCATGAAACCATCATATTATGTCTTTGTTTACTTTGTAATTACAAGAAAAAATGAAATAGAGAGGTCTATTGTTCCATCAGTTTACCTAGTGTATTGTCATTTTTAGATAAATCAGTCCTTATCAGTATGTGATTGCAACAAGTTATTTTTCACATCACTGTATTATATTAGTATCAATTTAATACTTCTTTCTCTGCTCCCTTTTCCTCTCTTCTTTTGTAGCTGCTTCTATCCTGATTAAGCTAAGGCTATTCCCCCACCCCATAAATTCATTTTTCTTGCAGACTACTAGCTGATCTGGTAATACCATGGGAGATTTCACGTTTTCATTGGTAGTGGTAGGGGACAAAGGTATTATTAAAGTTCTTCAGTAAAGTTCAAACTTGATATCAGATGTCCTCCCCAAATTACCTTGTAAATGTAGGTGATTGAGGCCAAAGAAGGGTCTTTTTGGCCAATAAAACCAAAAAAAAAAAAAAAAAAAAGATTTTACTTACTGAGAGTTACCAAATACGTACAGAAAGTAACATTTGTACTATTGCTAGACATCGCACAGCTCAAATAGGTTGTGTAGAATTTAAGGTGGTCATTTCTTTTACCCGATGCGTGGCGCCGTGTGGCTTCTTTAGGGTTTTTTTGAGAGACTCCTATTTATGGATAAATCCTAATGGGAAAATATTGTGGTGGCAGTTGTTTTGAGCTCTGTGTTAGGCTGCGTACACACGTGCAATAATTGACGATGGAAACAAACGATCCAAGAAAAATTGTTTGATAATTGTAAACAAAAAAAGTGCACAGCGACTGGTCAACGACGCCGATGAACGAGGATTGTTGCTGGAAACGAACAACCGTTCCGGCAAATCTGATTTGGCGACGATTGTTCATAATCTATTGTGTGTACGGTCATTCAGTGATCGTGGATTGTTCTGTGATGCACTTTCTCCTGTACACGTCACTTCCTGCATCGTTCAAGCGATCGTATCTAGTATGTACATTATTGGTGGATTACATTTTAACGATTGTATCGTTACAGCATGTACAAAATTGTGCACAATACGATCGTTCAAAATAATCGGTAATAATGTTCGTTGTCAAACGATAACTTTTGCACGTGTGTACCTAGCCTTAGGATAAGAGACAAGTAATGGTAGCAATAGTAGTTGTTTAAACTCTGGAATAAAAGGCTGGGTGAAGTTTGGTTACACTTGGAGGGTAAATTCTTATTGTTTCCTTCAGGTAGCCACACTTTTGGCTGGCTGGTACCAAGCTCTCCTCCATACACTACTCTGAGCCATGATACCTGTCTTATCTTGCAAACTCCTTTGGTTCAAGAATAAACCCTATCATTCACTGGAAAAAATAGGCATTTACCCTCCAAGGGCCTGAATATTAAAGCTCCCCAGGACTAGAGAAAACTATCATGGATGAGCCTGGGTGATTCAGCAATCCTGGAATGGATTTCTTAAAAATCATTTAGTTTTAGTTTTCATTACTGGACCAGATGCATTACAGATTTGCTAGATCACAGAGGTTCTCATATGATAGTCTATCTTTTCCAGTCTTGGAGAACTTAAAAAAATCAGGCCCAATGTATTACTTTTTATAAGCCCTATGCCTTTCTTTAACAAATGCTGTTTAGCTAATGCAGTATGCATTAAGGCTACTCACACACAGAACAACCTATTATTAGTCTGTATAAAAAAAAGCAACCTGGACATTTTCAATATGACTGACACATAATGAATAGGGGGAAAAAAGCTGTTTGATATCTGAATGTTTATCTGTCTAGAAAGTTCTGGACATGAAGACCACAAACTCCCTCCCCCCATCCTGATAAACTAGAGGCCACATGCTTATTCTGGCAGTCATTACCACTGATGCAGGCAGCCTAGGACCCTTTTATGGTTCAAACTTATAAAATTAAATGGTTACCCCACAGTGCAATAATGACGTTTCATAGGTACAGAGCAGCATCCACCCCTAGGTAAAAATAGAACACATTCCAATAAAACTGTAATAATCAAGCTAAAACAAGGGTCTACTCTAGTGATCTGTTTCAGACAATTTTAAGCATATGGCCAGGGCAGACAGAAAAACGTCAGCAGAGCCTTTGCATAGATTTGCAATACTTTTTTTTATTTACAGATTTATTTGACTAAGTAGCATTTTGATGGCCCAACAGCAGTTTTAAAATTGGAGCTAAAATTCTAAAGACGATTCCTCACCGACTTCTAGAGATATTTCGGCAAATTTAAAATGTTCCTCCTGATTAGTTGCATTTGTTTCAGGATAAGCTGTTTCTTAGTTCTTAGTATTTCACTACAATACTACTAGTGGTTTATATTGGTATATCACCAGGATAAATTACGGTAAGTCAAACTTAAAGTTTATTCATTGGTTTACAATGCCAAAGCCAATTGTAAGTTTTCAGTATGTTTCACACTATGGCAACTTTTCATTGCGCCTATCCATCCAATAAGTATGCCACTATAATGTGTTAAAATCTAATTTTTTTACAATTTGCACCCCAGCACACATATAAAATCCAAAAAAAAAATGCACCGGTACTATACTGCACCAGTAAATACACTGTGCATTGTGATGTATTGTGTTGTCCAAAAGTGGTGCTGGTTCAATTTGTCATACATTTAGGGGCTATGTGAAATGAATGAGCCAACCCGGCTTAACAAAACACAGGAGAGTGCATGAAAGTGCTTCTCTTAACACACTGTCACTAAGTAAAAAGCAACCAAAATGATTAATTAATTTAAACAGTATAGTGGGTAAGAGGGCAACACTTTTGCAGTTTTGTAGTCCAAAAGGCACAATTTGCTTTTAAATACTGCCCCTCCATTGTTTGTGTTTTCTTCTAAAACATACTAATAAACTGATAAATGAGGTACTGCTAGGGTATGTATGGCATATTTAAGTGTGGTAGGAATCATATACTGTATATACTCATATACTCTTTGGGGGCAGAGACTAATTGGAATGGTTCTAAGTACACTTTAAAAAGGTGCATTATGACTATACACTATATATAAAGCAGGAAATACACCATACAATAAAGAAGATTTATTCACAAAGTAAGCAGAGGAGAACTGAAAGGAGAGATGACTACCATTTACTACACACTACCTTTTGAGCATCAATTAGTACAGATGCACACAATTCCAGCCGGCTCTAATGCAACTGATAGACACCTGTCATCTTATAATAAATGAAAAAAAAATGGTCTCTGGGAATATTCCTAAACTCCATCTCTCTACAAGCTGTCGTTAAAATGTTTATGTTAAGTCTTCACAATGAGCTGTTCACAAATGATATGTAGAAATGGATCTGAGCATATTCTAAAATAAAGTACCTTCTATTACCTTGTATTACGGCAATTAGTATACATCTAATAAATGCTGATTTTCTATGCGCTTCCTCCATTTTTCTGTATTCCTAAAATTAAAAAAAGAATGAAAATGACAAAACGTTAATTAAAAGTGCAAGGAAAGGAGACAAGAAACCAAAAATGTACAGCGGCACAGTCATTTACACAGATTCCTTAGGTAAAAAAAGTAGGACCAGAAGAGAAGGAGAGTGGAAGAGGAAGTGTATATTATAGGTCTCTGGGGAATAGAAATAGCACTCGTTAGTAAATGCCCCGTTAGCATTACTAAACACATTTAAAGAGCAGAGGTAACAGCAGGAACTGGGAGGGGGAGTGCAGGCCCAGATGTAATATTCTTGGAAGGTCCAGAGAGACTCACAGAACATATACAGATTATTATGTCCCAACATCTCATCTCCTGGTGATCAGTAATATAGGGTACATATAGACATACTTATACCCACAGACAGGTGACAGTCATCCAATCTGGATGATCTGCATGGAGTTTGCAGGTTCTCCCTGTATTTGCATGGGTTTCCTCCGGGTACTGCAGTTTCCTCCCACATCCCAAAAACATGCAGTTAGGGTAATTGGCTTCCCTCAAAAAACTAGCCTTAGACTGTATTAATGACATATGACTATGGTAGGGACATTAGATTGTGAGCTCCTTTGTGAGGGACAGCTAGTGACATGACTATGGACTTTGTACAGTGCTGCGTAATATGATGGCGCTATATAAACTCTGTGTAATAATAATAATAATATTATTATTGGTTGGATCAGGTGACAACTTCATGCTGTGTCATTTTTAGAGGATACAGTGATCAGGTTATAAAATGTGTCCAATTGTTTCCCTTCAAAATGGACAACATGCAAGACATCTGTGTGTACTTCCTGCACCCCTCCAATGCCCAGTATACTCATACATGCCTAATGTTCATGTGTATGCAGGATCCTGACCATGGAGACATCTATAGACAATGCTATCATCCTGGCACCAATGACTGATGTGTGGCCAGATTGATTCCAGGTATAGAGCAGCTATACTAAAAACACATGCTTTGGCATGTAAATAGAGGTTGGTGGATTGATCTGCAAACCCTTTGTTTGGATTGCCTTATATACTTATATACTTGCCTGTGAGATATCATGAAGTGTGTTCATTTAGGAATTTCAGAACATTGCACAGACTGGACAAATCCACAGGAACAAAGCAAAATCTAAGGAGATTCAAATATGTGTTAAAATAAAACTGTAAGAAAGTAAATAAAATGAATAAAACACTTAGTTAATGAATCATCATCAGAACAAACGCCTTACAAAGCTCTATATCATGGGGGAACACAATGGCTGCCACCGTTGACCTTCGCTTTTAAGAATGCAGACCCTCATGCTTCAATAGTTCAATGTTCTGATCTGGGGACAGCAGGGAAACGTGATGGGAGGGTGGGGGAACAGAAGCGGGGACTAGGCAAGTGAAAACCAACTGCTTGTCACTAGAATCTGTTTGTTACCAGTGAATGTCACTAAGGTCACCAACCCTTTTGGTTCCGCGGACCACTAATGTCACTGGCTCCTGACCGTGCATGCGCATGAGTCGTGTGTCAATCAAAGTGGGAGAAACCTCCCCCACAGTCATGTCACCGTGACATCACCTCGCCCACTCTCCCATCGCTGATCTGAGCCTTCAATGAAAAAGTGGGCGGGCTGTCTCTGGACACTTCCCTGCGCCTGGGACTTGTACGGGGACATGGTCCACGGCTCTGGCCAGTGGGTCCCCCTAGTGGGGTCCTTCTCCTGACCCTGCTCGGGGCTGCACCAGACCCCCAAACTTTTCTGGCGGACCAACAGTTGGCAACCGCTGCACTAAGGGTCCCATTACCAGTGAATGTCATTGTCACTAAGGGGTCTGTTATTGGTGAATGTCACTAAGGGACCCATTAATGATGAATGTCATTGTAACTTCAAGACCTGTATTTGGCCAATATTATTGATACTAGAGGACCCATTATTGGTGAATGTTGCTGTCTCTACAAGACCTGTATTTGGTGAATATTATTGTTACTAGGGGACCCATTATTGGTGAATGTCACTGTCATTACAAGACCCCTTATTGGTGAATAATATTGTTACTAAGGGACCTATTACTGATGAATGTCACCACACGACCTGTATTGCCAAATGTCAATGCCACAGTTGTACCTGGTATTGGTGAATGTCACTGCAGGGCCTATTAGTGGTGAATCAGCCTGTCACTGGAGTATCAGCCTATTATTGGAATGTGTCTCGTGTTGATATCTGTCTGTTGTTATTATTATTATGTCACTTAGATTTGGTTGGTAAAATATCCCTGGTGTTGGCATGCTGTTGCCATGGCATTGTATTTTTACTGGACACACCCACTTTTATTTGACCCCATGTCCATTTAATCTGACCACACCCCACATATCCTTTCTGCAGACACTGCTCCCAGCCCCCCTACCACCAATAGTCCAACACCCAGCCCCCTCTTCTCCCTGAAAAATCCTAGACTTTTAGCTCTTTAAAAGTTCCCATGTATGCTCACCTGACTCTTCCAGGTGGTTTTGGTCCAGATGACATGTCCTCTTCCTGTATGTGTGGATCCTGAATGTGGTAATGATGTGGGGCCCCTCTCTGCAGTTCAGAGAAAGGGGCGGAGCCTTGACCCCCTGGGCTCATTGGAAGCAGGGTGATCGCTACTGGCTGTCATTCATTTATTTTATCATATCTAGAAAATCTAGGGCACAGAATCACTAAGCCAGGGGGATCAGAATATAGAAACCAAATCTTTTATTTTTAAAAATGTTAGTGATGTTTTGTGATTTTGGCTTAAATACACATTTTCAGATGGAAGTCAGCTTTAATAAAATCCTTTAAAGCCTCACCTGTCCCTCTTATAGCAGTCATGCTTGCCCTCTGCTTTCAGTACTTTCCCAGAAGAGGTTCCAGTCTTACTTTCACTGGGTACATGCTTGCCCGGCTCTGTAGTTTGGAAAGTACTAATGCCATGGCAGTAATCATTTTACAAGGAGATCCTCCTCGGTGAGCAGTATCTGGTGAGCCGTGGGTAGTCCATACCCATTGGGCTGGCAGCAGACAGGACTCAGCGTGGGCAGCTGGCACTGCCACATCCTCACACAGGCGCCCTGTCTTCAGCTGAATATTGGAAGAGCGATCTCTTGGCATGCCATCATGCAGGGAATGATTGTATAATAAAGATGGCCATGCTTTCTTATCCCCATGGTGCTGGTGTAGAGGAAGGAAGCTGGGGGTGGCGGAGATCTGACACAAGCACGTGGCAAGGGGTGCTGGATCGGTGACCGTGCCTGGAGATCTGGCAGAGATCGGAGAGGGGGTGGTCTCTGTAATAAGGAGGGCTGCTACACGGGACAGCACACAACACTGCTAAGCAGGGCATTGGCTGCCAGGCAGCTGCGGGATCAGCTCTCTGCCTGGCACTCGGAAAACTTTTATTTTGTGTGACTGTAATGGAAGAGAAAGTTTGTCCAGTCCATCGGAAGCATTAGATCTCCTTCTCCTGGATGCCCCTGTGATGAGCTGAACGCCCCGGAGGGATGATGGCAGTGGGGGCACAGCCCCAGACAGACAATGGCCGGGTGCCATCCTTGTCCCTGGCACCCGTACCCAGCCAGGACAGCGGCATGGAGTTCGTGGCACTGACAGCAGTGCAGACTGACAGCGGCAGCCCCCGGCGATTGGGGCTCCTGGGCACCCCTCTCCCGGGGCCACCGAGGAGCTCAGCATCACATAAGAGGTACCGCAGGCTGCAGAACTATCTGTACAACGTGCTGGAGAGACCCCGGGGATGGGCCTTCATTTACCATGTCTTCATGTAAGTACTGCCACTCTGTACCCATACTATGCCATGTATGTGCCAGCCATCTATCAGCCATACATATATACACTACAATATATAACCATATCACATCATCTCTATGTACAGCACCATTCATCTGTCTGCAGAGACAAAACACAATCATGTCCCCTTAAGAACCACAGATGCTCTGGAAGTAAAGGGGTCAGTCAATGTAAATTTAATTGTTGTACTATTTCTGCTCTGCAAAATAATCTACCAATAGCTTTGTGGTGTGAGGAAATATTCAGAAAATCTGCCTGCCTGGGTCCCTGGGATGGGTAATGTTGCCAGTGTTGCCATGGCATTTATTAGTACGGCCGGTGTTTGGAGAACTCAGATTTTTCATGATATATGCTATTTATTATTCAGGCAAGGGATAAAGGAAGCCATTAATATTAATGCCCTAGTTGGAACACTTTCACACATGACATTTGTAAAAGTGGAGTATTTATACCATGGAAGAGCTTGTTTTGGGATTGGTGACATTTTGGACACAAAATGAGTGTTCCGTATTTGTAAATCAAAGTCTGGGTAAAGGAATGCTGTAACACAAACAACCAATCAAACATCAGCTTCTAATCTCTCTCCACCAAGCAGATAGAAAGACAGTTTCTCATTGGGGCTTGGTGGTTAGCATTCTGGCCTTTGCAGTGCTGGGTCCCAGGTTCAAATCTCAGCCAGGACTCTATCTGCATGGAGTTTGGGTCTGTGTGAGTTTCCTCCCACATTCCAAAAACATGCAGTTAGGTTAATTGGCTTCCCCCCAAAAAATTACCCTAGACTGTATAAATATGACCATGGTACGGACATTAGATTGTGAGCTCCTTTGAGGTACAATTAGTAACATGCCTATGGACTATTACTGTGTAATAATAATTGCTTATAAAAATAATTGTCCTTTTGGATGTTATATATCCTGAAAGAAGTGCCATAGAATGAAACAATCATGAAAGTGGTTGGAGCAGTAAACATTTCCTGTTATCATTTTTGTTTCCGGCACCTTAGCTGATCCTCTATAGATGTCTGTGGTCAATGGATTGATGTGCCTGTACTCCTCCATACTGACATGCCCAGGAGGTGGAGGAGTCACATACAATATTTAAATTGTGCCACCATGTGTATGAGGCAGGGGAACCCCATAACTATGTTTTTATTTTTTTTGGGTTTAGATGCAAACCATGAAAAACATTAATACCATAATGTTTATATATAGCTGTATTTATTTATTTTATCTGTGTTCTGTTTTCTTTGAACAATGCTGTCTCAGTTCCATTGAACTATAATGTATTTTTATTGGCCGGTTATTTTATCACACTTGAATTTTTATATGTGTCACTTTCCGCTTTCTACTAGAGACCCCAAATAACCCCAGGCTAAATGAGAGTGGCCCATACCTGCTGTGCCCCCACCGCGACCAGTAACAAGACCCATTATAATCAGCTAGTGTCACGCTTTATTTGTAGGATAGAGTATTGTGGTTCCCTGGTTTAGAGTCATGACCTCCTATGACAAACATAGTCTGTGCTTAATAAATCGAACTGGTGATCTGATCATAAAGATGACGGTGATGTTTTGGAGTGTTCCTAAGACTTTAGAAAGAATGATGAATTCAGCATGCTGACTTATAAAACTTGGGGTAGGATGAGTGAGATTGTTGGGCATAGTAACCAATCAGCTGTCATATTGTTAGCGCAGGAATAACTGCAGCGGGCAATGATACAGCTGCTTTATATCCTTTTTTTACTTACAGTCCTCTTTATGGCCTCTATTGTAAAAATGGAATTTGAGTGTAGCTGAATCTATACAGAGTAGTTATGTGTTGTGTCGCAGGGATGGATATAAAATATTTATTGCACTATATGACAGAATATACAGTCTGGTAAAAGATACACTTATAAGTGGTTACACTTGTCTTGCCAAAAAGTTCCGTATATATTTGATGAGTTCATTTAACATACACAACCAGGTGTTTAGCACAGGGAATACATACTGTTGTCTTATTTCTATTAATATCGATTTTCTTTTACATGTAAATCTCCTATAGACATTAGGCTATTTGCATACATCTAACGTGATGTAAAATGAGTTCTAAATCAGACCATGCTGACCTTTCTAGATGCTTTTAATGTAAAATGATTCCCTCCCAAACATCACTACAAGAATTCTAGAGCAGTCTCTCAACCTTTTTAACATGGAGGAACCCTTGAAATAACTTTAAGGTCTTCAGGGAACCCCTACTATACCTACTATATACACAGTACAATAATGTGGTCAGCAGAAAAAACGACTCTTACATTGCTGGCCAGTGGGAAGAATGTCACCCTTACTGATAGCCAAAACTGTCATTGGTGTCAGTTAGAATGACCAGAGAGTCACAAGCTGCTCAAGCTAAAGAAACCCCCAACAACCTCTGGAGGAACCCTGGTTGAGAAACACTGATCTTAAATCCACTTTTAATAGTTCAGAAACAAGCCTCTGTTCTCAAAGACAAAAGGTAAACCTATGTTGTGAACTTTGGGAAATATAGCATAACTAAATGACACAACCTAAAAACCCTCTAGGACACAGAAAGCAAAGTTTATGTATAAAATGTATAAAATAAACACTTCCATGCAGTCCAGTTACATATTGAATCCCAACGTCTTTTTATCTGTGCTGCTATCACAAGTACTGAATGAATCATTTTTTCTTCTTTTATAATTTTTTTGCCTTTAAAGTAGATGCGTACTCACCAGAAATGCTAAGAAAGAAAATAGAGTTTTGCTGTACTTTACGTTCTTCACAATGCTTATACATTCAGAAATGAAAGAGGGTTTGTTTTCCAGTGCTTTACCTCTTGTTCAGAATGTGTAAATTCTTTGCTGTGTATACTGTTTTTGCTATAGGCAGGGCACTTCCCTCATTTAACAATTTTCCTGTTACCACCATGTTCAAGAGAATGTTTCAGTGGGCAAGAAACAGCACTGCCAATTTTTCAATCACAGTAAAGTGATCCTCTTTTTTGGAAATGGTAAGTTTATTATTGCGGGTCAGTTGAAATGCTGCTACTTCCAGCTGCACAACCTCTCTTATACGGTGTCAGAGATCATATGATATTATATGATAAATGATGATACTTTTGCAACACTTTGTAACTTTTTCTTACAGTGAATGAGCAGTCTGTCAATGATTGTATATATCATTGCAGGGCTTTCAAACTTACTTTGCAGATTTTAAAGGAGATCTAAACCCTAACTGGTTTTTCCAGGGGTACAATTAGAAGCATTTTTACCTACACTTTTTTTTACTTATCCTCACTCCTGCAGACTTCATCCTCTTCTGGATTTTTCTCTTGGTGCCCTGTCCATCAGACACAGGTTTCTGATGTCATTTTATAAAATGCAGGACTAGCCGTCCTGCATTGCGAATGAGGATGCCAAGAGTCTGCCCACAAACCAGTGTAAGTGAAGCAGAGAGCTCCATCTGCTGGGGGAGTATAAAGTGCTCTTTGTATCCTTGTAGCAGCATGATGATGTGGGATGGAGGAGGCACTGGGAAAAGCAAAATTGAAGCAGATAACTTTAGCTCTAATTTAAATATAGTAGGATAAATAAAGGGGAGCAATTGGGAAATATTTGCCTAACTGAAATAAATTTTGCTCCTTGTTTTCTACAGTACATCTCTGATAACCAAAAGCGTAAGCCTTGGCACATCTGATTCTAGCAGCAGAGGAGGATCAGCTAATTAATGAGTATTCCCGCCAACAGGGAGCACATAGCCAAATGTCTAGGCTTTTGGTTATGTGAGCAGCACTAAAGAGAGGTTGCATCTTCTCAAAAAAAGGCCAGTGTTTCAGTCCTTTTGTTACTTGCTTATCATTCCCAGCAAGTTTGGTAACAAAGCTTTAAATTGACATCTTAGCTATTGAAATGTAAATTTCTTACCTGTAAATTGTACTTACTTTACCACATTGCTTACATCCCTGGACTTGACCTGACTATCCTTCAAGACACAGTCATAAAAGTAGAGCAGCCCACTCTTAAGACACTCCAGTTCATTACAAGAGCTTCTCCAGGGCTCTACCTGGAAGGACATTAGTCTATGTGCTTTGGTTGAAAGATGTGGGTAAGGTATGTATATTTTTAACTTTTCTCTTTACAGATACCATTAGATAGTTGATGATTTCAGAAAGGGGACATAAGCTTTAAGACTCCATTAGGACATGCCTGCTTCAAACCTAATATAAGTAAGAGTAATATAGGAGCTAAAAAAGGAGACTTGTGTCAATAATTTAAGTTAATTTAAGTTAAGTGTTCTAACAATCCTATGGGTTCAATGGATTGAGTAACCAATCCTGAATAGTGGAGTCAGTATGGGGAGTTAGGGCTCCCCTGATCCTTGTAATAATTACACAAATCAAAATCATTAGATGAACAAGTTTTTTATGTTTAACAGGTGCTTGAAAATGGTAACCAATTCAATATCATAAGGTAATCTCTCTGGTCTAGCAGCAAACTACAACTTTAAATGATTGAGGAAATGTGTTTGTTGACAACAAATACCAAAGCCATCAATGGTACAATTCTTAAAAATGTTTTTTGCATGCTGTAAACTTTAGACACATTGGCCAGTTACTGGGATTTCTTTAACTCTCTACTATACAACTTTTACAGTACCCCATAACAAAACGCCAATACCGAAATCCCTAATGGTTATTGGAGTGCCGATACAGCTGTAATAGCAAATTCCCAACTCTTTCAGAACACAGCCTGTAGAAAGCTCTTGTAGGATTTGTAACAATTCAGCTGTATTGAGGCTTATAGTATACAAGAACTGAAATGGTGTTAAATTGCTAACAGTAAACAATTAGTTCTCATTTTTCATAAAAATGAAAGTTCTGAATGACTGCAATTGGCGACAACGTCACTTTTTTTCACCAATCTTCTCGTTCCTCATTTTTTTAAATCAGCCCCATTGTGGGTAAAGCTAACTTTTAGGCTAACAACTCAATCCAAAGTTGAAAGGCTTCCTTTCCCCCAGAGGATTGATACTTTATATTTTTGTCAGTCCAGTCCTGGGATGTAAAGAACACTGCCAGAAAACACAACCGGGCTGGTGACCAGAGTTTTCTATGTTGCAAAAAAAGTAATAAACCTAGGTCACATCCCTCCCCCAGCCTTTGACTGAACAGTGAAGGAGCATCAAGAGACAGATAAGGTTACCTCTTTGTTTTCTCCTCCTCCCCATCCTCTACTGGTCTACTATACAGTTTAGCTTTACAAAAAGCAATATTAAGCATTTCAGATAATGTTGAGAAGTCTAAGTACAAGGTTCCTATTGGTTTTTAGAGCTGGTATTGAGCTATTGGAGATCATTCTAATGTCTTCCTAAATCGGTTTGGAGTAAATGGGCTTGATGGATGGTAAAGGCTTTTATGAATCACACTTACCAATTACTGCTTTCCAAGTATATTATTATTTTATCTTTTTAATAACAAAAATGTCCACTATTTGTGCACCCCATCTGTTCACATCAGCTATGATATTTAGCCAGCTACTGTGACTGTGGAGAATACTGGCAATTAGCTTTGAGCATATATCAATGTCTGCGTAACTTTCTTGCTTCAGTGAACAACAAATTACTGACAAACACTCAGCAGAGGGACTGTGTTTTCTTAGTGAGTTATAGTACAAAATTGCCACATTTCTTGGGATGTAGTGTTAAGCATCATGTTTAAATGGCTATATTTTTTACCAAAACCTTCCAGTGTCCCCCTTACTGCACCCCACTCTCCACCAAAATGATGAAGCACAGAAGAAACTTCCATAATTAGAATGTATCACTCACTATTTTCCTTGGTTGGATTTGTGGTTGTTTATCCCTAAACTGTATACTCCACCTCTTGGCTTTGTTACTAGTCATTCCCTAGCTAATTATCATATAAGTACATATAATTGACCAACTGTTCTATAAGATTTGAACATTTGCTTAAATAATATTTTGTGTTAGGGCTAAATTTTTTTCTAGTTTTAAAATTATTATATAGATATACTTATAAGATTATATGACCGCTATTGAGCATTGTGTCCGCAAGCTCAATAGTGGTGGGTAGTTGTTGTCAATTAGTGCTGGTATGGTAGGAGCAGAGTGTGCTATTTGCATCTATGGGGAATGGTTTGCTATGTCTGTTAACACTACAATCAGTGATGTGATTCTCTGGGTCTTTTATACTGCACAGGGAAATCCTTATATCCACACTGCAGCCTAGGTAATGTAAACTCTTTTTATTAGGTCCACTCACTTACTTTAAGATTGCAGCAGAGATATGATGTCACAGGAGTGTCCAGTCTACTACTGCAGTGAATCAGTGTTTGCAAAAATAAACAGTTGGCAGTCTTTGGTGGGTATTACAGATGGTTCAGAAGGCATAATGCTTACCCACTCTATCTAAAATGTAAAAAAAGAAAATCAATTTGCATATACTATAAGACTAAATGCATAAGTTATATAAGGCTTAGTACACAGAAGCAGATTTTGCTACTGTGTGATTGAGTTTTTGTAATCAATCATCTGCGTGCAAAAAAATAGTACACACATATATGATATTCCACCCTTTTGATATTATTTTGGAGAAGTAACCTCTGCTAAAGTAGCACTCTATGTTTCTCAACCAGGGATCCTCCAGAGGTTGCTAGGGGTTCCTTGAGCACTGACCATTTTTTTTCCCTTCAGGTCAGATTAGGTGAAACCAATGATCTTTTGGTTATTTGTAAGAGTTTTATTCTTCCCACTGACCAGCACACTAATGTACTGTGAGCTGTGGATATGTTATATATTGCAGGGGTTCTCTGAAGGCCTGAAAGATATTTAAAAGGTTCACCCATGTTAAAAAATGTGAGAATTCTGCTCAAAAAATGTTTAGAAAAAAAGTAAAGCCAGTAATCAGGTATATCAGAATACTGCATGAAATATGGATGCCTTATTGTAGAGACAAAATATCATTTTTTTTTGAGACTTCAGTTTTTCTATCCTAAAATGTCTTAATTCTGCCTCTTGCCTCTTGACTGTTAAACTGTATTTGACCTTTTATTTTCTGCATAAGCACCTGTCCTAAACTACAACAGTGCAAAAACAGGAAACTAATTGAGCTGCAGAATGCAGATATAATGTTGTGCTCTGCCTCATCTTTCTCTTTTAGCAGGAATAGAAGACCAGTCACAGTCAGCCTTTTTAAAATTTCAGTCTTAGTCCACACCAGGGGTGTCAAACTCTGGCCCGCAACATTCTTTTTTTGGCCCCCAAACTAATATCTAAAAATCCTAATTTGAACTGCAGCTGGTCCTCCTCTGCATTGAAATAGCTCCACTACTACAATTCCCAGCATTGCTCGCGTCTATAGACCAGCGGCCTCTCTGCCTATGCGTGGCCTCGCATTGGAATTTTTTATAGGCGCATGTAATGCCGGAAATTGTAGTAGCGGTGCTACTTCAATGAAGAGGGAGTTCCAGGGGCGGGCCACTCATAAGATTTATACAGGGGCTTTAAGGTGGATATTAAAAGCATCTTCAATTTTTTCAATAAATTTCAAGATTGGCCTGCGACTTTGTCTAAGTTTTTAATTTTGGCCCTCTGTGTATTTGAGTTTGACACCCCTGGTCTACACAGATATTTTCCCCAGTGTTTAACCTAAGGCTTTTAAAGCCCATGAGCCTGATTTATCACGGCTTTCCAAGGCTGGAGAGAATACACTTTCATCCGTGAAGCTGGGTGATTCAGCAAAACTGGAATGGATTTCTTCAGAGTCATTTGGTATTTGCTAGCAAACGGTTGGAATCCTGTATCTGATCTATTCCAGATTCGCTTGATCACCTAGCTTCACTGATGAAAGTGTATCCTCTCTAGCCTTGGAGAGCTTTAATAAATCAGGCCCCATTTTGAAATTCCATGCATTCCAATGGACTAATCTACACCAGGACGTTACCTTGAGGCACATTTATGAGCCATATCTTAAACGTTGCTTGCAACGTTTAAAAAATTAAAACACTGGGTTATTATTATTATTATTATTATTAATAAACAGGATTTATATAGCACCAACATATTACGCAGCACTGTACATTAAATAGGGATTGCAAATGACAGACTAATACAGACAGTGATACAGGAGGAGAGAACCCTGCCCCGAAGAGCTTACAATCTAGTAAAAACACGGAAACCACGAGAGATGCTTCCATTGATTTCAGTGGGATGTTTCCCCTCGTTTTCCCGGATTTATAAGCACTTAAATTGCAAATGGGTTAAAAACACGAGAAAACACTGTAAAAACACAGGAAAAAGTGAAAAACTGCAGGAAAACAAGCTTTAAAATGCTAATAAAAGTGCATAAAATGCATATAAACACAATAGGAACATTTACATGTGTTTTTAAAAACATCTTTGTACACCCAGCCTTAGATGAACAACCCAAGCCTCTGTTAAGAATGAATAGGAATTGAAAATCACTATGGTGGTTTTGCATTTTTTTTATCTCCAGGGATAAAAACGATGTTTAGTTCAATAGGTTCCTTATCAGCTTTGCTCAAAATAATGGCTGTCGTTTACAGAGGTCAATGGCCCAAGCTGAAATTTACAGCTGTCCTCAGCTAGTTCCTTGAGACCAAAAGTCACCCACAATCTACTCTCATTTCATAAAACTCATCTTGTTTGTCTTTCATAAAATACTGCTGAAATAAATGATAGTTTAACAAATAAAGGTTTAGTCAACCAAAAACAGATATATCACTTGCATGTAGATAATAGAAAATGATCAGAGAATTTGATCATAATATAGATATCTTGATATTTCTATAATACAGTAGGTAAAAGTAAACATAGCTGGGGTGCTATATATAAAAACTCTGGCCTGTATGTGGCCTGAGAAATATAAAACTGACCCCTAGTATAATAGGAGAATGCAACAGCAGAAGCTGGAACACACAAAACTTCAAGATAGACAAGAACCGTAGTTCGATATCACAGCTCTCACTGTTGGAGTATCCAGCTGTTATCACAGAAGTCATTATTGTACAGGGTAATAAATCTGTTGCACACCAGTTGCTTGAGTAGTGTTTTATTTTCTCTACAGATACACATTCATTGAAGTATACATTTTCCACAGAGGGATTTGCAATAATGTAATCTCCTTCAGCAAGCGCTGTACTTTCAGGAACAGAACATGTTAACACTTGAAGGCATGGCTTGCATAGCCTCTGCTTTCTGGTCGTACATCTCTGCGTAATGTCTGTTTCTCTAGCTGGGTATTTCAAGACAAACTTTCCAGTTACCTCATAATGTCAGAAGAAACAGCTTCTGCTTGTGTTGTGCTGCTTTACAGAAATACTAAGCATAGTTTGAGTGGAAAAGAGAAAGCTTGTGTATAGTTTCATACAAAGATTATCACCTCTTCCTCCTACTTTTCTTGTAGGTGACAATCATAATTTCTACGAGAGTATTCACATGAGAACAGAAACCATGACTG
Source organism: Pyxicephalus adspersus (assembly GCF_032062135.1). Classification (NCBI taxonomy): domain Eukaryota; kingdom Metazoa; phylum Chordata; class Amphibia; order Anura; family Pyxicephalidae; genus Pyxicephalus; species Pyxicephalus adspersus. The sequence goes on along the minus strand of NC_092858.1, from coordinate 90,956,362 downwards.
GATGGGTTGGATTTTCTGAGCCAAACACTTCTGCTGAATTGTCTAGATCTGGCGTTACAGCATATCAGGGAATACAAGTGCGGTTCCCAGCCGTAATCCAAATATAAAGCTGCATTTGTATTCCAGTGTACTTTTCCTCGGTTTCGAACAATACTTCAGTAATTCTAATACGGGGGTTTACTAGTTAGTGGGTGTGGGGATTTCCACTTTAGCATTTAAGAAATTACACATCTGTTTGGTAAAAGTTTCCATATATTCAAGCAGTACTATAGCTCTTAACTAATCTTATTTTGAGGAATATTTATACACACACCTAACATTCTAATGACAGAATTCTTCATTTTTAAACACTATTACGTAGGGGTCAATTTTTAAAGTGGTAAATATGACATTACTGATGTAGAAACTTTCAGGCCCAGGTGTTTCAATGACAGTAATCAATTCTCCACCAATGTTTTAGTGAATGACAGATTCACTCCTTTGTAAATAGACCCCTTAGTGTTTAATTTAGTAGCATGTATACAGACACTGTTAACTTCATTTTATTTACTTTTGGGGGATATATTCTCACTTTCTTCCCTGTTTTTTAGACTGAAAGCAATGCAAAACCTCTTCTGAAGCATGTATATCTACTCAAACTACAATAAAGTTTTTGGTTTACGTCTACTTTAAGTGAATATTTAAGCCATGGATGAGCATATGACCTTTTCTGTTCAACAGGAAATGTTCTTTTCAGATTTTAGATATAGTTTTCTCTAAATGTTGACTAATACCAAAAGATAGATCAGATTATTTTATCGCAGCTGGAAATTCAAGATGATTTTGCTGTTGTTTTGACAGGCACACAAAAAGTGAAATTGTGTTGTGATGCTTCAGACTTGAAATAAACCTGATAAAATGGCAAAAAAGAAGTATAAAAGTTTAGATTGTTAATAATAGAAACAAATTAAGTTTTAAAATGTATTAAATTTAGCTAAACTGTTTAAAGCTGATATATGAAACGCTTGTTGAAAGGTGTTGGAAAAAATGTTTTCAGATGTCTTAAGGTCAGACATGTGACATGCCGTGAAATAGCAGTGGTTATTTCTTGTCCATGTCCACTTCAAGAAGGATAGAACAATTTTTTCATAATATATAAAGGACTAGTTGTAAAGTTTAAACAGATTAGAATTTAAGGAGGCCCTATTGTTGATTCCACCCTGATCATTTTTACGTTGAGCGACCAAGTCAATTTACCCTCTTATTCAACGTGTCCCCTCGTAAATAGTAAAGAACATGGCAGTCATACATTTGGCTTTTTTTCAGTTCTTGTTCCCCCATGTAACAATACCTTTTCATGGACGCTGTTCAAATCTTTTATTTGCTCTTACAGTCTCCTTATGCAGTTAGTAAAGAATCATCTGGGGCATGGAATCTAAGCAACACCTGGTCTTCACCAGGGCACCCCACGATGGGTGAGAGGTAACTTTAGAAGCCAATGGGCTCTTTGTTGCAAGGTGTCACCAGGTCACAACCCTCAGAATTTGCCCTACCCGAGGGGAAAGGGCGAAGAGACTTTGGTATGAACAAAAGCGGTGTCCAACAGGCAGGAGGGTGCAACCATGGAGAGGAGGGGTAGAACTGGCAGTATGAAGATATGACCCAAGGTTCAGGCAAAGGTCAAGACAGGTTGCAGGCAGAGGTAATTCAAGTTCCAAGCAAAGGTTAGGGCATATAATTGATAAAAGTAATTATCATCTCATTAGTGGCATTGTAATACCGGCATGTTTCCTATTTTTCATATCAATTGAATTATATAAAGTGTCTGTTTTACAAATAGAGAGCACAACAGAAACTGTTCAGTTTATCTTTAGCCTTAGAAATAGAGTGGAATAGAGATTGCAGGCCGTGTGAATCAGTCTCCCTCTTTTTCTATAGATCAGGGGTCAGCAAACTTTTTCAACTACTAGGCCATTTCAGGAGGTCAAGAAGGCACACTAGGCCAGAAAAAAAAAAGTTGCCCAAGGAAAGGTTTTTTTCCAACCGTGACTGCAAGCGAGCAACCTCAGTCTTCCACTCATCCGCGGTGTAGTAGAGACTGTAGAGACTGGTAGCTGCGTGTTGCTTCTGCTCTTTAGGCATAGTAATTGGGGTTACTGTGCGGGAACTTGATGATACCGATGATATTGCGGGAAGGTGCGATAACGCGACAATTTAATTAGGCCCGATCCAACAAAAAAAAAAACTAGGGGGGCGTTAGGCCGGACTGGAATACTGGCTAGGCCGTATCTTGCCTAAAGGCTGGAGTTTGCCTCCCTCTGCTATAGATTGTCCTAGTCATGTTCTTCTCGCCACATATGCCGGAAGTCTATTTTAAAGTATACTACTCTTTAGGTAAAATAATTCTTTATTGGTTTTGGAATCTTCCACCTGCTAGTTGGAGATCATGTCCCCATGTTTTTGATCTTAGCTATATATTGAAAATCCTGCCTACTGAACCTTCAAAAAGCCTGAACTCTTGGACAATTGTTTCCAATTTCGGCCTCTTATTTGCAATGCATATTTGCAGAATTATGGCAGACATATCTAATAAAAAAACCCTCTAGCACTGTCATGTCCACCTCTTATTTCTGACACTGCCACATTTTTCTTCACTCGTTCTTCTTCAAGTTGTCTTGTATTTTTCAGCCATCTTTATAACATAACTCTCTGCACTGGTTCATGCCAAAACCATATACTGAGTTACATATGCGCAGACTCGATGTAACTTTTTAGATTGTAGAACTGGCAGACTGCAGAAAGATCTTTGACAAAAGATACTTAATGTATCTCTTCTACTGGCTTTTTTTTACGTACATTCCTCTTTATTGTGTATAAGCCTAAATAATTTATATTTATGATATTTAGCTAGGAAATGAGGAGGGATCTCTTTGACTTGAAGCAGTTACTCATCCACACAATGGGTCTGATTTATTAAAGCTCTCCAAGGCTTTAGAGGATACACTTTCATCAGTGAAGCTAGGTGATCCAGCAAACCTGGAATGGATCTGGACCAGGATTAGAAACATTTGCTAGCAAATAGTAAATGACTTTGAAGAAACCCATTCCAGGTTTGCTGGATCACCCAGCTTCACTGAGGAAACTATATCCTCTCCAGCCTTGGAGAGCTTTAATAAATCAGGCCCATTGTGTGAAGCACTGAGAAGCTCACAGTGTGCAGTGAAATTAGAATAAGCATTTTAATTACATGAATGGAGTATGTACTACTCTGCAAAACTGAATGGGACGCTGGAGTTTAACCATAAGTCTCTGAAGTCTTTTTTATTCCCTAGACCTTTTACCATCTCCATTTTTATGGTATATAAACACACTGTATACCCACAAAGACACATAATTACTTCTAGTCCCTCTCCTAGTTTACAATGCCACTGCTGGTGCAATTGTTGAGGCAGCGGTGTTGTAGCATGACAAGACACATGGGCCCTGTTTATTCTACCCTCCTCAAGTTTGTAAATAAACTTCTGCAGCACTATAGAACTTGGAGCAGAGCATAATGTGTACACAAACACTAATAAAAAAGGTTCAGACAATTTTTAAATTCTACCCAAAACTGATAAGACAATTTACATTTACATGTACCTTAATTACCAGTGTCGCCCTAGTGGCCCTCTTGAGATTTTTTAAGCTTTGGACCTCCAGCAGGCCTGCAGGACAAGATTCCTAAATGCAAACGTCAGTGTTAATTATATTGGTAAAATAAAGGAAATTCTGAAGACATTAGCCGTTATTTAAATGGTAGCACAGAAACACTGAACTGAGGGATCAAAAATGATCTTACCTTCAGCAACACTACCTTACATTTATTTTGCAAGAAGCAAAAAAAAAAAAAAAATAACATTGACAGTTTCAGTCTGCTAAAGTATGGCAATAAGTGGATTTGTGGCCAAGTGCAATCCACTAACTGTCAATCCTGTCTATATTTAACGTGTATAGACATCAATTTGTCATATAATGTTTTTCTAGTAATAAAACTGAATCATACTACTAGGATGAGTTGTACCATCTATAGACACCTTTACAGTATGCTTGCAGTTACACAAGGGCACCAGTCTTTTCCTTTTATGGCATACAAGTACACTAGCTTTATATTTATAACCACACACATGGGAGGTAATATTTCTATGAAATATTTATTACTTTGAAATGGTGATTCCAGAAACTCCCTTCAATAATTCATCCATCAAACTATTGCTGTATTTTACCCCTCCTTTTCACAATGAGCTGTCTTCACTGCTTACTCCAAATAACTTTCAACTTGGTTTTATACGCTGTTAGGCTTCTGCATGTTTTAAAAGCAAAAGTATGGTCTTGTAAGCCTTTGATTGCTGTTCTTCCAAATTTTTCAGATCATTATTACAAGACTGTTCAAAAAGTCGCTGCAAACATCTGAATAACTGCAGTGCCTGCTTCAGCTCGTCTGAGGCCTCTTGGTATTAAATGGGTACAGAGAACGCTCTGTTACTAGTTCTGAATGAACAGCCAGCTTTCATCTCAATTCCCCTGGCTCAGGAAATGGAATAAGCTTTTAACCCATGGAATGCTGACAAGCAGTTGTAGTTACCTTCCCCCCTTTCCATTTTATATTTCCCGTTAGTAAATCAAAAAGGCCAGAAGTCTATGCACTGGAGTCAGGACTAATATAAGAGGAGAAAAGTGCATACACGCAGGTGGACATAGAAACCTTCAATAAGATCCCAAGAGATAATGTACTGAAGGTTCGTCACATTAACGCTGACAGCCAGATCGAAAGTGCAGTTTACATCTGTCTTATGCATGGTTTCATTTACTGCCTTATAAAGGCCTTCTCCATTCAACCAGCCATTAAATGGGGATATTTAGTGAGTGGAAAAAAAGCAGTATGAACTACATATGCCAGTTATGTACATCTCTGATAGATATCAATTTTAAATATGCTAAATGATCAATCCAACTAAAACTTATTTCAGCATCAGTACATGTTTTAAAAAGCCTTTTTTATGGATTGAAACTCTATACAGCTTTTTAAAAAAGCAGTTAAGTAGGTGAATTGGTCACGTCAGTAGGTTAGTTCTGAAAACAAGGGGCTTTTTACAATACAGCAGCAAATAATATTCAACTTCAAATGGGAAAGCAGACTGGAGCTCTAAGTTGTATTGATGTAAACTGAAAGTACCCCACATATAAACCAACAATATTTTGCAATTTGTTTTTATTCTTTTAATGTTTAATTTTTCTTTTTTCTAAACATGCATTAAATATTATTTTCATTATCGTTATCCATATTGGTTGTAATTGTCCAGATTTAAGAATAGCATTGCGGGGAGGGGTAATTTCTAGTTATTTAATTAAACCAACACAAGGATGAACAATTCAAACAGAATATGATTAAAAATACATAAGCAGAGGTAACGTTACACCTAATTTTCAGATCAGATTACTTCTACCTGGAATTCAGGCCTTTTATTTTTTAGACGCTCGACTGCAACATCCTCACATTCACATTGCACATGATGCACACACATGAGTGCTTTACAGCAGAATGAGCCCTACTGGCCCTTGACAATGAATGTTAGCAATCAGGACCAATGTGTAACCAAAAATCTGTTAAATAATTTCATTTACTGCTGTTAGGAGGAGGTGTGTTGGTTATAATGGTGCGTTCTGGTTCAATTTTAGCTACAGCCAATGGAAAGATAACACATAATCAACAAAATAATACAACAAAATAATCATACTTACTCCAAGGAACCCTTAACTAAGCAATTGGATATATTTGTGGAAAACATCCGCTGACAGCAGAAGCTACTTCTCATTTCTCTTATATCAGTGTTGTCGCTAGTGCTGTTTTGCCAAGGCAAAATAATTTTTGTCAGAGTGTTGGTACTCCATTCTTGAAGGGAGAAACATTGGGGTGCTTTGCCAGGGCACTGCTAGTTGCAGAAGACAGTTAACTTAGTGGTTTTGTTTAAGTACAAATAGTCCATTTCCTTACTATACATACCAAATGTTGCTATGAATTACTACCACTTTTTTCTTTACATGTTTTATATTTGCTCTTCCTAATGCAAACTTGATTTACTGTAAGCCAGCCTGGAAATTTTGAATAATATACCAGCCACCCACTGATTATTCACAGGGATCAAGTGAACAGAAATAATGTCTTATTTGCTTGTTGTTTTCCCTGACGTGTCAAACCAATGTATGAACTGCAGTCGTAGTGAAATGAATCCACCCACTGATTCAGCATATACTTTCAAATCCTACTCAATGGCAACTATGGCACAACTGGAAATTTGGAACTATTTCTGGACTTCTTGGTGATACTATGGTTAAGGCCAATTTAGGCAACTAGGTACATTCCAGGTGCATATGTACATAATGTTTGCAAATTATGAAGTTGGTTTTCCTTAGAAAGCAGCTAGAATAGGAAAATGTTTGCCCTGCCAGCATGTGTGGAAACATTGGTCCCTCTGCATAGGTCTGATAACCCTTTACTGATTAAGAACTATCCCAGCTCAACACCCAGGAAAACTGAAGCTCCCTGCTGATGGGCGCTCTGCTGATTGGAGATCTGATATAAGGCTCTATATCTACCAGTTGATGTGAGTGCAAAATACATTGCTTACACCTTGGGCAAAACTGAATGGCTTTCTTTAAAGTAATTTGCTTTTTGCTAGCAAATTTTTTGAATCCTGGACCAGATCCATTCCAGGTTTGCTGGAGCACCCAGCTTCACCGATGAACCGGTGTGTTCTCTCTAGCCTTGGGGAGTTTTAATAAATCAGGGCCATTAAGAGGGGTCCTTCTATGTAGTGTGCTGGCAGGGTACATACACTTGTAGTGATGTGGTTGGTTTCTGAAGAAAACTAATGGCATAATTTTTAAACCTATTGTTTTGTAGCACCTTGTTTGTATTTGGATTATGTAACTGGAAAGGTAGGCTAGGCTTTAACCTACATGATTCTGGCAGTCCAATAATTACACCTTTTCAGTCAGGTTAGTGTTTTTGTGGCAGTCACTAGGTAAACAAGCAAGCATTTCCTAAAAGGTTTGATGCCTTTCAAACTCAGTTTAATAAAAGAAATACTTCCATACAAAAGAGTGTGAACCTGAAATATTTACAATGGAAATCTCCAAAGAAACATTGTTACATAAAGGACTTTACCTAGCTCCTTGTTGAGAAGGGCTAGAGCTATGCACCAAGGCTTTTACACGGTTTATGTTACCTTGTAGAGCAGGCCAGCATACCCAATGCATAAAAACCTCACTACAATGCATGTAATTTGCATGTACTAGAGCAGGGCTGTCAAACTCAAATACACAGTGGCCAAAAATAAAAACTTAGACAAAGTTGTGGGTGAAACTGAAATAGCACCGCTACTACAATTCCCTACGTCAAGAAAACAGTCCAGTGGGGGGCTTAATGTTATGAGTGGCTGGAACTCTTCACTGAAATAGCACCACTACTACAATTCCATGCATCCATAAAATAGTTCAATGCGGGGCCACGCATAGGCAGAGAGGCTGCAAGTCTATACACATGAGTGATGCTGGGAATTGTAGTAGCGGCGCTATTTTATTGCAACGGCAGGCCAGCTGCAAATTAATATTTAGTATTCCTTTGGGAGCCAAAAAAAGGATGTTGCTGGCCAGATTTGTCCCGTGGGCAAGTTTGACACTCCTGTACTAGAAGGAGTTTGTTAGGGTTTTTTCCATTATAGAATATTGCACAATCAATAGATTTGTTTAAAAAAAATATTATATGATGCAGAAGGGAAGCTGAGGATAGGATGAACTTATGTATTTTTACATAGAAAGCCTTGTTTGCCCCCCAAAACAAAGCATGTAACACATTTTCAGTTATGACAAGGCCAATAGCAGAAATGATTCTTTACAGATATATTCTGTAGGTACTAGTGGTTAATCAATAAACATTATTAGCATCTTGAAAATCAGGTGAGTGGAATAAGAAATGTAGAGTACGTTCAACCTATATAAAAGGGGTCATGTTGAAAGGTCTGCTTTTCATGCCATTACATACATTTTAGACATAGCTATTGTTGAAGCAATCAGAACTCATTGACACTATTTGTCATCTCTTTGGTTTTCCAGAGTAACCCCAAGAACTCCCAGGAGGATAGAGCTAAATAAGCACTGAGGAAATGTTCAAGTATATGACATATCTGTAGCAAATTAACTGATTTTTCAGGTGTCAGAGCATACAAGGAAGCCTGATTAAAGCTTCTCATTTAGAGAAGACCAGGTGTGTTTAAGTGTTGACTGATTTCATTTCTATGATTTCAAGTTCCATCATAAAAACTCACTGATGAGAGACTGAGACACAACACAGTCATCCACCACATCTGAAGAAGGATTAACATGTAGAGGCAGCCAAATAATGTGCAAATGCATAATATATAAAAGGTAGTGTAACTGCAATCATATTCAGAAGTGAGCTTTGTTTTATTTAGAACTTTTCTCCAGAAATGATCAAGTCAGAGGAGGACTGTTTGGGAAGAAATGGGCAATTTGTGAGTGTTGGGGGAATGACTAATATTATTTGCGATTTCAGTATGTTTTTTTATTTAGTATATTGTTTACAGTAGGTTAATTCCTATTATCTTCTAGGACCACCAGGTAGCCTGTTTAGCTAACAGCTCATAAAGTGTGTTTTCGTTTACAGTTTATCCCTCACCATCATCCACTTTTAATCATGGCCACCAATCTGTGTTGTTTGCTTTTGTTAGTGATAATGGCCTCTACCATGAAAGAGCCAAGTGGTGCTTCTTACCTCTTAGGTTTAACGTTTCCAGTTCCACGTGATATTTAGCCATTAGACCATGCAGCTAGTGTTTTCAAGGGAAGCCCAATTCATGCAGAAAAAGATACAGTATGTACACACAATCATGTTTGGCTCATTAAACCACTTTGGTATCTACTGAGTTCAGAAATGATTTTGCTGTGCCCATTAAAATCATATCTTAACTGTTAGGGCCTTAAATCAAAGCCCAACCACTCCTTCAATTACGCTACTGACCTAAAGGTGCCGAATTGTTGTGGAGCATTCAATGATGCATCCACTAACCTCTCCATGAAGGACAGAACATACAGGTAAAAATGGCAGCAAACTATGCTCTGCTGATATCTATATGCATGTGGGGTGATCCTGGCCACAGCTTCCATCTCATACCTTTAATGAATGAAAGACTGTGAGAGGTTAGTTGAAAGGGAATTACTGCCTTGCTTGTCTAATCAGACAGAAGACAACAAAGACCTCAGATGATCTTATCAATAGGGATACTATTTTAAGATGTAGGTTCTCAGAACATAATTCGTACCTCCAAAAAAACATGAGTTCAGGTACACTTGAGTTTTAGCGTGTACAGGAGTTGCATTATCCTCAGCAGCTGTCTCTGTATGCACCTTGTAGTTTAGAGCTTAAACAAAAAGGCACCAGGAGCAAGGGAGTTCAATGTTTGTCAAATAGTACAAACTCCTGGTGTTTTTTTTTTTTTAATTTTAGGTCAACCTAAATATTTCTCCAAATTGAAATTCTTAAAATTATAGCATACTGGCTGAGAAGTTGTGGCAAGAGGCGGAGTGAGAACACAAGCTCTTTATACTAAGCACAAATTCTATAGGTTGGGAAATAAAATAGGTACTCTGTTGTCCAGATTGGCTAACCCGTTAGCCCTGAAGTGGCATATACTGAGAGCAAAAGATCCGTTTTCTGTTTTTATACGTTTCATAGTGATATCTTACAAGCCTTTGAAAGATACTATCAAAAGCTTTATACTGCTCAGGAAGCCCAACCCCATTTGATGCAACGTTTACTAGAAAAAGCTAACTTATTGAAACTATCCACAACTTGTGGGGAGAAACCTAATGCTCCAGTTACAGAATAAGAAATTTTCCGCTCAATTAGTAACTTGGCCTTAAAAAAGCGGAGCACAGACGGGTTTCCGGAATAATATAATTTTAACACCTGAAGTAAGCCTTTTGCTTGCAGAAGTTTACAACAAAATATTATCTCATCAGACTCCTTTCCCGGGTTTTAACCACCTGAGCGTTACACTGAGGTCTAGATTTCTGTACCAAAAGTGTTCCACTGTTTTTCATGAAATTTTTTTTTTAAATTGTAGACCTGTAACTTACAGAAATATGTCCGAACAAGGGTCTAGTAGATATTATGAATATAAAAAATGTTTGAAACACACAATCATGTAAAAAAAAAATTACTTTTATTAAAATTAAAGGAAAAACACAAAAATCAGCTTAAACATGACTACATAAACAAATCAAAAATACTGAAAATACTGAAAAAGCAATAACTCTGTATATTGTAAAGTACTATATTATTCTAAAACACCTCCCTAGTGTGGCAATTTTTAAAAATTTGATTGTGTATTTATTGGAGTTTGTTTTGAATTATTTTTTATTTGATTGGATACGGGAGTTTGTATCCAATCCAGTGCAAAATATGAATTTGAATTTCCAAGTTATTTACTTTTCTTTTCTTTTTTTTTCTTTTTTTGTATTGGATTGGATACGGGAGCTTGTATTCAATCCAATACAAAATGAGCGGTTGAATTTACCAGTTATGTACTTTGTATTAATTTTTTTTTTGGATTGGATACACGAGTTTGTATCCAATCCAATACAAAATATGAATTTGAATTTACCAGTTATATACTTTGTATTTATTTTGTATTATTTTGTATTGGATTGGATACAGGAGTTTGTATTCAAACCAATACAAAATGAGAGTTTGAATTTACCAATTACACACTTTGTATTTATTTGAATTATTTTGTATTGGATTGGATACAGGAGTTTGTATTCAATCCAATACAAAATGACAGTTTGAATTTACCAGTTATATACTTTGTATTTATTTGAATTATTTTGTATTGGATTGGATACAGGAGTTTGTATTCAATCCAATACAAAATGAATGAATGAGTTTGAATTTGAATTTCCCGCACACGCGCCGACGTCATCGCACACGCAGGGAGAAGCCGAGCGGCTTTTTTTTCTCCGCCGGACGGCTTCTCGTTTCAGAAGGCACCCGGCGCTGGATGGAGAACGACGCGGGATGATCAGCGGGCCGGCGGTATAGGTCCCGCTGGTATAGGAGAAGGCATCCGACGCTGGAGAGGGAGATCGACGATCGACGGAGGACGACGCTGGAACACGAACACGAGGCTGGAACACGAACACGACGCTGGATGAGCACAGCGGGACCAGGTAAGTGGGGATTTTAATGTACGGAAAATCTCAGGGTTAACCATTATAGCACTTTTTTTTAGCCCGTACCAAGGTCGGGCTTAACGGTCGGAAGGTTAATGAAGCCTACACTACCTTAATTCCAAAACCTGGTAAAGATTCCGACTCCCTTCCTTTATATAGACCAATTTCATTGTTGAATTGTGGCTAAATTGATGGCAAACAGGCTGGAGAAGTTTTACCCACTATATTATCTAAACATCAGCTGGGTTTTGTATGTAATAGGCATTCAACAATTGGGATTCGGGCAGCTATTGCAGCTACTGTACAGTCTACCAAGTCACATAACTCCAAATCCATGCTGTTAGGTTTGGATGCAGAAAAAGCATTCAATAGAATAGAATAAGTGATATTATCACAGAGCTTTTGGACATGTTTTTTTCTCCTATATCCAATATATATATCACAATCCGTTCTCCAAATTATTTATTAATGGGGACTTATCGAGACCCATAGTTATGTCCAGAGGAAACAGACAAAGTTGCCCCCTCTCCCCAATTCTATTTAATTTGGCCTTGCACCCTCTTCTTAGGCTTTTGGAAGATTTGCCTGAATTTAAAGGTATTTAGGTGGGTTCACATACCCTTAAGAATCACTTTTGCAGGTGATCTGGTGGTATACATATCTAACCCGAGACACAGCCTGAGGAAGTCTTGTCAAACCCGCTATTATCCCAAGTAAATCAGCTGATCATGTCCGTGTTGCATTGTCTAGGGCTTGGCAGTCCTTCCTTCGGCAATGTACAGGGAAATGACTCTCAGGGTGTATATCTCCCCACAGTGTGCATATTTGATGGGCTATGCCCCTACCTCTAACTGTCTTAAGTGTGCACAGGATTGGGCAGACTTATACCATGCTTTTTGGAACTGCCATAAAATAAAAAGGATCTTTTAAGAGGTGGCTCATAACATTATTTCATTTTTGAATAAGTATGTTCCACTAACCCTGGAATGGGCTTTTTTAGGTACCTATCATTTACAAGATGCAAAGATTGCTAGGGGCAGCCAAAGTTTATTGCCTATCCTCTCCTAAGTGGCCATCAAAAACAATACCACACAAATGCCTGAACCCAAATCCACAGACACTTGGGCTTTTTCAGGAAAAATTGGGATATGTTTTCAGAATGGCCTGGATTGAGGCATCTCTGGATAAGGAAACCAAGGTCGGGATTTTTTTTGAAATATGGGAATCCTATATAGGGACCCAGTCTCCTTCAATAAAACGTCAGATTGTGTCTACCTTTGAACATCCTAGTATGCTTTGCGCATTTTAGAAAATTATGTGAATAGAAACATTCTGATATTGTCAACAAGATGGTGTAACCATTTTTTCCTCCTTCAATATTATATAAGTTTATTTTCATATGCCTGTCTTTTTTTTTTTTGTTTCTGTTTAGTCCCCTGTTGTTTTTTTTTTAATTGTTCATTGTATGTTTTTCTACACATTTGGTTATTTTATGTCAATTTATTTGTTAAAACCCTGATTGTTGTTTTGTTTTATTGTTATTTATTGAAACATCCTTCAAAAAAAAGTTAAAAAAAAAGTTATAGCATACTGTTCATCATGACAACTATAAACAATATTCTTTTTCAACTGCTTTAGGACAAAGTAAAGAGAAAAACTGTACAGGAACCTGAGGTGGCCAACTAAATTTCATTTTTCAGTGGTGACAGATAAAATCTGATTTAATAATTATTAGGTTTGTCTGTAGAATAATATACTATTCCTATGGTAGTAAATCCCAGTAATTAGCTGCAAAGCAGTAAATTTGTGATTCTGGTTTTTGTACTACTAAGAGAAGATAAGGCCCTAAAATGTATGTGCTTTATAATACAATCCAGCAGACAACATAAAACAATTTGTAGTTTAACAACTCTCTATGTCTGTATGATTTAACACGCACCTGCACCTGACATGAGCAAACAAATATTTGTATATTCTTAGCAAGCAACAAAACCTTTAAACAAGCCACCCCTGATCTCTCTAGCTGTAAAGTTATACATTTTCAAAGATTCACAAAGTACACAACAAAGATTTACAGTGAGATTCGATTCAGTTTTTAACAGCTTAGAAAGACCTAGTTGTTTACAGTCGATAAAGGTCAACCTGCCAAAAAAAAACATGTCGTACCTGTGTTGTAATTTTAAAAACTAGTTTATTCAAAGTGCTTACAGATACAGAGATAGATAAGGATGTGTTTTAAAGTGCTTTTACTGCTAGTTTAAAATATATATTTACATTAATGTGAATGACCTTGGCATGAGTTTACATTAATAATGAAGCTTACTTTCTAAGACAATCAATGAAGTGTATGTTTAGCCAGAACTTTTTTTTTTGTTTTAATTAGAATAAAGAATAATGCCAGTTTTGTTTCAGGTTTGGGTAATTCCTTACACTTAATGTCCCAGGGATGCAACAAAGGGAAATCTTTACAAAGTAAAGGGAATTTCCTTTTTTAACAGCCATACTGCTTGTTCTGTCTAACGAATGGAAAGTACTTTAGTTAGTTGTCCATTCAGAAAAGAATTAATAGACACCTAAGAATGAGTTATTTGATTCAGTTCTTTCCTTGTACTACCTAAATGTTAAAAGCTGCACTTTTATTTGCTTTTTAAGAGGAAATATTCTAGGTTATTGGCAATTTAGAGAAGATTCATTCATATGAATATGAAGGCTTTAAAAATGATGCTAGTAAGACCCTCTGGAAAGGGACATAATCTTTGGAATAAATATTAGCTTCAGTTTGGGGAAATTCTGCCCTGCTACAGACATTAGATTTAATGCTGACTTAGTATAATTTTTTCATTATCCAAATGTTATTACCGTTTCCTCATAGTTAGTGTAGCCTATGTGATGCTATAAACTAAAAAGAGTTTTTTTAAGTGAAACTGCCATTTTTAGTACACTTGCCTTTCCCAACATTAACTTTTATATGTTTATACTTTTATTGGAAATGGTAATTTGTTCTGTTACCTTATTTACCTGTGTCATGTACTCATTTTAAATTGTATCATCTAACCAAGTATACACTTTGAGGTTTGCAGTTTTATTTTCACTTGAAGCATACAAGTATCCCATCACAATAAGAAGAAAATATAGAGGTGTTCTCCAGCAATAATTAGCCAGCATTTCCATTGCTTCTGCCAAAGACTGTTTATAAATAGTTATTGAATAAAAGTCTGTGACATTACTTGAAGTAGGCTTGTCCAGGTATAGGGTTCATAGCGTGATAGCTTGCGGAGAGTGTGAGCCCTAAAAAGGGAAAGTTCTTAGGCTGCGGTCGTGGTTGCAGTTTTGGAGGCACTGTGGTGCCTAATCATCTGTTGGGAAAAGAGTGGCCATTGAGCTGGGCTAGTCAGGAACAAACAGCTATACAGGATCACAGGTCACAGGAGCAGACAAGTTAGCCGAAACAAACAGGCTCAGAGAAGGCTCTGGGGTCACTGGAGACACAAGGGTGGCAATATCACATATGCAAGGTCTCAGGAGCTTTGGGCATGTTAAGCATAGGGCACAAAGTTACAGGATCACAAATACAGGAACACAGGTGCAGGAAAGTCACTAAAGCATAAGGGGCTGCTGGAGGTCTCAGGGTCACAAGAAAGCACAGAAAGGCTTATAATAAAAGTGATGTTTTCCTACATCTTTAAAGCCAGCACCAATTAAATAAGCTGTCTCCAGAATGATCACAAAATCAGATGCACTGTTAGAGTACCGTGTTTCCCCGAAAATAAGACACTGTCTTATATTTTTTTGGGCTTCCAAAAACACACTAGGTCTTATTTTCAGGGTAGGTCTTATATACTTTTTTTAATTAAAAAAAACACTTACCATATTCATGTAGAACAATGTACATTTGAGTTTTATATGGTGACCCAATTGTAAATTAAACTCTTCATTGATTCATTGCTACCGGTATTGGTTACTGAATTCAGCATTTCTCTTCTTGCACTGTTACTGTATTAAATCAGCCAGCTTGTCCTTACAAACCTAAAATCAGCACAAAATGTGGCTGGGGCAATGATTGCTCACATTTTTCTTTTTTTTTTTCTTTTTATACCATAATTTTGCTGGTTAAAATAAAAAAAAAAACTTACCTTATCAGAAGACGCGAGCCGAGTTCCTGGCTTCTGACAGGCGAAGTGCATGTAATATCACTCCGCCTGTGACAGGAGCCGGAACTACAAGGCAAGCATCGGCTTGTGCGGCTCCGGAGTGTGTACGCCCGCTGTCTCCCGCTCGGTATTTTTTTTTTTTTTCTTTTTCTACTAGGTCTTATTTTCGGGGTAGGTCTTATATTAGGGCAGGTTGGGGGAAAAGTGCTAGGTCTTATTTTCGGGGTAGGTCTTATTTTCGGGGAAACACAGTAGTAGCAAGTGTAACAGACATTTTTGTTTTCACAACAACCCCCCAGCCCCCATAAAATCAAGGTTTCTGTGCACATCAAACTATATGTTGAATATCCAGCAAAATATCCAAAGCTATTCCACTGCCACTATAAACCCTGGTTCATATCTATACATCCTCAAGAGTACATATATGCACAGCAGGACTGTTGGCAATGTAAAGATTATGGCGGAGTTCACATGTGAATGGCACCTTAATGCACCATGCCAATGGATCTGTCGTGTAGTACAAATGTAAGTGCATGCACAGTGAATAGTACATCACAGTGACATAGACATGAATTGGGGCAAAAATCCCGCTTAATTTTACATTTTTAAACCTCTGCAATTATAAAATAAAGGCCTTTTTTTTTGGTGCCGTTATATACCTGCAGCAGCTTCCAAAAGCACAAAGCGAATTGCACAGCAATGTGGTATTGATAGTTAACAGCCTGATGAATTAAAAGCTCAGTGCTGCACTACACCATTGCCTATGTTGTCTATGCAGCTCTTTCGGGACCTAGAGGTTAAAAAAAAACCAAAAGTTTAGCCCTTTGTTAACATATAAATGTATTATAATGGATAATAATGGTATACCTGCATTGACTTTTGATTATAGTGCACTTGGAAGTTTTATCATTGTTCTGTGGGTTGTTGCAGTAAGGTCCTTGACATATGGGGATATAGCCAGGCCAGGGTTTTCTCATGGCTGCTTTCTAGTTAAAGCTGTGTGAGGGAATCCTGGCAGTCAGGTCCTTGTAACTATGATCTCCTCACACAGCTGTCTTCTGATCCATCTACTCACTCCTTAGGAATCTTACAAGATTCAAGGGAGATTAACATATTTTGTATCTCATATGCTAGCACTTTATGGCCCTGCCAAATAAATGAAAGGAGTAATAAATCACTGTTCCAGGCAAGATCAGTATACATTATGTGTTTTACTATAGCTCAGTTTCTGCTATGCAAATGAAAGGGAAATGAAACATAGACATGGAGAGGACATGGTGGTGAAACCATACCAGAACTAAGGTTCTAAACACATAAACGCAGAGCCATAGATGTGTGTGGTACAAATGAGCGGTGTATAAATACGTTTCTCACTGAATAGCCATAAATCTGTCTGCAAGACATGAGCGTGAATTAGCTGTGATTTTGTTTTATGTGTGATTTATATGTGTATGAATAAACTCGTTGGAGGTCATTCACAAATGTGGAAAAATGTGAGTCTGTTTTTTGCTGCTTGTAATGTAATGTGCCTGTTTTTCTTGGTGCTTTTACTTGCAGATATCACATTGCTGAACATGAAGCTTAGACAGAGGCAGACTGCAATGTAGAAATGTAAAACTATTGTATAAGCCTTTTAGAAGTAAAAGTCTTTTCTAAATGTATGCTCAATAATGCACATGTCATGGCTCTGCTCCCTATTACCCTTGTTGGCAAAAAATATTTTCTTATCCATGTTGTATTTTAAACTAGATCTATATTCGAATGTTAATCAAAAATTTAGACCTAAATTTTTATAATTGCATAAAATTTGCATAGTTTAAATCTCATTACCCAGCTTGAGTGTATGTAATGTAGACGAGTATAGTAAAAGGCACCTTGTCTACTGCAAGTCTAATTCAGCATGATCTTTGTTGAATGTAAAATAAAGCCAATGTAATCTTTAACTCCTTCGACAGAAACTTCTTGACCTGGCTTTTGGTCTTGTGATCAGTACTGAAAGAGCCTAGCACAGCATTTTGCCTTTGTTATTACTTTTTATGTATCCATTCTAGCAAGACTCATAAAATAGCTTTAAGTTAAATTGTAAGCAAAGGTCTTCTACAAAATCGTTGGAAGTCAATGTGATGCCTGTGCTTGGCCCTTTGTGTGATCAATTATTCATATATACTAATTAGTAGATTCATGCATAGATCATAATCCACATCCTGAAGTTCAGCAGGGATTCGGGACC
The DNA here is from genome assembly GCF_032062135.1 of Pyxicephalus adspersus. Taxonomy (NCBI): domain Eukaryota; kingdom Metazoa; phylum Chordata; class Amphibia; order Anura; family Pyxicephalidae; genus Pyxicephalus; species Pyxicephalus adspersus. The sequence goes on along the minus strand of NC_092858.1, from coordinate 90,938,713 downwards.
TGATTAAACAGTAGAAAAGGATGTACGATAGTAACAATTTTCCATTTTTATTTTTTGCAAATTGTTTTTATATAAATGTTTCCAAAAGAAGAACTATTTGTTTGTTTCCTATATAGCAAAGAAAGCAGATTCTGCTTGTCATACTCCTGGCTAACACACACTCTGTTTGTTTCAGTCATTTCATACATGTGGCCAATGTTTGTAATGCACAATTTCTGCTATGTAGATCTACATTCCGATCATAGTGATAAACATGCTTTATGAAGTATATGCTCATAAATGTTACTTGTTTTAGTTCCTAAACATAAATGATTAATTTATTTAGAAAACACTCTGAATACTATTTACCTAATAACAATCACCTAGCTATCATCTTTTATTGTGCCCACTACTAATAAAGTGATGAAAGGATTTTTGGTTGTGTTTCTACCTAAATAGGAAACTTAAGCCTATGTATTTAAACTAGGGCTGGATACATTTCACTCTAACTGGGAATTCAGTGCTCGCCTCTGAAATTGTACTATTTGCATTTATTTGCTGCACTCGTTGCAGTTCTGTATACATGGAATCCCCAATAATGTCCTCACTGGGATTTCCTTGGCAGTGACTGTGCATGTGTCGGCATGATTTTTCAGTTGAAGAGGTTTAGGGTAGAGCGGCAAGGGTGCAGAGGGATGGTGCAATACATGTGAAAAAAATATTATTACATGAAATTAAATTATTACACAAAAATTAAATTACAAAACGTACTTGGCTATTTTGTTACTTGGTGAAGTAGAAAGAAGAGTCTTCATATGTACCTATAATAACAAAAACCTATGTAAGAAAAGAAACATATAAATTGTGTAAATATTTCCACAGTCATGAATTATGTCACTGACTGTCAGAGGAGCTCACAGTCTAATGTATCTACCATGTTTGAGTTACCCCCTACCTCCCTACCTTGGAAGGACATTTTTTTACTACCCAGTCACAAGGTAAATCTGGAGGTGGTGAGGTGTTCTGTATAAAATATAAGTGAACTATAGCAAAATGTAGGCAACCTGAGTTGCAGTAAAGGCTGTGTGTGCAGAGCTGTGGACATCCCAAAACTGAATGGGCAGAAATAAATTCACTGCAATACAATTAATTGCCGGTAAAACAGCAAAACGGTATTTTATCTGCATTTAACATTACCAGCAATTAAACATCTTTAAGCACTAAAAGAGTGGGTTGTCAACAAATTAGGTATTTCAGGCTCAGAAACTATGGGTTATAAAAGTCACAGCAGCCTTTTGACAAGGAGGACACCAAGGACAAAGTGTATAGAGAAATGAATCATTTCCTTATATTATTTTCATTTTTTTAATTAGTAATAATAAATCATCTTTAGATTCTAAAATAAATCCCAAATAAAGAGTAAAGTTTTGTCTCTTAACATTAATTAGTGTATTGGTAAAATGCCATTCTCAGCAGTTCCATTTGCTGAATTTTTGAAGCTGCTATTTATTACTGTGTGACTTATTTTGTTTTCTTCTCTTGGAACACGAGTTGGATGCGTTCATCTCCGGAGACCATGACCAGTGCAGCATTATGTTTTGCTGTTTACGGGGTTAGTTGGGATTTTGGATCATTGCTTCAGTTTATACAGTTAAGGTTTGCTTGCTGTAAGAAATGCCTCATGTCAATTATTTCTGTGTTTTTCCACCCAAATGTATGTAAAGCTAATTTCTTTTTAAGTGATACAGCAACTACCTGCCATATAGTTGAGCAGTTATTCTTACAATAAAATTACTCACGCAAACTAACCCTAAAAACTATCATTCCACTGTGTATTTCTACGTTGACTTCCTTTCGTATTCCACTGACAAGTAATTAGGTCCGCAGAGCATTGTACTGCACAATCACCTTGGTTTGCCTCTTGAAAATGACTAATTTTGCCAGGTATTTGTAAAGGTGTATGGGTGAGCCTTAAATGAAATTTTGCAGTATTAGGTTTATTAGTTGCACAATTTATATATCTATTAACCCTCCCGGATTGGGTGGGTTAATAGATTAAAAAGCTGTGCAGCAGATTACATCAAAAACTGCTACATCTGTGTAGTGACTAAGAAATTGCTAAAACCCATATAAAAAAACGGGTTAATTGCCCTCCAGGAGAAAAGGAGTCCCCCCTCATTCATTGAGTGTCGTCTAATTGAAATGAGTATTTGCAGCCTTGCTAATTGTCTCTACATTCTAGGGAGGCATTAATTAGCTAGTAAAAGATACAAAGAAAAGGCCAGAGCTAGCAAAAACTACAGGAGAAAAATAAAAGTGGCTGAACAGGAGGCAGCAGTTTTATAACAGCAAAATGTTCCTTCGCTGTCACATAGTTCTGTCCCATGCTTGGAATTGTTTCTATGCTTAACAGAGTTTAATTGCTTTTACATACTATCAGCTCAGTTATATAAGGCTCAGCAAAAGAACATTCATACTAAACTATGGGTTTTCTTACCACTCTTTATTTTGTAATCTTCCCTGTTGATCACAGAATGTAAACAGTGGCGGCATGTTGGGAAATGATTTGATCACCAAAACTTTTCCTTCCCAATTCACACGTAAAGAGATGATATCCTGCAGGAACACATTAGCAACGCTTAAGCACCTCACCTCTGCTAATGGTGATTTGTGCTGCTGCAGTTCTAGGACAAAACTTATCTGATATATCTTTTAAATGTTTGTACATTTCAGCAGCACTGCTTCCAATGTATACCGAGGCATGCCAGTTGTCAGGCCATCCACACATAGCAGTATTACAGTATGTGGTGATCTGGTAGCATTGGAGTTAATGGCTGGGAAAAGCTGTGCATGTTTGCTGGTACCTATTGACATAGGAGGATTTAACTGTCTGGATTGGAAAATTATTGTATAACTGAAAATTATGCAGTTTCTCCAGATATACCCTAGCTAACTTTTCTCTAGGAAAGTAATAAACGGTCAGGAAGACTTTTTCCCGGCACTGGTGTTTTGGTTGACCATATACAGGTTATATATATCACCAAGAATGAAGGATTGGGAGATATTCTCATGTCATCAAATAAAAAAAATAAAAAGATTGTTGTAAATATATTGTAAATGGCCAGTGTTTTATCCCTCTCAACATCAGGAGTCTCCATATCATGCACTAAGGAGGTCACCTCCATTGTCACAGCCAATGCTTATATTGGGAGTATCCAGTGTAACCTTCCGTCTACCTCCCCCCTTCACTCAAAGGATATGCCAGTACAGAATCTGTTTTCTGACATTTTCAATTGTTTCCCAAGACAAAAACATGACTCACAGCCAAGCCAAATACATTTTTATTAAAGAAAAATAATAAAACTCTTTTGGCAACTAAATGTTTCTTGCATGTCTGACTACCGTCTGATATTTAGTTTTACCATCATGGACGCCAAACTTACTTTCTAGGGGTTTCTAGTTTCTATAATGTTAATCAAGTACTGTATGTGCTTTTCCCTTTTGAAAAAGCCGTATACAAAGACTACAGCATAAAAAAACATTTTTAAAATATACCCTACTTTCCTACACTTAGAAGAAGGACCCGGAGCCCAAAAAGCTGCTAATAGGCAAAGGGGCTGCATGACAGGGCGGTAAGGGCCTCCAGGAGAGAAAAGGTTAAGGAAGGAGCTAAAATGAGGGAAAAAGTGATTGGTTAGTAGACAGGGATGAATGGGGTTAAGGAGAGGTTAAGAAGGCTGAGTTTGTGAGTTGGTGCTGGTAGGGAGAAAGTTTCCCGTCTTCCCTCTCGTAATTTGGTGTTCTGGTGATGAGTAACAGTTGGCAACTAGGTTTCTGGAAGGCGGTGGTTTTTGAGGTGCTGGAGTGTGGAAAGGAACCCGTCTATGTTATGGGTATTCTCTGTTTTGTTAAAATGGAGGTGGTAAGTTATGGCGTTTTTATTTAGACCCGTGTAGAGTCTGCATATGGCTGATATCGGCGCCTGAGGTAGGGTTTGGCGGCTAGGAGCCAAAAATATCATTGCAGATGGGTGGGGCCTAACATTTTTGATTTGGAGGCTTTCCAGGAACAGCAGAAAAAAGGCTATGCTGGTAATATGTGGTTGGTTTAAGCATGGTTAAGTAATTGTTATGTTGGGGTTATTTATGGTTATTGTTAAATATATTGGAAATAAAAAAAAGGTTGTTATTGTACTAATAAAAATTTCACATTTTTGTATAATAAAGAAAGGATGTGTCAGCCAATTTATTCCAGAATGGTGTCTGTGTCCAGTTCTTGGGTGGCTAACCAGCACAGGGGGAAGGGGTGGGTGTGGTTTGGTAGGGGGTATGGGAAGGTGTACGAAGGGAGGCATCGGGGTTACTCTAGTCATGACTATTCCTTTATTTAATCATACCTCTTTCTACAAAGCGACACATTTGCATGCCACTTAAGAACTCCAAGTGCCACAGTTTTGAAAACTCTTTTTGTTTAATTAAAAATCTGAACCTTAAATGTCAAATATCTTTTTTTCTGTTAACACCGTTTTATGTAGTACAAGTGGAAAGTTCCTCATCTAGCATTTTCAAATAAGTCTATCCTCTTAACCAAAATGACAGAAGAACTTATGGGATTTTGAAGGATCAATTAGTCAAGAATGTTGATTTCTTTAGAGCTGCTTTCATGGTGGCATTAGAGGTTAGGTTAATCATACATGGCTCTGCCATACTGCAATAACTAAGTAGTTTGACCCCGTTAAACTATCCTTATCACCAAGCACTTCAGTGTAAAAAGCAACTAAATTGACTTAATCAATATTGTTTATATTTTATATATATTCAAAGTTTTACCTGAGTAACCGAAGTTGTATAGCATGAGTGTGTAAGGCTGCAAGGCTGCAATTTTTAAATTAAAAAGTTGATGCAAATACAAAAGTCAAAAGGTCGAACCTAATAAATATACATTTGCAAATGCATTCCTGTGCATAAGTATTTTTAACCTGTACAAAAAAATTTTGACCAGTCACTTCAAAGGACCAATAAGGGGACACATGCAGTTGACTGGTTGGATCAATGGATTGGTTGGATTTAATAGGAATGTGAGCAACTGCATAAAATCAACAGTGGGAGATGATGCCATGGCACCCCTATCTAATAGTGTTCAGGTCTGGTGTTTCGGCTGCTCAGGCCTAAAATCTGACTCATATGTAGACATTGTTACTTTGCTCTGAGTAGGTATGCTCTGAATGAATAAAGTAGTCTCTTTAACGTCACATAAAATAAGAATAATTTTAAAGAGCACTGTAAGTAAATCAGGATTGCTTTATTTTTTAGTTACAAAAATAATTTCCCTGTCACTTTGTCAATGGTTTTTTTTCTCTTTGCTGAGTATATACTGTACACTCATTGTATGGGCTTCCAGTGGAGGTGTTCATACCCCAGTACCAGCTGAACATCACAAATTTAATGTGGTGATTGTAGCAGGATAAGTCATTGTGCTTCAGCTCAGCTTCTTGTTATCAAACTGAGGAGTGCACAGGAAGGATGACAATGCTGGTACTAAGCTATGTACGTTACACTGTACATGTGGATATTTTTTGACATTAAAATAACGTGGAACAAAATATTTGGTGTAACTGTTTTGGTTTTAATACTCTTTAAACTTTTGCTCTCCATTTTGAAATCCTGAAATTCTGAAGGTAGTGCTTATGCAGTACCTGCTTTGCGTACTGTTCCCATTTTTTGGCTCTGTGTTAAAAGGCAGATTTGCTCCAGGCTGTTCAGATTATTCAGATGATGCTTATAAATTACAGTTTTTAAATAGTACTCCAGACCTTTAAAAGGTTGCCTTTTTGTTCTTGAGACATACTAGAATTACTTTGGTCTTGTGTTTGGAAATATTGTTCTGCTGAAAGGTACATTTTGTCCAAACTTTAGTAATTGAGCAGACTGAAGTATGAGTATTTTATTGCTTGCAATTAGAAAGAATTCTTCCTACATTTTACCCTGGAGACACAATAGAAAGTAAAATAAGTGTTCCCAAAAGTTATGTAAAATCTTAACTTTGAGAGTTGTTAATAGATTGGTGGCTTTTTGGTCTTCTGTAGTTGTAGGTAAAGCTAGACATTCACTGTGCAATTTTGCTAATGGTATTTTTGCTGTTTCATTTCATTTAAAAAGGTCTCTTTGCGTGAGTGCAGGTATTAAATCCACTTTTCCTTATTCAATCAGTAATACGATTGTGGATCGTGACATAAAACTTTGTTTCAAGTTTTTAAAAATGTTATCTGCCAGTATATGGCCATCCTTATATGGTCTGTAACATAACAAAAGGAAGATGGCGGCACCCAGCACTGGAAGGCAAACAGAGAAGTTGGCTGTGTTTATTTCTGCTTTATTTTTTTGGTGTCCTGAATAACAGAGAATCTGTTTCAGGACAGATCATGGCATGCTGTCCAGCAGCATTCTATTTGACTAGTAAGGGGATCTAAAGTATTTAAAAGTAATGGGCGAGACAATCTCAATCAGTGGTCGCCAACCGTTTCAAGCCTACGGACCACTAAATGCATGGACTCCGGACCACTCAAAGAGGAAGAAACTTCTCGAGTGACGTCATAATACCAGAACCCGCCTACTATCCCTCATGCCTGCGATGGGAAAGTGGGCAGGTTGTGTCAAGAGACACAACCCGTCCACCGCCCTGAGCCTACAATCTGTACGGGAGACATGGAACCACCAAAATATTCAAATCTTATCTTGTACATTGCTTTGTGTAAAATCTTAGGGTTATAAAGCTAGACATATTTTCTGCCTTTTTTACACAGAACCATAAGTGCCAATAATCTGAATACATTGTGTGTATAAATACATGTGTATGTATGAATACATGTGTATCTAAAAAAATAAAAATAAGTAAGATATTGCAGCTTACAATAGGTGTGGTGACTGTTTTATTAATTAGTGAAATTAATAATAATAATTATGTTTTAATATTTAGGGCAAACATACTGTTTATAAAGGAAATTTCTGCAAATTGGACATTTTGTCCACATAACTTGGCAAGAGCCAGCTATCATTTTTGTGATAGACTGTTGTTCTGACTGCTAATTCTGCTTATCTTTTCCTCCAGTACATTTACTCAGAGTACACCCCAGAGTGGTGGACTGTAATTTTCCCAGGAACATAAGCCTGTTTGCAATCTTAGGGAACCTGTCATTAAGAAAATTGGAATAAATTACTATAACTAGGTTGTGGCAGGCAGTTCAAAGGCCAATACACACCAAGCAATTACTGATATTAGGCTCTTAGGAGGGTGATATTAGTTTTGAATATTGAGGCTTAAGGTTAAATGTTTGAGCAAGAAACAAGGTCTAGTCATCTGTGAATAGTGAGATCTATCACAAGGTGCTGATTTACCCTGTAAGACAGTGGGTAGCAGGGTTGGGAAGGGGGCCAGGGGTTGGGTATGTGGCCCTGATATTCCATCTTCCTCTTTAACAGTTGGTGTTTTGTTTCCATGCTTCATGCAACTTTGGTGTGTGATGTTCCTTGTGTGTGCTGGAGACTAATTCTGAGAAGAGACCAGTATGTACAGATACTTTTTGAAGCGTGCTATTGGTTGCTTAGCCTATTCTGTTTTCCTAATGGTAGTTTCCCAATACATAGCCTGTTTATCTATTAACTTATCCTGCATCATATCCAATTGGTTAGATCAAAAGTCTGGGTATGGATTAGTAATAGAGTCATTTAGGAGCTCAATAATACATTCTCATAACTCTGGAGGGTGAGAAATGTTCAAATCCCTTATCACCTGCTCAGGATTACACTGAGCTTCTTAAAGAAATGGCTACTAGTTTGCCAAGTTGGATATGTCAATCTGTACCCTTCAGATGTCTGTCCAAGGGTCCTGCCAAGCTTGACTTCACTGAGATAACAACTTTCTAAATACTGAAAGGAGCCTACTGATGTCTTGGCTTAGTTACCACCAGTTCTAATTACATTGTTAAGGTTATTTAGGTTCTTCACCCCTGCAATACTAAGGCCAGAGATAACTGTCATAGCATTGTAACTTCTCCCTGGTCAATTCTCTGAGAAGTTATGCAGAATACAAAGTTCTTTGGGAAAAACTAGACCATAGTAATTGAGTTACCAAATCTGTTCTCTGCCTAATATTTTCAAACAGGGATTTGTAGCATGAATAAAAGTTTAATGGTAGTTTCCATTTCTCATAGTTGCTACTCTTTTCTTGTAAGATTCTTGGCCTTTAATAATACATTTGTAGCTCTGGTATTAATGACTGTAAGGGTAAAATTACTGCAGCTGGCCATACCAACACTGGATTGAAAAGTGTACATGGAATGATGGGACTGCTCTAGTTTTAAGTCAGAAGCTGTCAGGAGCAGGCAATAGTCCGTCTTTTTTTATATTTAGTGAGGACCTGGCCGCAGACCTCTAAGAATGCTGGTATAACTCAAATCCTAGTTTTTTTTAAGGTGTATGTTTCTAAAAGATATGACATTACAATATCTGTCATTTTTTTTTTATTTTAATATAACTTAAAAAGATTGATAACTGTATTTTAAAGCCACTTTATTATCTACAATGTGCTGTCAATATTTGGTAATTTGTTTGTTACTGAAGCTATGTAGACATCACATTTCCTAAACCTTTAAATATTTATCATTGTGGCCAATACCCTGGCACAAAACACATGCCAGAACTCTACCCCAACTTCCCCAGGGCCAGTAACAAGACACTATCTTGGCCTCTATGCCCGGTTGGAGACTAACAAAAATGACAGGTATTCAATTTCGCACTAGCAACAATGTGCAAACAGACTTACTGTGACCTAGGTGAGTGATAAGTAAATATATGTATTACAATATATCATGCCCACACACACACCTAAGTAGCATGTCTACAAAAGCAAAGCATGATGAGAATAACAAGAGGAGAAATATAGAGATGGTTTGAGTATTAAAAAAAAGCAAAATAGCAGACTTTACAGAAATAAGTACCGTATTTTTCGGCGTATAAGGCGACTGGGCGTATAAGACGACCCCCCACTCTAACCAATCAGTTGGGGGTCGTGTTATATGCCCAGTATTGTACTGTTCCTTCTGCCTGTCAGTTCCTTCTGCCTGCCTCGCTATTGTGCGAGAACTGAGAGGCAGAAGGAACAGTACAGTACTAGTTCTAAGGAATGAATGGGCGCGTTCCTTTAATGAATGGGCGTGTTCTAGTGGAGAGCCAATCCAGGCTCTCCACTGGAGAGCCAATCCAGGCACACGTCCTCCTGTGCAGGCTCGCGTTCTCCCGTGCAGCTTGCACAGGAGGACTCGCGGGGACGCCGGACGTGAAGCAAGCTGCAGGTATCAGTACCCAGCGTATAAGACGACCCCCGACTTTGGCACAGATTTTTCGGGGTTAAAAAGTCGTCTTATACGCCGTAAAATACGATATATTGTGATATAAATCTTGGGATGGGATCAAGAATGCCTTAAGGAGGTAAGGAAGATAAGAAACAAAAGAGCAAGAGAGTCCACCTGTGCCCTAGTTTGGGCTACAAGAGAACTAAAGTGTATGACAGTCTCAGGTGCAGACATGATCATAAGTGGGAGCAACATAGAGGAAGGGATCTAAAAAACCCACTAGTGACACCAGTAAGCGACACTTGTAAAACCTACTAGTGACACTAGTAAGCTAATCACCGGGGAACACATTTTATACCTTACACTTGTTTTTGTTTTGTTTTTTGTTTTTGTTTTTTTACAGATTTTTGGGTGGTGAATCCAGAAATGACACCAGTTTTTTGCCATCACATCCAGTTTTTATGATACAGGATACCCTCCATTTTTGTCAAAAAACATACAAATTTTACATACAATGAAAAAAAAATGAAATATTAACTTGAATGTACTGTTTTTTTTATTCATACAAAGTATACAAAACAAAACTTATTTTATTCATACAAAGGATTTATTGTTACTCTATGACATGTTTTTTACAGTAAAACATTTGTAAATTCATCGGGTAAGTGGTTAAGGTAAAAATTTACACTTATAGCTTTTCCTGGAGTGTTCAGTGTTAGGACAATCCTGCTGGATGCTCCAACAATAGTCAGCCATCATATGTACATCCCATCTACCCTGATACCATCCTTCCATGACCTTCAAATCTTGGTGGAATAGTTCACCTTGCTCATCACTGACGGCACCAAGGTTTTCTGGGAAGTTAGAAAGATGCCTATGCAGAAAATGCACCTTGATGCTCATATTGCAACCAAGCATTTTGTAGCTCTCCAAGAGTTTATGGACAATTTCTGTGTAATTATTTGCTTGTGTGTTTCCAAGAAAGTCCTTGACAATGGCTTTGAATGATAATCAAGAATTCTTTTCCACTTCTGACATTGTCCTGATGAAATGTTTATATTTGATGAGCTGCCGAATCTGTGGACCAACAAACACACCGGCCTTTATTTTTCCAAATGACAAGCTAGGAAATGCCAAAATGAGATACTTGAAACAGTCTCCTTTAGTTGGCAAATCTTTAACAAACTGCTTCATCAGACCCAGTTTCATGTGCAGAGGCGGGAATATAATATTCTTATAATAATAGAATATCAACAAGTGGCTCGTGTAGAATGTTTGGATCCCATGGTTTTAGGGCAGATCTTGGAGACCTTTCCACCCAATACCTCTCACGAGCTCTGCTGTCCCACATGCACAGATAACAGGAATACTTGGTGTATCCGCGTTGCTGACCAAGAAGGAAGCATACCATTTTAAGGTCAACACACATGACCCAATTGTGTTGGTGATATTGCAACAACTCAATGGCTCTATTTATGTCTGCATATTCTTCACAACAAGAGACTGAATGGCCAATTGGGACTGACCCAAATATATTGCCATTGTGAAGGAGGACACACTTTAAGCTCCGCTTTGAGTTGTCGATATATAATCGCGATTCAGTTGAGTTATTGATTGGAATTCCCAATTCCTCCATTAAACCTGGTATGTTATGGCAATACACAAAGCCACTGTCAGTTCTAAAGTACTGCAGAAATGCAATTTCTCTGGTTCAAAAGTACGATACCTTTGTCCCTTTTTCAAGGAAGTTTTTCTCACGCAGTCTTGATACTAGGAGTTCCGAAGCTTTCTTCGATAGTCCCAAATCATGTGCTAAATCACTCAACTCATGCTGATCAAATCTCTTACGTACAGAGTCCTCTTCAATTTCAAACTCTTCATCATTGTCACCTAGTTCATCGCCATAATCATGTTCTTCAAGAGAGGGTAGTGTAACGAAAACTGGCACTGGGATTTCATCTGAATGAGCCACTGGGCGTAAAGCTGATGGTAGACTAGGATACTCCATGTTACATTTATTTTTCTTGTTATATCCTGAAGTTTTCACTATATAAGAGTAACAGTCACTGAAATAATCTCTTGGCTCTTGCCTAAACCATAAGTATACCAAATGGCATCTTATCACGTGTTCTCTTTGTCCACATCCGTAAACCCTCGACACGCTGTTTGCACACCTTATGAGGGGCCCAAGACATACCTTGATCACCAAGTTTAACTTTTAAATATGCCAAAAAGGCTTGCTCTATAAATGTGCTGATGTTCGCCCTTTGACTGGGAATGGTGAAACTGCAACAGATATAACAAAATGAATCAGGGTTGTTTAGGCACTTACGACGAGAAAAAGCAGAACCAGACATGATCTGAAAGAAAGAAAATACGTGTGTAAGTAGAAAAATAAGAAGTAGAATAAATTTTGCTTATCCACTAAGTAGAGCAGCGCACAACCTCTGACCACACTGCCTTGCGTGTGAATGAATAGCCTATACAAATCCACGCTACATTAATCGCATTAATATAAGCGGTAGAGAAAAAACCTGATGTGATAGAAGAAAACTATCTGCACTTTAAGAATCAGCATAAGCTTAAAAATTGAAGTCAACAAAAAAAAAATGTAACAATTGTTCCCCAATGTAATTATTGGAACCCAAAACAGCAGCCTTACAACAACATACTGTAGATACATGTATATGAAAGCATTTTTGGTTTATTTAAGGTAATTTACAAGTAGGCAGTTTTGATATATCTACCCAGACTTCTCATTCTGGCCTAGGAGAAAGATTTCAGTATTAGATGTGTTCTTCTTTTTGTTTTTAGGTTGTTTTAGTGAAATAGTAGGTTGGACTGATTTACTAAATGGGCTGAGATGCTTCATACAATAAATAAAATGCGTATCCCACTGTAATCATGTAAACGTCTAAGACCTGTTCAGTTCAAACACCTAGTCATGCACATCTGAAATAAACGTGAGTTTGCTTTTTCACATACATTTGGTGGCCTAATTTACACTTTGAATTCCGGTACACAAAATCTCAGGTTTGGCTGCAAAAATAGCACTCAGGTAAAACAATCTATTTTTTTCTTTCAAGCTTTGTCTTGTGTATATTTTTTTACCAGATGTAAAATAGTCTCAGATTTTAGAAACTGTGAAAGGTATGCACCAAAAATGCTCTGAATTCTAGACCCTGGTGCATGATGCAGGGACCCTGTCTATACAATTCAAGAAAATGGCACAATCCAAATTTTACCACTATTTGCTGAATGCTTTAATCTTAACTAAGTAAGTATATTCTATTTTTCTATAGGCATTACAAGTCTATTATTAAATCACTTTATATCAGCTGCCTAATGTATTTTCACTACAGTGAGCTTTTAAGCTTTATATAAGTAACAAAGCAGGACAATGTCTCATATAGGATAATATACTTGGTATTAAACCAGGGCATGTTATTGAGAACTGTTATACAGATTGTGAAATACACTTAGTGGTTTCCAATGCCCTGCCAAATATATTTTTCTAAGCTTTGGGTAGACTTGAAAAGGGGACTGTAAACAGAAACTATTCTGGTTACTGGATGTGGTAATACCTATAATGATACTATTCAGTATATAAATAAACTTTTTGTTGCACATGTCTTTATTTATATTGTTCTGCACATTTACAAATACATCATGTAGTCTAGCAAAAGTGACTAATATACTGGCAGGGGGGCTTTATTTAATTAGGACCTCCCCAAAAAACAAAGAAGAAATTGTAATGCTTTATTTGTAAGAGCAACATTTTAAAAAATAAGCATTCTTTTTGCAATGCATGCCCATGTTTTATACATTTAAAGACTCTGCAAGTACAACAATTAACCACCTTGCAGTTAAGCCCGACCTTCGCTCGGGCAAAAAAAAACTGCAAGGATGGTTAAGCCCGAGATTTTGTACATCCATACTTACCTGGTCCCCCTGTGCTCATCCAGCGTCGTCCTCCATCGATCATCGTCCGCCGGACTGTACACACGGCAGATTTTCGCCCGATAATTGGCCGATGCCGATTATCGGGCGATAAAAATCTGACGTGTGTACGTAGCTTTAGTGACCAAACCTTTGGAGTGGCTTGGGAGCATGACCGTTCCCAAAGTTATCAAAAACTGAGAAAAATCCGACCAGAGGCAAAGATCTGAGAGTGAGTTCTACGCTATGTGTAATATGTAATGTATGTTTTAATTAAGGAGATTTTTAATTACAGGCTATTCAGTGTAATAGGGAGTAAAAATGTCCCCATAAAATATTAAAATATTACTGTACATAGTATATTGATTACAAAGTAATCAATATACTATGTCAAAGCAGTACAGCAAGTGCTCTATAAATATATATATGGACAACTGCCATATATGCATGTATACATACATATTTAGGTGTACACTTATATAAATCATTACCAGTAAGTGCAATTAGTCATGTCTTTTTGGCCAGGATTGTAATGTTTTTCTCCTTGGAGAATAAGCTACATCTTTGGAACTAAATGAGCTAACAATTTATCATGTGCTTAAGGGTTAGGGACTGACCTAATCAAAAAATATGGTGGTGGGATTTAAACCAGGCAGTTTTTGGTAGGAAACACAAACATCTTGAAAATAAGGGAATTTTTAATTAGGTAGTTAAACATTTTGATCAAGTTGTGTCAGAGGCTGGTGGACAAATATGCAAATTCCTACTAAATGTAATTTCTTCTAAAGAGGACAATAACAGCTTTAGGGGCCAAGAGTGTACATACTTTTACAAAGTACACCATAACACTTTTATAGAATAAATATCTGAAAAGGCTTTTTTTACTTATGATATTATTTAACATTTATACGTTATGTTATCTCTGGGTACTTTTTGCATGAAGATCAAATGTTTGCCCATTATATATTTTAACAGACAATAAATTTTATCCCAATCGGTATATATGATCACCATGCTACAACATCCCATAAATTTCAATAACAAACGATACAAATGGATGGGACTTTAAAGGTAGCAAAAAAAATAGGTCTTAAAAATCCAATTAAAATGAAATAGTAAAATTTTTGTACATTTTATTGATCACAATAAAAACATAATCTCAGATTTATTATCCAAACTTCAACTGAAATCTCTGGATGATGCGCGATTCACAGATACTCTGTCTGCTTCATCAGGAAATCTAGAGAGTCTATGGATAATATAATTAAACAATGATCACTAATAAACACAAACAAATTAAATACAATTTTTCTATAAATATTTATTAAACTTACTTCCTTTTTCCCTACCCCCTGCACTGGGGCGCAACAAAGGTTCTCTCTCTCTTTATTATATATTTTAGTAACAGTATTCAGTATTTAGACTCCCACTTGCAAAGATATAAAAATATTATTAATGTGTGTATAACATATTTACTTTAATAAATATTGAAAGTATAATTATTTTGAGAAGTGAACAATAACCTATCTATAAAAGGAATGAGGCTATACTTTTATGTGTTTGCTATTACTTATCAAAACTTTAGTTTTTTCTTTCCCTGTGGTGTTGTACTTTATAAAAGAAATATAACATGTTTATAGATATACCAGATATTGAATTTGCCATAAATCATTGCTTATTGTACTTTGTCACATACACTGAAAAGTAATAAATATTACAATCAATGTTCTGTATTATGGAGAGTGGATGTGATCAAGCAGCCAAATAATCACTTTAGAATCCAATTAGGAATTTACAAAATACCAATACAATCCCCTTAGTGAAAAGTCCTGCATCCACAGTGTATGCCCCTCAGGACTTCATAATGCTTGTACTTATTATATGTAGATCACAGTTATTCAGGGGTACAACGTGCTTTCCTATGGCACTAGAGCTTTGTTTCCTTCTTCTAAGTAAGGCTGGCCCCTATTGTCAATTCTTCCAGGTGTTTAGGTTAACAAGCTCCTGAACATACTCTACTGGTCAGTGTCTTCTTGACTGTGATAGTGAAATAAAAAACAACTAAAAATTATAAAATAAACAATTATTAGACATGAACAGTATAGAAGAACAAATATTGTTAAGCCTAAATACATTGCACTTGTGCCTTTATTGTAGTGGTTTGGGTGTAGGTTGTAAATTCATTCCCCGTCTCTATCATATAAAGTACACTATGTCATCTCCCTGCCCTGACTGTGGATGATATCAGCAAATGAGAACTCAAAAACAGTTTTAGTTTTTACCGGGCTGTCCTATGACCTCATCTATCTGTTGGATCACATACCCTGCAGCAATGTTTTTCCTATCTTCAGTGAGGAACGTATAGTGCACAATTATTCACTTTAGGGTCACTGCAAAAGTAACACTCTTCATTGGAAGGTAAAAAAATACCTCCCCATACAAAAGGATTCTTTACAGTAAGAACTGTAAAATAGACTTCTATGAAAGCTTGTTTTAACCAACTCAGTAGATTTCTTAGGAAAAGACCATGATGTGTATATAAAAAATCACACTGTAGACGATGATTGATTGGCTAGGGATATCAAGAAGGATGTTTTTTATCATTTGAGTAAACTGGATCCCACATTATAAAACTTTTTTTTTGCCTTCCATTGGATCCACTGTTGGTGCAGTGTTTTCAGAATACAGATTTTTAAGGTTTTTTTTTTTTACTTCTGGTTTAATATGATGGAACTTCATGTGTTCTACAGTGACTAGGAAGAGTACAGAGCATGCCTAACTCAGCTATGCAGGCAATATCTTTACTTTTACTAGAAACAACTGCTGAATTAGAAAGTCAATAAACAGATCTTGCTGTGTAGAAGAAACAGGACTTTAACCTGGTAATATCTAGGGTGCCCAAATCATTATGTTCACTTTACGCACTTCTAGGAAGGTTTAGTGCCTGGTCCCCAGCCAAGCACTTTAGTTTTGTCTGTTGGCCCTACAATACTGCTGTATTTTTTAGTGTTGTAGGGGCCAGTAAAAGAAGCTACAGTGTATAAGACCAGAGACAAAAACAGAACAATACAGTTCCTCTTTGGAAACCAAAGTCCCTCTCAGTTGTGCTTCTTTTTGGTCTGATTTATGGACCGTTCTAAAAAATATAGTAGTTAAATGAAAACTGCACATTTGTAGTAAAAAGAATCATGAAATCGGCTACTGGCAATACTGTATATCTCACCATCATCTTATTAATAAAATCTGCACATTTGCATTCCATTTTTTTATGTTTTTTTGTTTGTGCCAGCCATGTCCCTCTGCTGACATTTTAGGTCTACTTTCTATTGGCATCAACCTGGAGGAGGGAGCAACTTTGGCAATCAAAGTTGTACCCATCAAAAATTTCACCAAAAGGGTAATCACACTTACAAAATGTGTACTATGAAAATTGAACTAACCTAATTGGCTGTTCATAAAACCAATAAAAAATGCCTTCTGTCTTTCTGATGCCATGCCTGGTATAGCAAATGCAGGGAATAATTGAGCACAGGCTTTTCCATTAACTATCAAACGTACTTTACTGAAATAAACCTTTTATATAACCTCTAAACTATTGCATTTGTTGTTTTGAAGGCTAGTATAAAAGAAAATAAGTGGTAAATAAAAGCACTTGTGGGTTTAGTCAATCAATGTTTGTGTATTGACCTTTTGCGATCTGTGTAGATGAGGGCAAGGTGGGGGTGTGCCGACATACTTTGTAATAAAAGGTGCTTCCTCCAGCCTTTAATATTAGTTGTAATGTATGCCTGAATAACATGTAAAAAAGAGATGTGTACAAAGAACCTGAGAGGTACTGTGTCCTTCTCCTTTCCTCTTTAGCCTTTTTCCCATATCCAGTTTCTGCAGAAATCAATGAGAACCTTTGCTATCAGACTTTTCATTTTTTAGTTGTGGTTTACCTCCACACAAGCACAACCTTAAGGTTCACAACAGAAAGTAAACAACGCTCCTAGTAATGACGTACATCAGAGACAGTGGTAAGCGGTATTTTATGGATGGGCCTGCTCTGTAATAAATAAGATTGTCTAATTCTCCCGTGGGTTAAGTTACTCTCCTGTGAGCTGTAAGCTGGTGTGACTTCTCAGATCTGAGCAGGAAAGGCACCGGTGTATAATATAGAGATCACATGACCACACTCACAGCTTTCTACATTTAGAAATGCTGGTTAAGGGAAAATATATATAAAAAAACATACAAATTTGGAATTTGTAGCGTGATCCTGTCATCCCCTCCCCTCATTGTTCCTTAGAATTAACTGTTCTGTACCTGGTGGTTAGATACAACTTTTTGATATAGTTACTGCCTTCAGAACAGTTTAACTTATTCCCTGCTGTGAAAAAACATATTTTTTGATTGCATAGAAGACTGTGCTGTTCAAAAACCCACATAATGCTGAAGTATTAGCACAAGGATATATTAATTGGAAACACATTTGTACCCATGAATTTAATTATTGCAACACTAAAGGTTTGTTAATGTCATTTGACTGTAACTGATAGTAATATACACATTTTGTATCTACGTCTATTTCTGAACATCTGCTTATTTGAGCAGTTGGGCTAATGGAGCAGTAACAGCACAAGAAGAGTGCGTAGACATATAGTAGTGCCTAGTAAGCAAGATGGGGGTGTGCGAGGTGTCTCTTGGGGGTAAGTGATACCAGAACAAGAGGGAGGTATAAGTCAAATTCTTACCCCAAGGCAGCTGTTTCAGATTCTGCTGATCGGAGGAGGTGGAGGATTTGTACCTCTGTTATATACTTCCTTACTTTAACATTTTTTATGTTTTATAAATGCGCGCTTTAAAAGTTGTCCTCCATACACTTTATATTCTCTTGTACATATTTCTTCTCTGCAGGATAGATAGATAGATAGATAGACAGACAGAAAAAAGGTGGTTTACCAGCTTGTGTTTTAAAAGTAACTTTGACAACTAGCTTCTAGTCTGCATATGCTAGGCTTGATAACATAACACCAGGATTTGTATACCTGTTACGTCCCCAGGTGTTATACCTCAAACATACTTAAGCATCAACAACCATTCATACCATTGTGTACCATTCCTAATTTATAAGTCATTGTAAACGTGTCCCTTTAATGGGTTAAAATAGAAAAGCACAATATCCCTCATCTGTACAGAACAATCCCCTCCTTTCTCTCAGCGTGACTCTTTCTCTCTGCGGCAGCCTCGCTCCTTATTAAATATTTAAAATCCCAGTTTAAACATTTCAAGAGCCGGCAAATAAATGTCCGTCTTAATTTCTGTTAATGCTCAGCAGTTGTGAAGGCGGTAGAATGCAGCGTCTGCAGAGCTGATCCACTCATCAGTCCACCTTAAAGGGAGTAGAAGAAATTGCCCCATTCATATGGATACACTTGATTTATTCTCTTTATCAAGTTCCTGTTTTATACAGTCAAATCCATACATGCAGTCAAGTTACCCTCATACCGGGGGAGATACTTTATTTGATAACCCTCTCACCTAGTTTTCCTGCAGAGTATATAGGTCGTCTGTCTTGTGTTTTGAGTGTCTTTTACTATTATATATAATTTTGCGCAATAGCACTTTTTAGGTACTGTTTAATACATGTAATTCTCTTTTAGTATCTGTTCCTATTCTCTAGGTAGGGATGCTGTACAGTAGCACTTCTCTTGCTCCGTGTGGTGTGTATGGATTCTGCACAGTACTACTTCTGTATGCTGGCTATAATTCCTAGTATCTGTTCTTATCTTTTTAAAAATATGTGCTGCATGGTACTAGGAATGCCTGGGGTTTGTTTTTAAATAATGTCATACAAAATTGCCACTTTTACATATCATCCTTAATTTTGCTTTCAAGGTGTGGCTCTGCAAGGCGATTTTAAGATTGGGGGGTGAAACTCCTCTAAACCAATTCCTTACTTTACCCAGCTGTTTTCTGCATGGGGCATTTTGACAGGTAAGTCCTCCAAGTTTTACCAGGAAACTGCAGCTCTCCCTTGCTATGCATTGTCAGCCTGGCAGCCCCCCACTCTTAACAGAACACAAACCCAGTTATCACAGAACGTTTATGATTACACAGGAAGAACTGTGCAATTTGTAGGATTGAGCTTTCAGTTTGACAGCCTGGGTCATTTTGGAATCCTTGCTTTGGATGCCAGTGGTTCTTGTTGTAGCTCAGTCTTCTCTTAAGTGAGTACATTGGTGATTCATCTGTGAACTGACTTAACCTGCTTAGAATTGAATTGCTTGTTTACAAATTCATTCTTAATTCATGAACAGGTTTGAAGGAAAACAAGCTAATTTATTTGAATTATAGCTCTAAATCTGTATTTAAGTGTAAATTCGTCTGGTTAAAAATATAACCTAAAACATAGGTTTTAAACCATGGCAAGCAGGGTTAGAAGGTCCAGAAAGGGTCTTCTGGATAAGCCAGTCACATTACTAAAAGAGTGTCTGTGTGTGTGTAAGGGGAAGTTTAGAGCAGTCATAGGGTCTGATTTATTATTACTCTCCAAGGCTGGAGAGGATACATTTTTATGTGAACTTGGGTGATCCAGTAAACCTGGAACTGATTTCCTAATAGTCATTTGCTATTTGTAACATTCTAATTTTTTATGGTTATATATGCTGTATATATTTAACAGAAAATGACTACCTGTACAGTCCTTTAAATAGATGCTGAATCCATAATGGGGCTATATAGCAGCAAATAAATGAGAAGAAATGAGCAGGAAAGCACGTGCAAGCAAGACCCAACAGCTGATTCTACAGTGCCATCAAAACATAAACAGCACCTCCAGAAAACAATGTAAATTTGAAAATGCGCTCCGAAATCCATGCTGGAAATCTGAAGGAACCGGATTATTGATGGCCGTATTTTTGAATGTCAACCTGTATACATATATATACTTACATATAAATATATTTGGACCTCTGTCTCCCTTTCTCCCTCATACAACAGTGTGCAATTTTGTATAAAATCCTAGAGGCTTTACACATTTGAGACCACCAGGAAAGACTCCTTTCTAGCTGATGTACAAAGACTAGCTCAGTCAACTATGAGACCTGAAATAGTAGCTGTTGGTCATCCAACTTTTTTTCTCCTTCCTGGGGTAAACAAATACTCATCCATGGCTCTTCACTGTAAATATTATCAGCAAGTCATCCTTTACTGCTGATTGGTATTGTCACTGGTTTCCCATTATTCCCCTGAGGACGCCTAAACTGGTGAAACGCGTCGGGACTCGGGATCCAGTTCAGCCAGTATATCTTAACACTCTTTAAGATCAAGTCAGTTGTATTTTGTATAGTATAGGCATTGTTACCCTCTAAAATAAAAATAAAGTACAGAATTTTACTAGTTAAGTATTTTTTCTTTAAGGTAAATCCATCCTACAAGGATGGTTTTATTTTAAAATAGATTTAATGTGGAATCATTTTTGTACATGGGGACATATGTCTGGGACCAAATTATGTACAATGTGAGTAATAATAAATGGTAAACCCTTTTATTCTAAAAGTTTGAATTAAATAATTTTTTTTGTAAGTTTACAGTGTGCGTTGCAGTTAACAAACTGATATCATGAAAGTCTCATATCGAAAGTGTGTATGTTTCTTTTGAATGTTGCCCTTGAATCGACATGGGAATTCTTCTTATATGTCCCCCAAGGAAGTTCCTACTTTTTTGAACAATAGCTTGCCCGTTAGCACTAAAAATGGCCAGAATATACTAAAAGTATTTGCCCTCCAAAAGGCCTTAACGACATTCTCCATTCCATGATTCACCCCTTCCCTCTTACTGTAAATTGAACCCAGGCAGATTCATTCTAGAATTTGTGTAGGTCAAGTCAGGGCAATGCTGATGTTCTCCAAGGCTTAATAAGAGAACTTAAACTAATCCTATGTTTTGTATATCCCATGGAGTATATCTCATAAAATTGCATTGCACTGTAGACCTACATTATGTGCTAGGAATACAACCCTATTCAGAACTCTGTTGAGTTACTGTACAAGCATATACAGAGCTGGATTAGAACTCTAGAATTAATCATCTGAAAAAAGGAAGAATGAACCTGGATGGAGGGAATGCAGGGTCTACTGTAGAATAAGGGGCTGGGCATATTGGGACTTTATTTGAAAGTGAAGTTGTCCTTTGATAATAAAAAAAACAAAACAAAAACTATTTACTCCATTATTAAGTCTTAAGTATTCATTGGGGAATTGGTGTATAAAGTGGGAATGGTGAGTGAATAGTGCGTTGTTACATGCGTTTGTTGGCAATGTATTCTGTCGTACACAATAAGGCTTTGTAATTTTAGTAGTCCAGATGGCGTGTGTATAAATTCTCTCTCTGACCATGCAGCTGATGTTTTTGGATAACTGATTTTGAAAGTATGCAGACAAGTTCCTAAGGCATCGTTGTGTTCAGCTGCTACGCAGTACTGTTCCTCATAGCTGCTAAAATTTGGCTTCTGCTACTATGTGCTGACATGCACAGCATAAAAACATCAAGCGCATTAAGCGGGGGCATATCTTATCGAAATTTCTTTGCCTTTTAGAATATTCATACAGGCTTTTTTTAAACATCAGAAATAGAGCAAATAGACTTGATCACACAAGAAATATTAGACTTTAAGCCTATGGTTTTTAATTGTGCGTGACTTCCAATCCTTATCAAGCATATATGAAAAGACAGTAATTAAAGGCAATCTGTCACGAAGAAAACAACACTTGGACATGCACCAGTGCACTAATTAGTTGAAGTCACATGTTTTTCTTGTGTCTCTGTCAGTGTCCAGATTTATGTTCCAGTGCAATACAAAATCTTCATGTTGCAAAGTCTTTGTATAGCCTGCATTCTGCAGGTAGAGCGCAGTGCCTGGAGTTCATGACCTCACACAGCTCTTTACCAGAGAAGTAAAGAAAAGTAATCAAATAGTTGGTTTTATACTACTGATTGCTTAGGAGAGTGCAAAAAGAAAAAGTAATAATTTATTTGGGTCATTCTGATAAAGTTTTATGTAACATATATGCTTTAAAAGCGATGATTATATTTATTCACTTTAGTCTCAAGATGTAACCAGCTCATCTATTGTTTTAAGATTTGAATTTACGTAAAACAATTGGGCTAATATTTGAACACTTTTTCTATTCGAAGTAGTGTACCGTAACACCCCTCAAACCGAGTTTTGTGCTCCCTCTTTTGGACATTTTAAGGTAATGCAGATTATAGATGGATATATAATGAGTAGTATTTGCAGGTGTTATAGATACTAAAAGCAGTAAGTGGTTTGATTAAATTGTATATTTTCCAATCATTTTTACAGCTCTCTATGATTATACAGAATTTGTTTTAATATTAAATCCAGATTACTACGGCAGTAATGTAGCAGTGCAATCAGTAATGATGATGTACAAAGTGCAGCAATTTGCAGAAACCAGCGTACATAAAAGCATTTCCTATTGCACACTGTTATTTGTGTCTACAATTCCTTATGGAAGAAGGAAATACAGCCATACAAATTTGGCATCTGTTACCTTTTTTTTTAAAAGTAGTATTATTAGAAGAGTGTTTGCAATGATATACTTGTTTGTAAAAAATGTGTGTATGTTTATTTAATGTCACACTCCTTTCTTCTTTACAGATTCTTCCTTGTGTTCAGCTGCCTGGTGCTCTCTGTATTTTCCACAATTCCTGAATATCATAACTTAGCCAACAAAGGCCTATTCATACTGGTGAGAAATCTCCATTTTTCTTTCTGCCTGTCTATTTTTTGCTTTATCGCATATAGCCTAATCTTCTACCCCCTCCTACATTTGAACCCATGCTCCACTTCATGTCTGGTTGAGTCTCTGCAGCTGGTTAGACTTTATACAAGTTTGTCATACAGGGCCAGACTGTGTATAAACTGTTAAATGGTTGAGTATCCCTGTTATGCGTCTCTGACATTTCTTAAACAGCGGAAAAGGCAAAGCGATATGTCATGTAGTTACAACCATGCTTAGGCCAGTGCAGCTATGATGTAAAATCACAACACTGTCACACCATGGGCAGAATCATACTTTCTAAATATAAACGGTACATATGTACTCTTGTCCTTTCTATTCTCCTGTGCATCACTTAGTTCCAGCTGCCTGCTATCATTAACACAAGATTAGGTTTTTTGCATATTTCACTGTACATTTTTGTATAGTGCAGAATCTCATTACTTTTGGGAGAGTTTTCAGTTAAAGTAGCAATGCTAATTTAGACTGGTGTATTATTGTTTCCTATTAAAGAAAAAGTTCTGCCTTTGCCTTCTGTATTGTGCTACAAGTACAGGTGCAAAAGACTTTTTAGTGTGCTAGAAAATCCTTTTATTATTTGGTCCCTGTATTTCTGAAAATAGTTACTATCTAGTGAATGTCCAAAGTAACTTTTTAATGACTGATATAACCTACAAAGTTCCCTGTTTCTTGCAATATTAGTTTTTTTGTCGTTCATTTGCAGGCAACTGCCTTGACAGTGGGCCATCCAACATTGGGATGATTAGTTCTGTGTATTCTTTAAAAGGGTCAATTCCAACTTTCCTGGGTTCCTTAAAGTGTACATTTGGAGGTCAAAGCTCTTGACTGTCCAGTTTCAATATATTGATGGTGAGCACATTGTACCAAATTAAAAAAAACTAGTAAATGATCCCACCGATCCACCAAGCAACCAATGATGAATCAAACCAATTCCCATGCTAGGCAAGTGCCAACAACTGGGGTGGCCAGGCCCAGTGAACTGAGAAACAGCTAGACAATATAGATCAGACCCCTTCAGAGTTATAATTAACCAGGCCACATCCCAAGTTTGAAACTACAAAAGGATTTTTGGTTAGGCAACCAGATAACGGGACTTTGGAGGCCAAATAAGCAAATTTTCCAAATACCTAAAAAATTAAAAATCGCTTTATTATAAATATATAACAAAAAAAAACATCTAAAAACCTTAATAGCACCAACATAGATCTCCTTCTGGAAACTCCCTAAAGCGAGGTATTCCAATCTTTCTACACGTTTCACAGAGTCCGCTTCCTCAGGAGGAGGAGATCTAAAATTTCAACAATTGATGTTACAGAACATTTAAATGTTGATACTGATAAACAGCTAGCCAAAGTTGATTTTGATTTAGTAAATTAACTGCAATCTGGAGGTTATGTTAATGTTTTAACATTTAACACAGGACTTGTGTTGGGGTTGGTTCAGTGCTTATGCCAAATGCATCAGTCTGGGATGCTTCTAAGATCTTTCAGAATTGGCTGACAGGTTCATTGGACCCGTAGTTTGCCTTGGTATGACCTGCAATGAACCTGTTAGCAGTTTTATATTTCCATAAACTTGTGACCTTGAAGCCAACAAAATACTAGTGGCACAAGCCAATTATTTTGTTGCTGCACTGAAGGCCCATTCACACTATTGCACTGTAGTGTTGTGTGTTGCTATACCGCATTGCGTTAATGCAGTGCTAATTATTCTAAATGGCATGTCAACAAACCTTGCTGATGGATCTGCATTGCAGTGCCATGCAACACACTAATGTGGGAAACATTGTCATCAGCTGTATGCACCTTTTGTCATGTGCTTTGGTATGTTAGATAGCTCAATGAAATGAATGGGCTGCCTTACAACATCGTACAATAATGTGTATCAAAACTTGCACCACTAGCCTCACATGTCACCACACTCACTCTTTGTTACATTTTTGTAGTGTTTGCATATAGTAAAGCACATACGTCTATTTACATCGGCCCTAGAATGTAATGATAAATTAAATTGCTAGCTAACCCGAAACTGATGTTTTATATACTCATAGGTAAAGTCAGGTGGATTTGTCACCCCCCCCCCCCTCCTTTCTTTAACTATCTGTATGTCTTGGGTAAGATATGGATATTATAACTGGGCAATAAGCTTGCCATTGATTAGGATAATAAAGGAGATCATAAATCTAGCTTTTGTTTTAGCAATATATTCTTACAAATATTATTTTATTTTCATGCGTATGATTTCTATTTTTTTTCCAGTTTGACTAACGTTCATTTATGTGGCACAAATAAATTTTAAAATGTGTATTTTTTCAAATATAACACTAGAAAAACAAAAAAAAATGTTACAATTTATTACTGATAACACATAAAAAATGTCTTGAGTTGTTGAGCAGAGAAAGAGAAAAAGAAATATATTAAAGCTAATTAAGGCACGATTTTGAAAACAATATTTTATTACATGGTTGGTTTAGTTGGCTTTATTTGCTTGCCAAAGTAAGAAAAATGTTGATATCATACATTAATAAATAAAGTCAGTGAACAATGATTGCAGGTTTTGTTTATACAGAAGCTGCTGTCAGTTCTTCTGAGACATAGGGCCTGGAGGCTGGAAAGAATACACTTTCATCAGTGAAGCTGGGCTATCCAGCAAACCTGGAATGGATTTCTTCAAAGTCATTTGCTATTTACTATTGTTTTGACTCCTGGACCAGATGTATTCCAGGTTTGCTGGATCACCCAGCTTTACTGATGAAAGTGTATCCTCTCCAGTGTTTTCCCCCCAGCCTCTTTTAGCCGGGCGCACCACCCAGCACTTTTCAGTAACCCCCCGGCTGTTTTTAGGAGGTTACTTAAGAGCTGGGGCACAATACAGGGGTTACCACCCGCCTGCAGCTACATCCCAGCTGGCTTAAAAAATTTCTGGGTTGAACACTGCTCTCCAGCCTTGGAGAGCTTTGATAAATCAGGCCCCCAGGGAGAGACCTGGCTATCAGACAGGCAGTGATAGAGATTCAACGTGGTTGACTGGCTTTGGTGAAGAATGAATCTCTGAGTCATGTACAGGTTAGGAGTTACCAAAAAAACTGCAGGCATCTGTAAAAAGAATGTGATTATAGAAAAGTAAGTGATAAATATAGCACCCAAACAACCAGTCAAAATTATCTTTGTTCCTTTATCCTATCTTTGTAAATTTTATTCTGCTTGGTTGTTGGAAATCTCCCGGTTGAATAAGAATTATATCTAAACTATCATTTACTGAAGGATTGTTACCTAATGCAATAGAAGTTTGGAAGAACAAGAAATACAATTCATCAATGAGAGCAGTATCAGACATAACAGACCTTTTAGCTCAATTCCCAGGGTACCCAAACAGCATAAAATGAGTGTATTTTGTTGTTCAAACTGGCTGAAAGATATTTTCTACGTCTTACATCAGCTATTTTTTGACGGGTGGATGCTGTCAGGATATGATTAGTCATGTGACATTATCATTAACGTTTGTCTTAGGTAATGGGCATCCAGAATATATGCGCTATAATGTATCGGAACGCTGTTCCAAAGTATCCTGATTTTTTAATGTTTTTTTAAATTGCACTTTGCTGTGAACTGGAATACATAAAGCAAATTGTGTTGTCCTTGTTTTGGGACTGAATTGGGAAATGCTGCCCTAAGCTGCTGGTTTTATTGGGCTCTTAGGCTAAAATTTGTAAACAGCATAGTACCCAAATAAGCCTGTGGTCACATGTGGCACTTTCTGTATGGCCTTCATACCCTGTGTAGGGTTTGCTTTTCCACATTGTCAGGTAGCAGCAGTGATTGCTAGCAGTCTTATGTAATGTGTCAACAGTATATGTCACCCCAGTTTCCAGCAATTCTTATAGCATGTTCACAGTCTATACCAATCTCCTGTTGCAGCCTTTGACAGCCTTCTGTAGCATTATATACATTCAATACTATGTGGGGCCAAGTGGTGATGTCAGGAACATAGGTCCCCTTTAAAAACATAGAAAAATTACCACCAGTGTTCTACACCTTGTAGTCTTTGGGCCTGATATATTAAAGTTCTTCTAGGCTGGAGAGGATACACTTTTATTAGTGAAGCTTGGTGATCCAGCAAACCGGAAATTGGTTTCTTGGAAGTAATTTGCTATGTTTACTATGCAAATTTGGAATCCTGGACCAGATCATTCCAGGTTTGCTGGATCATCCAGCTTCAAAGATGAAAATGTATCTTCTCCAGCCTTGATGAGAAGACATTTGATTTGTTAAGTTAGAAGTGCCTTACAAAGTAAGCAAAGTTACTTGTATATATGCAGTTATAAAGAAATGTATAAAGGACTTATGTGTCCCCAAATCAACTCTTGTCATAGAGATGCACCTTAAGTTCAATTTACAGGGAAGCTATAATAGAGAATTTATTTTGACTTTTTTTTACTTTCATACTTTTTATTTAGGATATACTTTGTTAAACTATGCAGGGTCAACCCACCACCAGCAACAGCAATACATACTTATCTTTCCTTAACTATCCCATCACTCTATTTAGCTTCTGTGAGTGAGAGAACCCACTGTGTGCAACCTTTGGGTCATTTACTAAAAAGCTGTTTCACAAACATTCTGACTTTGTCCTAAGTGATACGAGTATGTTACTCGTAGTGTATCCGACAGCAAAGAAGTTAGTATCAGCCTGGTAAACATGTGAAAAGAAGCCTATAATAAAACCCAATGGCTAAAAATGATTAACATTTATCCAAAACTGTAGTGCCTCTCGTATATTCCTGCCTATCATCTCCATTAACAAAATAAAGAATTTTTGGCAGAGTCAGCTATTCTTTTCTCTGACAATGCCACATGACAGGAATAACTGAATTGCAATAGATACAGCTACTGTTAAGAGCTGCAACACTCATACATAGGAAACCTCTGTGGCTTACCTGAAACATTAATATAATTTTTCAATAACCTTCTACAGACTTCTCCCAGAGTAAGAGGAGCTCTTCCACTCACCCAGCTTTATCCAAGCTGCTTACCAAGCCCATAAAGAACAGAAGTTGTACATACACAAGATTTCTGTTCCTGGAAAGGATCTTTTATGATTGATTCCAGCAATACTAGAACAAATGAGCACTTTATACACAGTTCCGTTTAGTTCTATAAAGAAGATAAGGGGGAGGACAAGCAGGAATCATTCTAGTTTATCTTCCTCCATTAGAAATGATGTTGGCCATTCGACACTGATCAATTGATCGTTAAAAAAGTTGGTGGAGCACTGTACACACATTAACTGTTTGTCTATTTTTGCTATTCACTATAGCAATTGTCTGTCTCAGGTGACAGTTATATAGCATGTGTACATAGCTTTACATTGCAACCTGTTACCCATACAATCACTCACTATATCTTACAATCAAGATTAAAAGAGTATGTTTTTAAAGATTTGTGTCCAGGGCAGTTCATTTAGAATAGTTACATACAGTAGAATATGATTTTATAATCAGAGAATGTAAAAGATTGTACACTTAAGAAAGCTGTGCATGTTACAGACTAATTGTACAATGTTTGTGCATTTTTTTTAGATCTACTAAATCTATATAATGTGAAGGCTGCCCTAAACAGCTAGTTCGGTTTAAATCCAATCAGATGAGCCCTTGCACTACAAGGTTTTTTCTTAGATCTAATATAAGATTGTATAACCAAATTGGCTGTACACAGACTGTGAATCTAAAGTAATTTAACAGAGCGATTCCAAATAACCCATTCAATAAAGAGGAGCACATTTGCTAGTAAAGAGAAAAATGTGTGCTATGGCTTTCCTTGTTTAGTCTGCTTTTTCTGTTTGGAATAATTTTTCAGTAATATGACTGTTTTTTACAAGGGGCTTACATTAACATTCTTTGCTGACCAAGACAATCCTCTTCTTGTTTCATTTGCAACGAACTTCCAGTACCCCTGCTTTGTATGCCTCAAATAGCTGACGTCAGGAGTCCTCATTCTGGAAGTCTAAATTAAGAAGTCCTTGTGTCTCTCCTTTGATAAAGCACAATTGTCTTTGTTTGTGAAAAAGGTGCTGGAGATAGCAAAGGACACATTGCTGATGTTTGGGAAACTAGACCTACCCTGTACTATTAAATCAATATGATGGAGAGGGGATCAGTGTCAATTACTTGTCCGTCATAACATAAGCTCTCCTGATCTTCCTGTATGCAACTGCAAAGGAAGGAAAACATTGCTCTGTAATGTTATATCACGTACAGTAAACTTCCATGATGATAATCATAAAGTTATATTTTTAGTCATCACATTCAGATTATACAGACAATCAACTGAGGGCATTCACTAAGCTGAAGAGACCAAGTAGAAAATAACTCTATATACTAATACTTTAACTCTTTCGGTACTTGAGCACATAGTAGTCAGACAGGCATACAGCAAGATTCCTACATCAAAATGTGAGTATTCACAAAAATGTAACAAACTGAAGAAATGCAGCCCATCGGTCCTACTTTTTTTTTGTTAACTCAAAAAAATGCATTGGGAAGATGCATAATATATAAGTTCTATATAAGTTCTATATTATATAATATATAAGTTTTCATAGTTTTGAGTAAATTTAGGTTGGTAGGTATGTTTTGTGAACAATATACTGTTTCCCATGAAAAGAGAGGAAAGAGAGAAAAAAAAAAGTGATGAGAGGGGAAGAATGCAAGTAAAGTAATATTGGGGAAAGGGGGCATGCAGAGTAACAGGAAGGTATATGCATTGTTTCCAATCCTAAAATTGTGGTTGACCTAAAACATTCAGGTTGTGTGAAGAACAAACAATAATGCTCTGTTTGGGTATACCTAATTATACCTAATAAAACCAGGAATCCTAAACCTCTCCTCTCTATTTTGAAGCATGCAGGTATGGTTTATCATTTTGGGAATTTTAGCAAGCCAGTGTTTCATGAAGAATTAGGTAGCTTGCTTCCACCCGTGAGAATGTAGACTGTAGCATATTTTTGGACCAGGAGGTTTGTGTATAACTTCAAATCTTTTACATTGGGAACCCTCACACCTACATACCTAGGAGTTTTTATTGCCCTGTGTTTAGGTAACTTTCCAGCCCTCTTACATCAACTTCACTGAATCGTATAGCAGCAGTCAAAATGTCTCTTCTTCCTAAATTGCTATAGCTTTTCAAGTACTTACTACCCATTAAAATCCCTCACATATCAGTTTCCTTTTTAAATAAAAAATAATCATTTGCTAAAGTTTATTTGGGGAAACACTAAGTCTTGCAAATCTCAGAAAACATTATATCAACATTAGTGTGGACTGTTAGTTCTCAATATGCTTAAATTGCTGAAGTCCCAGGCTACCACACCTTACCTAATTCTCCCCTTTGGGTTTTTCTAGAAGCTCTTGGAGTTGACCCAATCTCTTTGGATTTTTCCAATTGGCCTGCAAGCAGAGTACCAGTGACATTGTGGGAAAGTAAAATACTCAAGCAAATTATTGTCCCCTTATGCCCCTCTCTCCACTAAAATCCCAAATTCTTTGTTTTCTGAGAAAGAACCAGCTTGGTTTGTGGGTGTCTTAATGCCTCTGCAAAATGTACAATCTAATCAAACTACTGGGGGTTGGTAGCATACAATCTCTGTATCTCATGACAGTCTACTGGTTTCTCATTGTAGTAGGACCAGGAAAACCTTTTGGATGGGTACACCATGGTACTTGAACTACACACTTATTAATTACTGCCCAACTTCAGGCTAATTAGCATGGACCAACTCTCTGTTTTCCTGATGGCTGTCACCCTTGTTAGAGGGTAGTAATGTCATTTGTGCTGTAACATTTGGAATGCTTGCTATATGATTAATTTTTTTCTGTCTCAATAACCCTCAATAAAAATGTATTGAAATAAAACCAGAACCTGTTGCATTTTACACAAACGGATATATAACTATGTATCTTTTCCCTGTGACATACTGATGTGACAGAAAACAAGAAAATCGTGCTGACTTTTTATTAGGCTGGTTAATATAGAATTACACACAAACATATACAGACATGCAGAACATGGCAATAGTTGAAATTTGAGTGCTGTTCATTGTTGAGTCTTTCAATGTTTCAGCTTGATGACAGGGCCCAAGACAAAATCAGTATCCCATTGACTCCACTACAGCAGTTCTTTAAAGGTGATATTTATAGTAATATTAATATAAATTAATAAAAAAAAATACATACTGTTCGATTAAATATAGGCGTAGAAATGTGTTTGTCAACTGAAAAAGGTGTACTGCTAAATGGGCATTAAAGGTAAGCAAGCTAACAGGAATGATGTGGTATGATCAAAGGTTATTGTTATTATTCCTTTTTGCCTTTGCACCCCTGTATGTAAATCGGTACTAGAATTTTAGCATATATAGCATAGATACCTGAGAGTTCTGCACAATAAAAACGGAACTGTTGGGAATATCAGGTAAAAGGAAGAGCACTGGCTACTGATGCAAGAATAGATAAGGTAAGTTAAAATGCTTTTAATGGTACCCTAGATAAAAACAAATACTACTTTTGCAGTGTGGGAGGGGTCCAAAGAGATATTCAGTCAGATAGACATTGTACTAGTCTTCACCTAAATAGCCTTATCAGTAATATTTGGCTTGATTTATTAAAGCTTTTTAAGACTGGGGAAGATTGACTATCATAGAAGAATCTGGGTGATACAGCAAACCTTTAATGGATTTCTTAAAATCATTGGCAAATATTTTCAAATCTGGTCCTGATTCATTCTAGGTTTGCTGGATTACCCATGTTCACCATTACTATGTCTATTTTCTTCAGTCCTGTAGAGCTTTGATAAATATTCCCCATTGGGCCTGATTTATAAAAGCCCTCCAAGGCTGGAGAGGATACACTTTCATCAGTGAATCTGGGTAATCCAGTCGAATGGATTTCTTAAAAGCAATTTGCTATTTGTCAGCAGATGTTCTCCAATCCTTTACCAGATCCATTCTAGGTTTGCTGGATCACCCAGCTTCACTCATGAAAATGCATCTTCTCCAGCCTTGAAGGGCTTTAATAACTCATTGTGTGCCCATTGTGTCTAAATATAACTACACAAGGCTATAGGCACAGAGTTTTACTACCCTACCCAGGGCATACTTGAATCTAACAGACCTTGTCTGACACTACCCTCCCCTCTTCAACGTTACATATCTGTGCAAGGATACTTGATAAAGGGTAATGTATATAACCTTGACTCCTCCAAAGTGCATAATTATAAAGAGAATTTACACATGGGGTGATATCAGTGTTAATAGGGCCCTGGTAGTGGACTCTTTTCCAATGTATTGCTTATCATGTTGTCAATGCTACATACCTGCTTCTGGGTCTTTAATGTATGTATGTTTACAGATTGCTGTGCTGTGTAACAACTCTTCTGTATGCACCAGGAATTTGTGATGATTGTCGTGTTTGGCATGGAGTACGTCATTCGAATCTGGTCGGCTGGGTGCTGCTGCCGGTACAGAGGTTGGAAGGGGCGTCTGAGATTTGCAAGGAAACCTTTTTGTGTTATTGGTAAGTTCAATAGGATACTACAATGCTATTTAATTATTTACAGTTTGGTGATCTAACCACATCTTTTGGAAACATGTGCTTTTCAGTACGTATAAAAGTATTGAAGATTACCAAAATTACTACTGAAATAGGTGTATCTTGAAGGTGTTTATAAACCTTGACAAAGTTTTTTATTTTTTTATTTGCCCCCTTCAATTTGTTAAGCATATCTCTGAAAGTGTTTTGTTATATCTGTTCAATAACTACAAAGAATCTCCCAATACCCCTTTCTGAAAATCCAGTGTGCTTTTAAGTCTTGTGCACTCTACAGTTTTATCTCTAGCAGAGCTATCAGCCCTCTGCAAATTCTTCCTGTGAACCCCAGAACACATTTTCCCTTTATGTTATGTAGATGAGGAGATTGTAAGCTCTTCGGGGCAGGGTCCTCTGCTCCTGTGTCACTGTCGGTATTCGTCTGTCATTTACAACCCCTATTTAATGTACAGCGCTGCGTAATATTTTGGTGCTATATAAATCCTGTTTATTAATAATATTAATATTAATAATAAGAAGAGAGGGAAGTGTTCTGTAGTCCTTACACACTACCCTATTACTCCATAAGTACTGTACAGTAAGTAAGCAGTATCACACTAGGGTAGAAAGTGTGTGACTGACAGTAACATTAGGTAGACTAAAAAGAAAGCAAAAAGGAATAGTAAACCTTAAACTAATCCTAGACTAGTAAACTATGCTGTATTCTAGTTTTGTTCTTGAGATTTGATACACTTTAATGTATATTTATTTGTAGGATGTTTGGTTTGTCTTCTTTAGACTTTAATCTTTCCCTCCTTTCTTCCTTCCTGCCTACAGATGTTATATTTCCTAAGGGACAAAACCTTTTTTCCTCCCACCATCTCCCCCGTCAGCACAACAGCTGCACAGTGGGGTTTTGTCTCCCCTTGTAATGTAGCAGGAAAGTTTGAAGATACGGTTAACTGGGAGATATTGCAGAGCCAGCATTGTCGTGGCTACTAGATGGATTGTTTGAGGTGAAATAAGGCTGTTCAGCAAGTTTTACACAATAAGCGTCACAATGTCTTTATATCATGAGAAAGAAATACCATAGAGCATTGGCTTCATGCTGCACAGCCGAAATAGTGATGAAGAATATAGGTGAAGATGTATGCAGTGGAAATACAAAACCTGTTCAATTTATGATTTTTTTTTTGCAAGCAATTTCAGTCATTTTATAATACAGTACTATTTACCCGTAGAAAAAATAGCAGATTTGTTATTTGGATGGGTACAATTACACTGCCACAATACAGCTCATTATACAAGAACCCTCAAGCATTTACAGCAAAGCAGTGAACTTAACCAGCAAGCCTTGGACACAAACCATTTGTTTTACAATATCCATACACTACTTTGCTAATTTAATAAGAAAAACATAGAAGAGTAACAGAGGAAAAACACCAAGTGATCCTTTGAGTTTGCTCTTTATTTAAAAAGAAAAAACAATAAGCTTAAGAGAATATAGACCTATGTCTGTCTGAAGCATCTTTAAATGTGTTTACTGACTCCCCACCTCTACATAATGCAAATGGCAATGTAAATGTACCCCGACAAGTAAAAATCAGAACCCACCACTCATAAATTATTCATATTATTTAAAGCCTTATTTACAATTATTTATTGGTAAATTACTTAAGTTCCCAAATTATTTAAAACTCAATTGAACATTCAGTTTAAATCAACTAAGCACATTGCAGGTGCATCAAAGTAAAATGGATTGAATATTTTTGGAAAGCAGCTATGGCCTTAATAGAAAAGCCTGTCCCCTGCCTGTAGCTTCAGAGTGGGACCCTTACTTTTTGTGGGGAAGCAGTGGTTTCTCTACAGAGATTACCTTGACCCCCCCCCCCCCTCAATGAGCAGACCCATTATTCTGCAATAAGCAAAGGGTCAGTCTTCCATTATGGTGCTTGTTGGACCTCCTCACTGTTTCTCCATAGAGTCTAAGTCTTACCCTACTGCTGCTAGAAAAGGACTGGCTTTTCTTTTCAGATTGTGGCTGTCTGAATTGTAAGGACAAATTATAAGACCTAATTTACCTAATATAAACTGAATCATTAATTGGGTTTTTAGTGATTTTTGCAGGGTTTTTTTTTTACTTCTTCTCTTAACAAAGATCTGAGAGTTTTGTGGGGCATACAGGTAGTCCATGAACAATAGGTGATTGATAGAAAATTTGTAGTAATGAAGTAGTGAATTAATTAAAATATGTAGCAATCAACAAAGTAATCTCTAACCATGCATTGCATTGGAGTTGCCACTAAGCAAATTAGTTGTTAGATCATTAATCACAATGATATGCAAATCCTTTCATCCAAAAACACTATTGGGCTCTCCTAAAACAAAAGGTATCTGAATGCCTCACTTCCATCAAAAATCCAAATATTAAAGAGCCCAAAAAAATCCTATTGGCCCTTGCGCCAGATTTATACCAGTACAATGCCAGAAGACTGTGGCTTCTTTGGAGCAGGACTTAGGGACCAACAAAACATTTAATGATGGTAAGGTAAAGGAGGCTAAAGTTAATATTTTTTTCCATTTTGATTTAAACAAGATAAAAAGAATTTTGCAGGAAAAAGTGTACATTTTTAGGGCTTTTAATGGTTGTTAAGGACAACCTCAATAGGCTTGTAATTGTTAGTAACTCACTGTGATTTTTTTTTAAAATTCTGTAAATCCTAAGTTTATAACCCCCATAATAACCAAATAAAAGCCTAAAATGGTAGCCATGTTTCCAACAGGCATCTCATTCTTTAAAGGTGATCCTTTGAGTTATGTTTTGAAGCTGAATAATTATGATGGCTAACAGTGTCTGGTACAGAAGAGGACCTTTGTTTTAAAGGGCTAATCCAGGTTAGTTTTTTGTACCCTGCCAACCTTTGCAGACTTTTATCTCATTATTTAGAGCTGTCAGCCAGTTGTGATCATTTAAATCAACAAATTCATTGTTGTGTTTTATTTCACGTTAGGGAGTTTAGGTAGCAATGATAAAAATATGAACCGATATATAGCTGTCATCTCTTCAAAACCCTATGCAGTCTACATTTTGTATTAGGTTATGAGAAAAGCAGGGAGTGCTCCATAGCAATGCAGGCCCTCATGTGTTATCTACTTTCAGAAATATGATAGTCAAGGGAATCCACACTTTGTAAGTTAGTTGGCAAAAGTAGTATAGAGTTATCACTTAGCAGTAAGAACAGCAAGGATCATTACAATTTCATTAAACGATAGTATGACAAGCAGGAAATCCCATGGCTAGATTTTTTACTATTATTTTTCACTTGCTCTGCATAAATTGGAAAATTAGATGGCTGAAACAAACACAATTAATACAAGTCAAGGTGTGTGATGTTTGGACCGGTTACCTTGAAAATGGCAATTGAGAAGGAATTAGGATCAAATATCCCTGCAGGGCTCTTCACATAATCAAACACCAGAATAAATATGCTGAAAGCAGCTTTTTTTTAATGCGTTGTGTATGGCTTTATTTGTTGTTGTGAAAGAATTTTTTTAGCATTCATTGACCATGCTTTTTTACATTGTACAGTCAATATTTGCTCTGGTTGAATTGACACAATAATGTGGATTCTACAGAACTTTTATGACTTTGATTAATAGTTTAAATAACTATTAAACATTCACTTGCTTCCTACCTAGAAAAAAATTGTATCTGTAACAACTACTCAACCCTGAACTCCTCTCCGGATACACTACAATGATCAGTCCCTGAAATAGAAAAAAAATATTTGTAAAAGGTGGAAAACCCATTATAATGTTTTTCCAATGCATCGTAGCAACAAAATGTATGTATTGTTATTATAGTCTTATATGCCAGTGCCTTCAGAGGTAACGGTAGAGATCAAGAAATCCTAATTTCGATTGATATTATTTCCTTTTTATTTTTTTGATGTAATCAGGGCAAGGTTGTCTGCTCACGTGTAAAAGAAATAAAAGTTGCTATCTACTCTATTTTAAACAAAGTCAAATGACACCCAATGTATGTAAACACCTTTTTCTTTGAATACCTTAAAAATACCTTGAAAATCTTAGAAATAACTTTAGGATTTTTAAGTAACCCCTTCTTTAAATACTATATCCACAACTCACAGTACATTAGTGCGGTGATTAGCAAGAAGGATACCTTTTACGTTGTGGGGCAGATGGAAGAATTTCACCCTTACAGAAAGCCAAAAAGTTCATTGGTGTTAGTAAAACCGACCAGAGTCAGAAATTGCTAATTTATCAAGGAACCCCTAGAAACCTCTGAAGCAACCTTAGGGTTTCACAGAACGCTGGTTGAGAAACAGTGTCTTAGTGAATTACATTGTATTTGCTCTTTTTAGTGTTTTTAGTATGGGGTGCTGAGAAGTTCCTGGATTTGCCCCCATCCAGAGGAAATAGAAAAATGAGTGTGGGGGCATATGACAGCCTAATATCTTAGTTTGTAACTGTGCAAATATCAGGTCTTTGTGGTTCTTAAAACTGTTTTTCTTTTAGCGAGAAGCTGTGATGGCAGAGGCACAAGCAAGTTTCACGTCGTTGGAGTTACGGGCCATCATTAAGTTTCTGTTTCTACAGGGAAACTCAGCAAAGGACATTCACACTGAGATGTCACAAACACTGGGGGAGAAGTATCCTTCCTACAGCACTGTCAAAACCTGGATATCCCGTTTCAAGACTGGGCATTTCACCGTTAAAGATGAGCCCGCAGTGGCCGCCCCCCAAACTCAACTGACCCAGCAACCTGCGATGCTGTCCATGAGCTGATTATTAAGTACTGGTGAATATCCCCAAAAAAGATAGCCCAGATACTTGACATCTCACAGAAGCGTAATGGGTTTGTTAACACCACTATCCTAGACATTCGCAAGCTTTCAGAAAATTGGGTGCCGAAATGTTTGAACAGTGATCAGAAGAAGGAAGGAGTTGAAGCATGCAAAGCCATTTTGGCCCATTTTGAAGCTGCACAGGACTTTTTGGCTAGGTTAGTGACTGAGGATGAAACCTGGCTAAACATCTATGATCATGAAACCAAGGAATAGTCAAAGGAATGGCGCCACAGCGTGTCCCCGCGGGCAAAGTTCCGAACCCAGAAATTGTCCAAAAAAGTCATGGCATCCATTTTCTGGAACAAAGACGGTATTCTGTTGGTGGACTACCTACCTCAGGGCTCTAGTATTACCAGACAGTATTATGCTAACCTCCTGGATCAGCTAAAGGAGGCAATTAGGACGAAACGCCGTGGAAAGTTGACCAAAGGGATCCTTTTTTTGCAGGACAATGCACACGTCCAACGTTGTGGCTGCCAAATTAAACACCCTGGGTTTCCAATTGGTCCACCAGCCCCCTACTCTATCTGTTCCTGAATTTGAAGAAACACCTGAAGAGGCAATGTTTAGAGGACATTTGTGACATCAAAGATGTTACTGAGAGCTGGCTTGCAGCCCAACCAAAGGACTTTTATTTGAACAGTCTAGAAAAGGGGCAGCTACGCTGTACCAAGTGCATCAGTCTCAGGATGGAATATGTTGAATAATTGTGTTATTTCATAACTCTGGCTCTCTTCTTTTTTGGGCAAAGCCAGGAACTTCTCAGCACCTCGTATGGTAGAGATCTATGAAGCAGGTGGCTTGGTCTTGAATATGTTTGGTCATCTACACTGAGAAACAAGCAAAATCCAAAAGCAACATATGCATATTTGCTGACATGACCCTTGATTACTACTAATTTCCATCAAACCTAAACAAAATTGTTAGCTGGCCAGTAGACAAGTTAGTAGTAGCCTATATACATGCTTTTCTTTACTGCAGACAAACTGGTTTGGCTTTGCAAAGTCCTTTATCACCTCTCTGCCTCCAGACAATTATTCAACATTATTGCCTCAGTAAATGGAGCAGGGAACTGATTCAGGAAACAGGAATGTTATACCCAAAAGTAATAGCAAAATCCTGACTAGCAAAAGTGTGTGTATCAGAAGAATAGTTGACCAAACTTCAAGAAATTTTAGCTGTTGACTTAGAGATCTATTTTACATATTTTACATCTATTTTAAAAAACTTTTGCTTTAAATACAAGGAAATTGTAGAAACATCAAATACCATGTCTAAGCAAGAATTTAAATTGTAAATAGGTATAGGTAGCTTATAATACTTCACTGGTCACTAGCAACAATTTACCATTTTGTACTAAACTTCACTGATAATTTAAAAGTCTTTGTTTAATGAAACAAAGCATGCAGTAACGTTTATAAAGTTGATCATCTCACTATCTTGCCTGACATTGTCGGGTATGAGAAAAGGGCAGAATTAAGCTTTAAAAGATTCATATTCAGCCTACAGATGTCTAAACATTCCTTCAGTTTTTGACCGAATTATACGGCTAATTCAGCAACAACAAAAGCTATATTTTGCAGTAACCAACTGGGAATACGTGATTTTCAAATGTACTTGGCCTATTTTAATCTGCAGGTGTTAGTGAGGACATGCATCTTGACCAAAAGGTTGCAACTAAAATCTTTGTATCTGCAGTAGAGATAATTGCATTTTTAATCATTATCTGTGCTTGTATGGTCACATTCTAAGACAGTATAGGGATCAGGGGGACAGTGTAAAGGGCAGTAAACCTTGACGTAGATCTTTTTTTACTTTGGAAGTTTTTTCTATGCATTTCTGTAGGTTACTGTAGCTTTGCCTTAAATAAGCTTGAACGTTGATGGGGCTGATTTTCTAAAGGAATTTAGGCTGTTCAGTTATCACCTTGTAGGGTATTATTCACTTAGCTTAGCAAATGTGGTCATAGTTCACTTTACAACAAATACCCAATAATGTACAATGGGATAAAAAGCTAGTCAGGGGAGCTTTATCTCATTAAAAAAAGTAAAATATTGCAAGTGGATTATTCACTTGCAGTGTGAACAGCCCAGATTTCTATAGCAAATCAGCTCAATGGGCCTGATTTATTAAAGCTCTCCAAGACTGGAGAAGATAGACTATCATGGGAGAGCCCATGTGATATATATATATATGCAATGCAAAATATATATATATTATATATATCCATGCAAAATGACTACTACTGCTAAAAGCCACTAAGAGATTACTGTGAAGGAGACACAGGGCTCAGTGGTTCAGACTTGAGATACAATGCTTACAGCAACTCATGCCCAAGGTCCTTTACCAGTTGCAAATTAATGTGGAAGTGTCACAAAAAAACCACTGTTGAATAATATTAAATAACATCTCACCTAAAATGTGCAAGAAATCATCTACGACACTAAAAGTGAATGGTGGAAGGTTTTCTGGAATGATGAATTTTTAAAGACAGTCAGCAATATCAGTCCTTATTTATTGTTTTTATTTAAAGTATATGTAAGGTCAATTGTGAATTAAACCTGTTAAAGTGACAAGCGGACACCATTTGTCATTTACAAATGACACCATTATTATGGTTAGTAACTGTTATAATGACAACAAAGTTTGGATATCCCAGCACTTTCAGCCATACAAAGCTGACCAGATCAAACAGAGGTCTAGCTAGAGGTTGCAGCTTTTATTGGGAGCAGACCATCTAATTGACTGCTATTTTTGCCACGTCAACAAAAGTAGATTCTCAGGTAAAACTAAGCACAAAATTATATATCCCAGGCTCAATTCTGCAATTAGGCCTTGTTCCCCATGATGATTCATTGCCAGTTCCAGTA
This sequence comes from Pyxicephalus adspersus, assembly GCF_032062135.1. NCBI lineage: Eukaryota > Metazoa > Chordata > Amphibia > Anura > Pyxicephalidae > Pyxicephalus > Pyxicephalus adspersus. The sequence goes on along the minus strand of NC_092858.1, from coordinate 90,898,319 downwards.
CCACCACATGATGGACTTGCTTCTGTAGAAGGTGATGAGGAATGCGCTGGAGTTGCAGCCAGTTACAACCCCGAATCATCTGATCCTGACTACTTGGCCGATGAAGATTCAGACCTTTACGCAAGCAGAGCTGAATGATCTTGTTCGTGATCTAAATCTCTCCGAAGACAAAGCAGAACTTCTTGCTTCAAGGCTTAAACAGAAGCACTTTGCTTGCAAAGGGTGTAACTGTAACTCACTACAGAAATTAAATCATAACTTGACAACGTACTTGACAACGTTCTTGGCTCACTGTGGTACTGTCATGATAAAAATGCGCTCTTTAATAGTTTGTCACAAGAGCATGTTCCATCTGAATGGCGTATCTTCATTGATTCCTCTAAAAGAAGCTTGAAAGCAAGTCTTACTGCATAATGGTAATTCCAAACCAAGTTTACTGATTGCCCATTCCGTTAACCTAAAGGAGTTCTATGACAACATAAAGTTACTACTTGAAGCCATCCAGTATATAACACACAAGTGGAAACTCTGTGGGGATCTAAAGGTCATTGGCTTGCTGATGAGAATGCAAGGAGGATTCACAAAATATTGCTGTTTCCTATGCCTGTGGTACAGACGATCTACGGGAGACCATTATGTCTAACGTGATTGGCTACCAAGAGATACTTATAAGCCCGGAACAAGCAGTGTCAAGTTTCTGCCTCTGGTTGATCTTCATAAAACATTTCTGCCACCTCTCCATATCAAGTTAGGCTTGATGAAGAACCTTGTAAAGGCCATGGGTAAATCAAACTCCATGGGTTTTCAGTACCTTGTTGAGAAGTTTCCAAACATAAGCACTGCAAAAATGAAGGAAGGGATATTTATAGGGCCACAGATCAAGTCTGTTTTGCAGTATGATGTTTTTAAACAATCTCTCTGAGCAGCTGAGTTAGAAGTTTGGGAAGCATTCAAGTGGCTGTGTGAAAATTTCCTGGGCAACCATAAGTCTCCTGCATACAAAGAAGGAGTTCAGAATTGGCTTCATTCATACCAGAAACTGGGTTGTCACATGTCATTAAAAATACATTTCTTGCACTCATATCTAGACTTCTTCCTGGAAAATCTTGGTATGGTGAGTGACGAACAAAGAGAACGTTTCACCAGGACTTTCAGTTAATGGAGCACCGCTACCAAGGTTTCTGGAATGAAAGTATGATTGTTGACTACTGCTGGGTGCTGTACTGTGACAATCCAGACAAAGAGTACACAAGAAAATCATACTCCAAGCATTTCTGAGAAGTACCTGACTGACACTGTTCAGTAGATCTTATACCACAGTGTGCCTTATTTTACTTCACAATGAAGATGTATTAACATTCACTTCAGTGGTGCTTACGTTTTAGTACAAAATACATGCACGTACAACGTTAACTATATTAGTACTCAACTCAGGAACTGTACGTGTTAGGGAAAAACTGAAATCTGCTGGGAAAACAGATTTAGAAAAGTTTGCTGTGGTTTCTGATAATTATCAAAACAAATTTTTTGTTGACCTGTGTAAAGTATCATTCCAAAACTCAGAATTTTGTTTTTTTTGGAAGAACGTTTTCTCATGAGAGTAGTTGAACTATACATTTTTTTGATCTATATGAAAAAAAATATATGTCAACATCTCAGGTTGGCTGCATTTTTAAAATCACCCTAATTTGTACACAGTGTTTAATTCTAAGTTGTTCTTGAGAGATGATATTAATTACATGTGTTCTCCTTACTTTCCATAGACTTCATTGTTCTGGTAGCCTCTCTGGCAGTTATTGCAGCTGGGACTCAGGGTAACATCTTTGCAACCTCGGCTCTACGTAGTATGCGATTCCTGCAGATCCTACGTATGGTGCGCATGGACCGAAGGGGAGGCACCTGGAAATTGCTGGGTTCAGTGGTATATGCTCACAGCAAGGTAAACTATCATGATTTCTGACTGCTGTCTTTATGACAGAAAGTCCACATAGGTTACTTTTGTTAGGACTCTATTCATAAAACATTCCCTGGTAGGAATCAGTTACTGCCATTGAAACACATAGGCCTGGAAGATTCCCATGAGGGTTCCCTGTTTTATAAATAGAGCCCTTAGTGTGCTATGTATGAGAGCTGTCAGGATAATACAACACTAATAGTAAATGCACTAGTGAAAATGAATCCCCTTTAGTCACCATACTTCATGTATTTATTTCTACCAGCAAAAGCTACCATGTATAATAGACTGGCATAACAAATAGATGATAACTAAAGAAAACACTCATGAATCACTGTTTGAAAACGTCACATGTACATTTGCTTTTTTAAAAGGATTTATTTGGACCAGAATAAGATTGAATAACAATAAAACAGGCATTGGCAAGCTTCAGCTTAATAGCTGGGATGGAGGTATATAGTCAGTTTACCCTGCAGACCTTGCAATGCTTCCATATTTACCTAAAATTAATGTATATAGGTAGTCCCCGAGTACATCCGACATAAGGACGACTCCTAGATAAAAACTTCCCTGCTCGTTGGTGTGCTGGACAAAGGATTGATGGGGCGGAGGGGGCCATTTGGATGACTTGCAAACAAATTCTTTTGCTGCTCTGCAAGCTCTTGTAACTCTTTAATGACCAAGACAAACTCTGCAGTTGTTTCTTTTTGCATATCAAAGAACAGCTTGCTCTAGAAGGTAATAAATGTCTAGGCTCCATAAAGTTTTTTTTTGCTTTGTTTGTGATTAGCTCACAGTGAGACTTTTATACAGTAACTGACACCATGCCGGCTAATTATATGTTCAGACAAACATCTGTTCTAATTGCATTTATTAAAGTAATGTACCTGTTTTGACTTACATACAAATTCAACTTAAGAATAAACCTACAGTCCCTATCTCGTATGTAACCCAAGGACTACCTGTAATAATATAATGCATTTGATGAGTAACTTTTGTCTTGTTCTTAAAAATAAATCATTATTGTGTTTGCTTTCTCCAGGAGCTGATCACGGCATGGTATATTGGTTTTCTGGTGCTAATCTTTGCCTCCTTCCTGGTGTACTTAGCAGAGAAAGATGCAAACAAAGAATTTTCAACCTATGCAGACTCTCTCTGGTGGGGAACGGTATGTTTTCCTCTGATATGTGACACGAAGAGGTAGATTTATAAAAAATTAGCTGGGTAAAAAAAAAGGTAATTTTGCCCCTAAGATTTAGCAGGAGCATGCACTGCATTTTAGGCAGAAATCACAATGTGTTTGCTACTGAGTGCCCTAAAGATTATGGGTGGCAAACCTGGCTTTAAAGTTCTGAGCACTTCTATTGGAGACAAGTACCAATGCAAAAAAAAATTAAGGAAAAATACTGTCTCAGCAAATTTTATTTAAGCCTATATTTGCTGAGAAAACCTGAAAATGAAAAAAAAAAAATCACTTTTTAGGCAATGTTGGAATGAAAATCTGGAGTCAGAAGATAGGTTAAAAAGATTGTTTAATGTTGACCAAAACAGCCATCTTTATATTAGCCAGGTATATAAATATTCATAAGAGAGTATTTTCAACTTCTTTGTGTGTTGCATGTGGATCAGCATTCTTGCGGTTGCCATTTACCATTTTAGTTTAAATAGTAATATAACTTACATAAATGACCAATGCCCAAAACTTTTTATCATGTTGTCTCTTGAGTAGCAAGTCCTCTGTCATGAGTGTTTCATTATCTAAAGGACAGACACAGAATAATTTATAGGCAATTGTACTATGCAATTGCTATTGCAATGTATACAGTTTTTTTTTTCTCCACAGCATTTAGGTTTACACAGGAATTTCAGACTGTGTAATGATTTTTGCTATGTACTCTAGGCCAACTAAGGTGATTCATGGCATCATTTTATAACATTCCCTATCAAACTAAGTATCAGATGTTTGCACAGTTTAAACAGTTTGTGTTCAATCCCAGTGTATGGAGCACAACCCTTGCAGCTCCTTAAACAAATATAGCATGTTTCTTCTCATGCAAGAAATAACTTGCTATTTTAGGCACCTAAGATATGCTGGGACTACCTCTTTGAGTCCTGAGAATGTATAAAAATACTACAAGAGTAAGATCTGGTGCAGATCAGGCCAAATGATGCATCAAAAAATTAGCAAATAAGCACATCACTTTATTAAGCCATGGGAATAAATTCAGTAAATTTAAAGCTAGTATATTATAGCCCTGAACTGTCATTTGCAGGCTCACAGCTCTATGTACTTGTTCCAACAATTTCATCACTAGAAGATATTAGGAAGCATCTTGCATTCTACTGACTATTATGTGAAATAGATTTAATATTTTGTTTGCAACACAAATCTCAAAATATTGCATAAGGCATATCTACATTCCAAAATACATTTATTTGACAAATTTTTATCTATCAGTTACATACTTTCCATCCTAGGGTGGTGACACTTTCCCATTCTACAGTATCCATGAAGGAGCAGTCTTGTTAGCATAGGTTGCCTCTCCTTATAGACTACAAATACTTTCCCTTGTCCTTGTCTTCATTCTCAAGAATAGAGAGAAAGAAAGGAAGGAGAAAGGAGTTGTAAAGCTCTAAGAATATGACTTGGAAAGCTGACAACATTGTTTCAGAGTTTAGTTCATTGCACCGAAAGTTGCAAGGATTCCTGTAAATGCAGAAAATGTACATGGCCTAGAAAAAAAACTGACTGCTTTATTACATAGAATGATGTTGCCATCATCAGAAACCCACCCTGAAAAAAACTGCTTTGTTCTCTAATGAGCCCCTGACCCCTGCTGTTTTATAAAAATGTGCCACTGTTCAAAGAATGCTATGTGTTCTGGTGGGGCCTTCTTCTCGTCTTCTTTGGTGGACCCTAGGTCCCCAGTCTGACCCCGGAAACACCCTGTCTGTCTCTTCTAGCAAAGCTATTACATTCTGATTTAGTCATTTGAGCACTTATTGGAAAGCCCAGCCATGCTTTGGGTAATAAGCTTCATGGATACACCCCATATTTCATGTTGAAATAAAAACATTTGTTTATAAACATTTAAAATGTCAAAATATACCAAGTTAATACTCATTTTAACATTCAGAAAATGACTTTAATATGTATTAATTCCTTTGTACATTCCCATTCTCTCCACTAGATCACTCTCACCACTATTGGGTATGGTGATAAAACACCCCGTACCTGGCTGGGGAGAGTCCTGGCTGCTGGTTTTGCTCTTCTTGGCATATCTTTCTTTGCACTCCCTGCGGTAAGCATACTGTATTTCTCAAAGTGTATGTAATTTTAATGTAATTTTTATGTTGTAGTGTATGTATTTTTTTAGATTTGAATAGAGTGACAGGGAATCCAAAATTGTCACCACGGTATGTCAGCTCAAAAATGCTGGCCATGCACTGTTCAATATTTCTTATAGGTTCAACGTTGGATTCCATATAAACATTAAATCCTATGCAAATATATCAGAAAAACCAAACATTGATAAGGAATTTCTGTTTTTTGCCTGAGGAAAAGCTCCCTCCGTTATTGATGGTGAAAGCAGTGGGGTAGCATTGATCAGGCAAGGAACAGGACTGGTTGATAGGTGCATGGTGATAACCAGGTAATGGAATCTGGGATATATAAATCATTTAGAAAAATTTTATCCTATTTTCCTATGTTTTTTCAGAATAGGAAGTGACAGGCAAATTGGCTTTATATACACGTTAAAGCTCATTTTCAGAAAGAATAATGCCAAATATACCCATTTATTTTTTTTTCAGGGAATTCTGGGTTCAGGATTTGCCCTGAAAGTTCAAGAACAACACAGACAGAAACATTTTGAGAAGCGTCGGACCCCAGCAGCTAATCTTATACAGGTAGGGTAGAATGTGCCACTGTGGTTTATACATTGCACACAAATTTATACATCCCTTACTTTATATTTACTTTTTGAACATCAATGTTCTCATGCTTTTGACTAAGTAAAACTACCCTGTGTTTATACAAGTACTCATCTTTGAAGTTTTTCAGCGGATTAAACCGTTATAAACCTGACTACTCCACAGGGAGCACGCTGGCCGACTCATTATTAGATGTTACCTCTGATTGTCTTCAAATAAAAGTAGAGATAATATAAACATGTAAAATAGTTTATAATATATTATAACATAGGACAGCAGTACTTAATTACAAAACTTAATGTTGTCAGCCAGTTCCTTGCAGAAAAGTGGAGATAAAATTCCCTAGTGCTTGTGTGTGGAACACAGATGATGAAAACCAATAACTGCAGGACAGGGAAAGTAAGTATTCTTACACACAAACAACGTGCAATTTCCATGCAAGCTGTAGATGGATTTCAAAACTGATTCAGGCTTTAATTTTAACTTTAATTCCAATAGACGTCATTCTCAATCCTGACACTGCTTGTAATAATTTCCATACTATGTTAAAAAAAAACAAAAAGGTTTTTTGGCTAGAGATACACTTTTGTGATCAATGCTGGAGAGTTGGGTCTATCTACACATTTTTACTGTTAGAATGGACTGGAAAATGTGTTTATCTTGGTTGAAAGCTATGTGAATTTTGGGTGATAACATTGATAAATAGATCCCTATGTCTGTCTGGGTTCCCACAGATGTCTGAAATTCTCACAGTCTTGCAAACCCCAACTGAATCATTAAACACAATGCACTCCCTGCTTAGATATTATAATTTCCCAACAGCTGTAATCGGCCAGGTAAATAAAGCTACAACTAAAGCAGAGATCCCTTTAATTTGTAATTTACAAATCTTTTTATTTAATGTAGTAGAAGACAAAAGAAACAAGAGGACAAGTGATTTAAGTGAAACAAATGAGAATTTGAAGATATGAATGTAACCACAAAATGTTATTGCAAATAATACTACAGGACTTTGGTGCCTACCTGCATGGCAAAGGACCACATGCCTTTTGGCATTAACTCTGTGGCCCCTGGCACTCCAGCAGGCAGTAGTCCATGTTTTGGTGCTTACTTAGCTGCTTCCCTACTACATTTTTTTTGTTTTAGCACACATGTTAAAACATACATGTTAGGCCTAAAAATGACACAATGTATATTCTGAAAGTAAAAATTTGCCAGTTGCAAATGTTGGGTGATTACTGCACAACTATTTTTCTACATAAAAGTATCCCAGTTTTTGTTTTTTGTTTTAAATAAAAGATAAGTCTGCATCGAGTAAACAATTATGTCAAGCCTTAAAATTATGTGCTTTCTGTGAATCTGTGAAAAACTGTAATAACAAATAAAATTGTCCATAGACAATGCTTAAGAAATCCTCTACAGTTTATCTGAGTAATAGTCCAAGAATTATTCTTTTCATGGCATAAGCAGTGATCTCCAATATGTGTTGTGCATTCATTGTTTCCATACACCTACCTGTCCTATGTGTGGGTTTACATTTGATATATATATATACGTAGGGTGCTTTTAATTTTTTATCTATTTCAAATAAACCAGTGAAAGAAAATATTTTCAGACTTTAGATTTCTTATTTAGTTTATTTGTCTTAAGTATTTCTGTGTTGACCATCTCTTTTCTCTTTGTGTATAGGGTTTTTCTTCTAATCTTTTAAAATAAATGTTGCAATAAAATATCAAATTAAATTTTTAGGAAGTCACAACTATAAAAGATATTATAATGTAATAGCAGTGATCCCTTAAAGTGGAGCTAAATATAAAATAAAATGAAAAAAAACTGAGGGCAGGCAGGCTGTTTATTGCCCATACAATGAGGGCATTGTTTTTTTTTTTGCAATATAATAAACTTACCTGCCTGGTTGCATTTTTTTTTAAATTACTCCTACTTGTCCTCGCTCCATCACCAGGCCCACCATTTTCACCAGGTCCTCCTCTGGGCTCCCGATCTTTGTCCAACTTGACTAGCCAGCCAGAATGATATAACTCCCGGACATGTGTGCTGGAGTTCATTCATTTGTGGGAGCCAGGGGGATGCTGAGATATCTGGCAAAGAATAATGAGCTGTGCATGAGAAAAAGATGGCAAACAAGCAGGTTAGTAAATTTTATTGCAGAAGGGATATCAGCAGTCTCTTCAGCAATAACAAACCTGTCGGCACAAAAGATGTGTTTTTTATTGAATGATTATATACCAATATGCTAGTGCTAGTATTATAATCTTTACTGGAATAAGGTACATCCATAAAATTATTTTTATATTCGATAAAAGGAAGGTTTGTTTTTTTTATTGCTGTTGTGGTATAAATACCAATGTGTTTGCTTACAGAAAAGTAAGTGTGTTTTCTTGCTACACACATTGCTGTGTTCAGTATGCAGAGCTCTTGTCCTTTGTGAGCGAGTTTTCTTCTCACTGCCATAATATTTAGGGGAGAGTAGAGTGTTGCTATGGAAGGTATTTATTTTCCCATCAAAATAAAAAGGCCCTGGTCCCCCCCTCCCCAACCCTGGCAGTTGCTGGTTTATAAATGTTAAGCTCTTTGTGTATAGGGGGGGTGTTAATACTTTGAGGTGGGGGAGCTCTTTGGAAGCTGGAAACTATCAAACCCACTGGGGGAATAGAAGGATCTTGGTATCCTGACAGTAACATAAAGCAGATTGCTTTCTCACCTATTAGTGGAAAATGGTGTGATCCTCTATAAATATTATGTAAAATGCTATCAAAAGACAGTAGATATGTAGTACATAGTTATGTCCCATGCTGTTTTTTTCATTATTATTTCTGTTTTGTGACAAAGGAAAGGCAAAGCGGAGGTGTTTCCAAAGGCAGCCACTTTTTTTGTTATAACCTGCAATAGAAATTTAATCGCTGGAATCTGTTTGTTTGCCTTGTTATTATTAGGTACACTTTTCCTACAATTCAGTACCATGATTATCTAACTGGGTACTGCAATTAGCAACAGTCAATTGTATCTAATCATGTTAGACGAGAGAAAGCACTTTGCACATAGCTCTTACCTCATACCTGCATGGATGATGAATGGATACTTAATTATGCAGTATATGGAAAGCTATATTGGTAAATATAGAACTAATTTGTATGAATTTGAAATATTACATTCTTTAACCCACAGGCATTCTTCTCGCATAGATCTCAAAATAAAATAAAGGGCTTGAGCATTGCATTTCCTGTTTACAATAACCCAACCTGAGATTAACGAATGGTGCACTATTTCCCATAATGCAGTGTCTGAATGTAATTTCAGTATCTCTCCCTATTTTGGAACACTTAAGCAATAATTTCCTTTTTGCACACTAATAGAAGTGGTTGTTGGTCTACCTAAACCCAACCTACAATAGAGAAAATGTTGAATATATATAAAATAATATATTGGAACCCTAAAGAGAATCATTTATAGTGTTTTATCATCTCCCGTGATACAGTGCAGAGTCATAGATATAGCACATGTGAGTAGTTTATAAAATATAGTGCATATATTGCCCATACTGCGCTCTTTTTAAAAAGCACTATGCGCCCCTACCCAAGAACCTCAAACTTTTAACTTGCTATAATCTTTTGGCTGTTCGGAGAGCCTTAGCTAAGGCCTGGAAGACCCCACAATTCCCTTTGAAATTATCTTGGGGTCCATGGACTTCTTAGTCACCTGGATAAATGGGTTCTAACTTTATTTTGGGTCTGATATACCCTAACCTGGCCACATCCTATTTTATGGTTTATTGGTTCTCTGTCAAGTATCTTTTTGATGGTTCTTTCCCCTGATTTCAGTGACCTTCCTTACCCCTTGTTCCTCCCCCAGGTTCTGAGTTTTTCAAATCTGATCGACTAGTGAAAAGTTTGTTGCTTAATAAAAGAAAGAAAAGTAAGAAAGGAAGCCTGTACAACTGTGCAGGAATAAAGGGAAGGCTGGAGTTAAGCTTTGAAATATGCTTTCTATAAAATAATATTTTTTCCATTTACAAACAGTTTAATGTCTTACAGAATTCTAAAACATTTGTAGGTTTGTGATACAACTAAAATATTTTATTACCAAATATTTCACAAACAGTATAGTAAGCATGCTCTTTGGGAATGAGTTAGAGATATTTCAAAAATGGGATTGATGGCTACTAAAATAGGCGTATTTTGCAGAACGTCAGCGTGGGAAGGAGAGCCTGTGGTTCACTAAACGTCCACACAGTTTTTAATGGGATATGACTTTATATGTTTTGCTGATCACATGTTATACATTACATGTTATACAAATAAACTGAATCTGTGAGAATTAAATGTCCCAAAAATATTCTAGAAAAACATATTTTGCTTGCTGAAGCCTTCTAAAAGCTAATTCAAAGCTGTAGCCAGGATTTTTAATTAGAGTATGCTTTCAGTATTTTAAAAAAGGTATTTGATTGACCTATTTCTTCATTGCATTAGGGCAGCCCATTCATTTTGAATAGCCTGATAATGTAACATATTATTGGGCATGCAGGGTTTTTTTATATTGTAGCGCGCCACATTGCACAAATAGTTTACATTGTAGTGCACTTACAATGCTTTATAAATACTTGCTAAGATTAAACAACACCCATGTCTCTAAAACCTAATACTGCTCATTGGCACTAATTATACACACACTACACTGTAATAATAGAGGATCACACTGGTCGTAGAACTACTGGCACGTATGCCAGTTAAAGCCATGCTAGCACACGTTGACCTTAGTTTCAGAAATGTCATATCAAATGATTAATATATATAATTTTGAAATGCTATTCCTTTCTTAGCCTTGCATGTAAGCAGTCCTTTGGGTGAACTTTATTTCCTGTACCAGCCTTTCTTAACGTTTTTACACCTGAGGAACCCTTAAAACAATGTTCAGGTGTTGGGGAACCCATGCTATAACCAATCAATGTGAAAATGCTTTTTGTATTGGTTGCCAGTGGGAAGAATGTCACTCATACATTAGTGGTAAGAATGCCACATTTAAAGACAGCAAAAAAGGTTGCATATAGCTAACAAGTGGTATTTGCCTCTAAGCAAGCTCCGTCTTATGGTAAATCAGTCAGCTACAGCTCAAGAAACCCCTGGTAAAAATAAGAGGAACACCAGGGGTTCTACAGAAGGTTGGGAATGGCTTCTCGTTAAACTATTAAACACATGCACATAACTATGGACAAGCCACAAAACTGTATAAGTAATTGTCTATATGACAAAGTATGATGAACTAACACAGCAAGCACCTAGCTGGCATAGTTAGGTTTAAGGAGTATGACAGCAAGTATAGACATCTCTTACAAGACCTTACAACCCTACTCTCAACTAGTCTGAATCTTTTCCAAGGTAGAATTTCACTATTCTTCATAGCACAATATTCATGTTGCTATAGACTGGCTCAGACAGATCAGAGCTATATTTATACATCAGAAGCCTCTAGATATAAAATCGTGTGTACCTTAAGACCTACCCATGCTTTAAAGTGTAATTTTTATGCAGTTACATTTACTGTTCTCTGATTCCTGTCCCAAAACATCCTCCAGATTAAACTGAGGACAAACTCACTATAGGGTCAACGCCCATGAGGTGGATGTCTTGTAAACATTTGTAATGGCCATTATTAGGATAATCTAATTCGAGTGCTGTCCTACCATACACATGCATTATATACAGGTTTTACAGAATGTTTATCAGTTGTAAAAATTGTGTTTTATCTGTAAAATTATTTTAATTTAAATGTAATGTTATTTAAAACACCAGTCAGAGTAAATTCATAGATAAAGCATATGCTAAGATGGAATTGTTCCTACAATTGTCATGTCATCCAATGCTATAATGAAAATATATATATGTTTAGGATATCAACCACTGAGTAAGAAAACTAACTGAACTATTACAATCCATATGTCATATCTACAGAATTAAACAGTTATGACATAACTTAGATTCATGCTACTTGATTCATGCACAAACCACCAAATATAAAGTAAAAATATACATATGAATGGTGATAAGTGAATGTGTAGAGTGTTCCACTAAACAGAAGAAACTGCATGAGTCAGTACAGCAGAAATGATTTATGCAGTAACAGCAGATGCTAAATACCAGTCCTATTAGTGAAAAAGTAGGCATATAAACACCTAAACAAATAGAATAATAAAATATAGTAATTACATAAAAATCATTAATAACACATTTTTACCTGTGTTCACTTGAAATTACTGCCTTATCATTTAAAAGAGATCTGTATATGTAGATCTGTAAGCCAGGTGTCCAAGTGAGACAGCTTCTTTGAATTACAATAATGAATCAGAGTTTCCCACAGGGTTTTGGAATGTCTGTGGGTAAGCAATGGGCGATACTGAGAAATCACTTGAGGCATCCATTATTTGCAGGCATTGGCAGATCTTAAGTAGTGATGAATGTACCATCGCCTGTGCCAGTATCCCCATTATTGGCTCACACATACCATTCCCTTGATATGTACTCATGTGATGACTCTGCTTAGTGTACCATTTCCTTTAGCTAACTTAAAGCGCACCTAAAATCCCAGATTTAAATAGCAGGAATGTTATGATTCCTGCACACCAGCTCGTGATCGATATTGCTCCAATTTCCAGTACATGATTCATTGTTTTCAATGAGACTTACATTGTAAGAAGGATCAGTAAAGCATAACCAATGTGTAACTCTTCAAAGCAGTAAAAAGGGTCTGTGCATGTAAATAACAATTATGACTGCCCCATGTACATATTTAATTACTTATCAAACAGGAATTTTAAAACATTAGCACACATTAATATCATTACGAACATCATGGTGATTTCCTATGGGTAAAAAAGACAATACTGTATACTACTTTTAAAGATAGTAATACATTTGTTTTTAAACTATATTGTTAAATTTGATGTGTGTCTAATATTTTTAGGTTACTGACAGCAAGGTTTGTTCTTTATTCAAAGGCTGCCTGGCGTCTCTATTCTACAGATGTGAGTCGTTCCTACCTCACAGCCACATGGTATTACTATGACAGTATCCTGCCTTCATTCAGGTGAGTGCTGCTTCAAAGGCCGACCTGTCCCCTGAAGGGACCTTTAAATGCCATGTCTGGTTTGGCTAAGTCAGAATAATAAGAGGAGTACTGCAACAACATTAGAAATTTTACATGTCACATCTTTAGATAGTGTTAGCAGCTTAAAAAGGATGTTTTACAGGAACATAATCCCACCCTTCCTCTTACATTACTAAGCAATGCAGGGACATTCCTAAATTGTTTACGGGAGCATGTAAACACTATAGAGATTTAGGATATCTAAGAAAACAACTGCTTCCAGTAAGTAAACAAATACAAATACCACAAGGTGAAACTGATGTCATAGACATTGCTTTAGGCTGGCATTATTTATGTATTCTGTTCCAGCACAATGCTACCAAGACAGAGATATGTTGGTATGTTTATTTGCCTTACTAGATAAAGCAATGATCCTTTGCTGTATTACTATTGTACCTTTGATTTCATTATCAGGTTGGCCATGGGCAGATATCTCCCTTGTGTCAATGGACTTTTAGCTTGTATGAATGACATGCAGTTGACCTATGTTGGACCTGCATTTGACCTGCTTTTAGCAGGTTTTGGATTCAAATAAACTTATAGACCACACATGTTTGTTATACAGCTGAATCAGAACACTTTGGTAAATACTAGACCTAATATGTCACTCTATTTACCTTAATCCCCACAACCCAAATGGAGTAAGGAAAATCCTTAAAATATGTTATTTATAGACTTTACAACACTAGCCTATTTTGTTGGCAGATGAGATTGTGAGAGGGAATCTGGTAACACTTAAAAGCTAATGGGCTAACTGACATTGTCTCTATAAAGGGTTCCTGTCAAAGCGGTACCAGAGACTTGTTTAGGGGTACTGAGCAAATCTGAAATTCAAGCTTTACTGAAACTAGACACACCATATAAAAACAGAATGTTTAGAAAATTAATACTATAGTGTATATGCTGAAAAATAATGTACAGTCTGAATCACATCACAGTATTACAATTTGAATTCCTTATCAAATGATAATGACTTATTCTATCTGTCCTTTATTGTAAAAGTAGTAAAAGAGAAAAACACTAGTAGTAAATTAGGATTGTGAAATCAAGAGTTATGCACTAACAGTGTATAACAGAAAAAATGCAGGGGCCAGGAGAGAGTAATGCACAGAGTATGGTGGTTAGGAGTAAGTAATGTACTGCATGCAGAACAGATGAGTAAGTACAGCAAAGAGTGACTGGGAAAATAGACTATCATGGAAGAATCTGGGAGATCCAGCAAACTTGGAATTGATTTCTTAAAAATAATTTGCCATTAGTGAGTTCAGAGATGATTTGTATGTACCATGGTGGTCAGGAGTAAGTAATGCACAGTGTTTAAGGTGGAAAAGTAAGTAACACACAAAGGTAGTACAGGTTAAGTACAGAGGTCAACAGCAGATACTGCACAGAATGCCTCCCAAGTAAAAGTTCCACCACATCCTCTGGTCCAGAAAACGGATTCAACACCTGGGACACCAAGTACTAGAAGAATTTATGTAAAACTAGAGCATACCCTAGAGGCACTCCCTGGTGTACCATGGGTACTTTTGAGATAATTATGTAGGCTTCCATAGCTGATTTTTGGTTTGGTTTCTAAATCCCTAAACCAAGAAAAGTAAAAAAAAAAAATAATATAGAGAGGAATTCCAACACATTTTTGCCATCTGTTGGCTACATACCAAACAACCAACGTTTACATAAAATAGCTAGCAATGTCATCCCTGTATTTTCCTTATGTCACATACATGTTAAATGATTTATTATTAATTCTTTGGATGGATTTTAAATTTGTATGGACATAATCTGCACATTTACCACTTTGAAAGTTGTTTAGAAAAATGTAATAAGTTCCAGGTATTGTTCCACCATTTATTTAAATGTTTTGTATTTAGCTAATTGTATCAATGATACCTTTTACTTTAAAAATCCATTAACTTTTTATTCAGGAATAAATTGATTTAAATAATTTATATGTATTATATATAAAATGTATACATATGATAAATATGACCTTTATTTTATCAACAAAGTTTGACAACTTTTGTTTTCATAATGTTACCTACACATTTCTGTTACAGTTACAGTTTATGGTTGATAACTAAATATGGTCTATCAGACTCCACAAATAGACCCCATTCAATAAGTAATACACCTGGTTTGACACGATGTGTGGCTATTACTCAGCTTTGCCAGCATAGAGCACTAGTGTTGCAGTTTAAGAAGTAGCATTTCTTACCAAGAGAACAAGGTTTTTTCACAATTGTAGTATAGAGCCCTAGTATGACTCTTGCAAAAACACTTTAGATAATATGTTCTTTAACCCTTTATGTAACCTTATCTCTAATATTACCAATATTCCCACTGTAACCTTACCACTAACCCCCACACTTATCAATCTCCTATCTCTACTACTTACCCTCCCTGTATTACCGTCTTTATAAACCACACACTAATCCTTCCTGTAACCCGCACATTACTTTATTTTACCCTTTAGCACTACCACTAACCCTTGACAGTATCCCTCACCAAACCTCAAGACTAATTTCCCTCTCCTAGGAAAGCTACTACTAAACCTCTCAGTAAGCCTAAAACCCATTCTCCCTGTAACCCTTCCATTAACCCTCATTCTAACACTGCCTGTGACCTTACCAATTCCACTATTACTAACCCTAGTTGTGACCCTAACTAGAACCTGTAAGCCTACCACTCACCTCACTAGCCTCCACTAACCTGTTTGTGGATTGTGTTTCCCTCGCTGTTTGGATGAATGAGGCATCTCTTATTTTATTGTATTTGGTGGAATCTGCAGTATTTCTGTAATTGGAAAATAGATACCATACTCATCTGACCAGCTTGAGAATAATGATGTACTAAAAATATTAAATAATTTTGCTTTGATTTTTAAGATAAGTTGCAAAGAAAGATAACAAAGCTACTTATTGGCTTCTATGAAATTTGCTCTGGGATATCATGTATTCTAGGTGCAGTAAGAGTCTTTTCAAATTATGTTTTACCATTTGCTTCCATCTCGTATTATTCCCATCAGAGATATAACCTGCTGTTGTATATTCACCCCTCAGAGAGCTCCTTCTTTTGTTTGATACGTGGCATCGAACCCGCAGCCGAAATGGAGGAGTTAGGCTGTGTCAGGGATCTCCTCGCTATCACCCAGTCTCCCCTGCTCTGAAATCTACAGCACATCCTTTCTGTGCAGGGGAAAGGTATGGGTGTCCCGCCAGTGTTAGAAGTGCCCCGTGTCTGTCCAAGTGTTTCATGGCAGAGGGGCCTGCAAAACAGCACGTCAATGCGTGAAGAATCATCAATATGTTTATGACTCATAAAGGTCCTTTTCAATTTGTAGCAATTATGTTGTAATTATTTGGTGTGATTGTACCCTTCAATAATTTCCTTTGTGAACTATTGCAGCCTCACTGTGTAATTTCTAAATGTGTGTAAACAAAGCTGACATTGCATTCTGTAACTATAATTGTGCTCATCTGTAATCGTTATGCATTTTTTGGTTCTCCTTTTTTCACATAACTAATATAAGCTTTATTCACATACAGGTAGTCTTTCCTAACATGTAGAATAATACTATGGGAAGCAGTGGGTGTTTTTGCTTTTTCAGTTTATGTTCACCATACAATCACATGTTAACATTGGTTTACATGTGTTTACATTGTTTAGCATTTGCAGCAAAATAAACTGTTGCAAAATGCAAAACATTAAATACACATTAAGGCAAAAAGTAAGAAATCATGTGAACTGGTACCATTTGTAAAAAATGATGCTTTATATAGCATATGTAACTTTAGACACATGATTTTTATCATGAGGCCGTTTTTGGTCTGTGCTCAGATCAGTAGGGTTAGATAGGGCATTATTAAAGTAAACATTGCATAGGTGGTGCTTTGCCAAAAAAAAGAGATCTTTAGTATTTAGTAGACAATTTAGTGTTTGCATACTTACATTGGGGCTCACAGAAACGAGGACTGAGCTACAGGAGGACTGGGGCCTCTTGATGAAACTATAAATTATGAAGATCACCCTGCCAGCCCTTCATGATCTGTCTGCACAGCGACGCACAAACACCCAGTAATGTCGTCCCAGTAAGGATAACAAAAAGGTTTTTTCTGCTGTTTTTAAGTATCATTAGCATGGTAATACGAGAATAAATAGGGAACCAGAAAAAAAAAAAGCGAACAGATTATACTTTACCAAATTGAGCACAGAAAGCAGTGAATTCAGTTGAAGGGTTCCTTGTTTACACAGAACAAAATGTGAGAGCTCTCTGTAGTTCGGTACAATATATGAATGTTTAGCCTGTGACGTGCATTGCATACATGTGAACATAGCATTGCTGGCCCCTCTGACTGTGAAGTGTCTTATGTTTTCCTTGTTTTGTGACTGTCCGTGTAATATTTGTGACTGTCACCTACCCTTTCCTGTCCTAACCCTGTCACTGAGTTCATTTTTCAGTCCTTGCTTTCTCTTATTAGACTTCATTTCTTTTAGTATAGTCTAGTCTTGTCTCATCCCAGGCTGCTAGGCTGCATTTAAGAATATCTATCTCCTTGGAGTGTTGTTTCAAGACCTGCCTTGTTTGAGCAGGCTTTCGTTAGGGCTCATTGCTGTACTGTATTGGGACTATAGGTACAAGAGTGCATCAAAAATATATTTTAATAAAAGTTTGAATCTATGCAAGACCTGATGTTTTTATGGATGCAGTATGTCTTCTTTTACACGTTGTTTAACTGATTAATAGTCAAGATGTTCAAAAAAATGTATCACTAGACAACTTTTTTCTTGTGTAATATATTAACATAATCTAGCCAACTGAAATTTTATATGAAATTCACATTTCCAGCAAATGCATCTTTTAGCAGACTGGATTCTGTGTAATAGTAATTACTGACCTCTTTACAGTAATAAGCGGAGTTTCTTTCGTCTGTATGCTGGTTGGAAGCCCAGGTATTTATCTATTGGAATGGGATAATGATGTGCATGTGCGTGTCTGAATTGGCCACATGAAAGACCAGCCTGAAGTAAAAACCTTTTATTTAAAGGAGAAAGATCCGAGAACTGTGCTTTCCATCTGAACAGCTGGCTAAAATTTTGTAAGAGTTTCTATGTATTGGGATACAGGAAAAGAGCGAGCAAATTATTACAAACAAAAGCTTTATAAACATCTAACAAAGATTCTGGCAATGTATTCGAGATTTATAATAACATTTTCATTTGCAGATTTGCAGGTTTTCCCGAGCTGACTGCCATCTATTGTGTCCTAATACATAGACATCTTTCATAGTATTGAAATGTATTGTTTTATTAATGCTCCCCCAAATACTTTAAGTTCTTAATTTAATCCATTAAGTACCAGCACAAACAGTAATAAATTATTATAAGAAGTTCATTTTTCCATATTTCAATTTTGCTGGCACACATAGGGTTAAATTAGTGGCTATATTTCTTAAACCCTTTCATTGCCATAAGAGTCTCCAGCTTTGGTGGCACTCATGGCTGACAAGGACTTAAGAGTGTCCTCAAGATGTGTTTGCATGCAGATGGTTTCCGGGGATCGCAGTAGAGGAATGAGGTGTGAAGCATCGCAGTAGAGGAATGAGGATTGTAGAATCGCCTGCCTTGGCAGCATGCTGTACTGAAGTATATTATAACACACTACAAGAGGCTATCTCCAGGTGAAGCAAGTGTCATACTTAAGGTGCTTTACAAATAGATCAATCTGTCTTGTGCTCTTTGGGATTTTGTTTGAAATGGAATGTGAAAGGTTATGTTTTGAAAGAGAGATTGTTTGTTGCTTGGGTGGACATATGTAAACATGATTTGCTCTTCTTGTTTGATAACTCCAGACATGAGCACTCAACATGGTGAAATGTTCGATTTTTAAGTTGAAAGTTTTTTTTAGAACTCTTATCAAGCAATATTCTTTAATGGTCCTTAACTCAATCCTAATATGTATAGATATTCTAGAATTAGTCATCCAGATCTTTACACTGCTCTTTAAAGTAAGAGCAACATCAGAGCTATAGGGTTTAGCATAGTTACAATCTTCTAATCTTGGACCTCTACTGAATCTTATTTTCACCATAATGAGAACCCATTCTGGTCTGTTATCATTGGTTCAGAAAATGCATGGAATTCTGATTCATTTTGAAGGTTGAACCTTATTGACAATTCCTGCAGCATCAATAGCTATGTTTTAGAAGAAGCAGCAACTCTTTCAACAAATCTTTTTTTGTGCTAACTTTCACCAGTGCACTTTTGAATGATCATATTTTAGAGACAATGAAAAGAATAGACATGTATACATAAGGAGAAAAAAATACCTTTGTTCTCTGTCACTGTCCTGTCCCCTCACAATTTTTTAGTTTCATCCCTTTTCACCACCCTGAAGTCATTTCTACCCCCTCTTCTTCTGTGCCCGTTATCTGATTTCAAGCAGTTCTATTTATATCCTAATAAATGTCTTTATTCTATATTCCTAACTCCCTAGCAATAAGGTAGGACTGAAGGATCGAATGCGGGGTACAGGTGCTCCAAGGCAGAGTACACGCAGCAAACAGTATCTTGCTCCTCCAGAACGAACTTCTCCTGGACTAGATGTCCCTGGGGAATCACCTAGCCCTACCAAGGTGCAGAAGAGTTGGAGTTTTAATGACCGTACAAGGTTTCGAGCTTCTTTAAGGCTTAAACCAAAGCCACAGACAGATGGTGAGTATGCAAATATGCCATATACCAAGGACTGTGGGGCTAGGAATATTGAGAAATTGTAAAACAGATATTCCGTAAATGCTAAAGGCTAAAATGATCCAAAATTAATATATTAAAATTAGGCTTGAGGCCAGCTTTAGGTTTGAATCCACCAGCTGT
The DNA here is from genome assembly GCF_032062135.1 of Pyxicephalus adspersus. Taxonomy (NCBI): domain Eukaryota; kingdom Metazoa; phylum Chordata; class Amphibia; order Anura; family Pyxicephalidae; genus Pyxicephalus; species Pyxicephalus adspersus. The sequence goes on along the minus strand of NC_092858.1, from coordinate 90,878,401 downwards.
CTGCTCTAGGTGTCCACAAAGTTAGTTTAGCCTTCTAAACCTAACACAACTCTGCAGCAGTAAACTTAAAGCCATATATGAGATTTCCTGCCATGAGAATTCCAAGCAGATACAATCTATATAAGCTGGTAAACCATGCCAGTGAACCAGAAAAAAAAATGTTATATGATATCATCTGGGTATAAGGTGGTGTACCTGCCAAGTGGAACTTCAATGTGTCAGGTCTTCTCTGGAGCTGCCAATGCTGTAGTTCAACATATGGTAATATTCAGATGATGACAGCCAAATAATTGTCATGCCAAGTGCAGTGCCTAATTGTTGATCAGGAACATAGTATTACCGGCAGATGAACAAGGCAGGAGGCAAACAACATCCAGTCTAAAATATGGTCTGTGTTAAATCCAATAAGCAGTTAAAAAGCAAAGTTTGTCAAGCAGGATTCAGATAAATAAATTATTTAATTATGCACAGGTTGGGAATGTCCTGCAGGTATCAAAGGTGAACATGCAGGTCCAGCAATTCTAAGGTCCCCATGCATTCTAAATAAGTCACTGCAGGTGCCTGCATGAAGGCCAATTTAGGGGAAGCCACTGTTCATCTGGGACTGTAGTGCTGTAAGGTGAGAATGCTACCTGCTGTGATTCCCAATATTTAAAAAATGTTATTTCATGGTACCAATGTGCTATATAAGAACTTACCATTATATACAAATTACTATGACAAGTAGGGTGATTATTACTGATTACGGTGAGACAGAAGTTGGGAATTTTACATTACCTCCTTTGCCACAGGATAAAGATGATGGTCCTAATACTTTTCATTGTTTTCTTTTTCTGTTGTCATCTCAAAAGGTACCAGAAGTTCAGAAGCTCCCAAAGGTTTCTGAGTTTTTTTATTTACAAAACGCAAATTCACTTATGTTGCAAAGGAATTTTAGCTTATAGGCAATGTGTACTGGACTGGCATCTGGAGAGGTTCAGTTTTGTTTTCTATCAGTACAATAGTGGAAACAAACCTAAAATTTTCAAGAAATGGGCCTCTTAGCAAGTTTTCATAGCATACCAGACTATCGCTGTTTAAAACAATTTCGAATAATTGTATTTATTGGTGCCTTGTAAGGGTGAACCATATATTTTTCCTCAATCCCAAGTAACTTATATATGAGCAGAAACTGCATTTTCAACAATTTGTATTTTGTTTACATGAAGTGTTGTAACTGGCTGCAATTCCAAAAGTGAACGTTATCCTTTCGTCCCAGCAGAGGGTGCAGGAGATGACTGTAATGATGAAAAGAGGCTCCCCAGTGATCTAACTATGGAAGAAATAATGCCAACTGTGAAAACACTCATCAGAGCCTTTCGGTAAGCATACCATATTAATGTGACTTTTGTGGAATGGGTATAGTAAATATAACAATATTCTAAACATGCATTAAATAAGCAAAACAATGTGCACATAAATAAGTATTATTTGTCATATAGCACAGGTGTTGTAATAAATTATATATCTGTAGTCTAAACATTTCAGACTGATAAATACAATAATATTCTTACGTGGGCTAGTTTACTATAATATATGTCTTCCCTACAGGATCTTGAAATTCTTGGTAGCAAAGAGGAAATTCAAGGAGACTCTCCGTCCATATGATGTGAAAGATGTGATTGAGCAGTACTCCGCTGGCCATCTGGATATGCTGGGTCGGATAAAAAGTCTCCAGAGTCGGTCAGTGCCACTCTGTATATTAGCTTGGAGTATAGAACTACTGCATAACACATCACGTAGTGTTTTTGACATGACCAAAAGGGACCATTGTGTCCCTAAAATACTGTTATGGTATGCATGTTATCACAGTAATGGGGTTTTCAAAGAACCATAGTACAGGCATTTTTTTCAATAGCTTGCAGTACACATTCTGGCCTTTTAATTATAATTTGGATTGGATAATTACAATTAACAATGTAGATTCCAATGCCAGTGTATTCTAGTGCAGAAAGGGTTGAACTTTGAAGCAGAGGATCCAGATGCAGGAGAGATGAGTATGCAAGCCAATGATTACATTAGGGATAAGGAATTGTTAGTTTTAATGATAGGAATGTAGGAAAGGTTAGTATGCGGATTAATGTGGGACTGAAGAAAACTTTTGTTTTCTTCAGTGTTTGACTGGTCAAACCAGTGTTTGACTGGTGTAGTTATGGGGCTTAGTGTGCACAGATCACTGCACTGCAAAGTCACTAATTGAACGGGCTCTAAAATAGTTTTTTTGATCCATTAGATTATTTCTTCTTTACCTGACTAGTGTTAGTTTGTTAATGTTCAGTAAAAAATTGAATATGTAAATTTACTTTTATGTAGTAAAAGTACACAGTATGCATTAATATTCATGTGTTGATAAATCCTAATACCTTAAAGTCCCTTAATACATAATATTCAGTTGGGTAACAGTGGCAATACCAGTATATTAAAGTACAGGATTTATCCCCGGAATAGGGGAGGAAAATAGAATAGGAGAAAATATGTTAAAAATAGAATAGGACAAAATATGTTACCTTATGTCCCTCCCAGGTGAAATGTAGCATTATTCTTTGTATGAATTTTTTTATTGCACACACCAAAGCATATCTATAGACCTGGGTAATTTGTTTATCTGTTTGTGTTACTTATAAGTATTGTGTTTCCTTTTTTACATTTTCAAATATATTGGGCCTGATTTATTAACACTCTCATAGGCTGAAGATAATACACTTTCATCAGATGATCCAGCAAACCTGGAATGGATCTCATCAAAGATTCAAAACATTTGCTAGCAAATAGCAAATTACTTTCCAGGTTTTCTAGATCACCCAGCTTCACTTCAGCCTTGGTTAACTTTAATAAATCAGACCCATTGGGCCTTATTTATTAATGCTGGAGAAAATGCATTTAAAGATAAAATTTAAACCTATAAATACCCAGCAGAAAGTTATATTTTTCTTCAAAATCAGATAGAAGAGCACATTGATTCACTAGTATTTTGAGTAAAATATGGGGGCTGATCTTGCTGATACCTGAAAAATGATAGAAGCAGAAGAAGAAACTGAGGTCAGGTTACAGTCAGAACTAATATGCAAACTTGTGAGTAACACACATTGAATTGGTAGGCAGCATCACTAAAATCAGACCCAAAGTTTGATTTGATGACGTTTCTTTGAAGTTTTGGTTACTTACATGTAAATAACATGTTTAAATATGCTCCTAAATCTTAGGAATGAAGCAAAGGAATGTATAATAAATATTTTTTTCCTGTTGCCTCACACTGTTACAGAGTAGATCAGATTATAGGTAGAGGTCCTGTTCCTGTGGAGAAGAAGCCACGTGAGAAAGGAGAGAAACCTCCCATTGGACATGAAGTAGATACCACTGATGAACTGAGTATGATGGGAAGAGTAGTAAAGGTTGAGAAGCAGGTAAGCAACATGTCATATACAGATTTAGGTCAAAATGGAAAGAGATTACCAAATGACCCCAAAATGCTGAAAGTTTCCTATTTGTAATAATCATTCCTCTTTCTCAACAAAAAAGAAATTTGTTGCATGAAACACTGTCCGAATCAAGGAGATGTGGTCAAAATATAATGCGAAGCTGACTACATACATCATAATCTGATAATGAAATAGAACATTCAGTTTATCTCATTTATGTTTTGTGCTTGATTCCATTGTCAAAAATTCTGTTTTTCATATAAATTGTGCTGCAGATAAAGTCCACTAGTTACCTATTGTAACTTTATTTAGAAAAAAAGTCTGCAGCAATGATGATGATTATGATGAATACTATTATTATTATTAGAAGTTGTTGACATGATTACTTTTTGCATATTGGGGCAGAAAAATGGACCTTCTCAAACTACCTTCTTTAAAGTAAAACTTTAAGGATGCAATCATACATGGACCTGAGGCTAGCAACAAGTTGCAACCATTATTATTGTGTGTCTGTCCACTGTTGTTTTTGTGGAAGTGTTTAATGACCCCTGCTAGGAGTGCACTGCAGAGAATAGAACGTCATGCTGTGGAAGTTATGACAAGGCTCATGACTCTAATTGCCAGGCATCAAATACCTCCTATTTTCTCTATATACTGTAAATGTTGCTACAAAGATTTCCAACAAAAAGTACTTATAACATGGTCATCTCCAGGAGACCTGCTGGACTGGAAAGTCATTATCCTGAAGCCTCTAACTAACTAACTAACTAACTCTCATAATCACACTTAACATGACACTGTAACTACAACAAGCTACAAATACTTTGACCTACATGGTGTGAATGGATTCTACAAAACCTTGACAAACACCTGTAAAATCTGTTACACTACAGTAAAAAAGAAGAATAACACCAATTCCAATATTCTGAATTAGATTTTAGAGGAATCAAGTACTAAACTAAGTGGTGTTATGAAATTGTTGTAGTGTGACTAATTTAGCTCATACCAAAGTTAGTGGTTCTTAAATATTAACCAAAAGCTATGTAATGGGTTATAATGTTCTGGTGGTGGTACAAGCCAAACTTCTGCTCCTCTTTTTCTATATATAGTTTTCTGATGACAGGTTTTGATTTTTTAATCCTGCAGGTGCATCATCTCTTTTTTCTTCTTTATCATAGCTTTAAATATAAAATAATGCTCAGTTATTATATAACAAAGTTGTTGCTGATGAGAAGAGTACAACACACACACATACCCCTATTTATTTATTATTTTTGCCTATGCTTTGTGCTATGTACATTCCATCTTTAATATTAAAAGCCAGTAATAATTTCAAACAAATTATATTAATCCCCACATGTGCGGGCTATTCATGCTTTTCTACCAAGATCTTCACAACAGGTTTGAACGCAGCGACACTGTGTTTCATGCTTCTGGTTGTTGCCCTGACAAAGGGGACCCTTGTACCTCCAAAACACAGTGACAGTATGGAGTTGTGCACCACACACTTGTTTCTTCAGTTATGAGTATTTGTAGGATAGTATATGAATGATTTGAGGTTTCAACACAGGTCCTAAATATTTGGTTAAATATTTTAAAGAAGTGTTCATGCAAAGCCTAAGCCTAGTTGTAACAAGTATTTTGCTTAGTGCCCCAAACATATTAGAATTTAGTAAGGATTTAATAAACATATTTTAGCCCTTTATTTCAGGAAAGAACTGTTGAAAATAATTGTTATTCATAAATTTTTCAGATGTTACTATAACTAGCCACTGTCATAGTAATAATATTTTTTTCTTTTCAAGGTGCAGTCTATTGAAGAGAAGCTTGATGTCCTTCTTGGCTTTTATTCTCAATGTCTGAAGAAAGGTCCTGTGAGCTCCTTTACACTAACTTCCATGCAAATGCCCTTAATAGATCAGGATATGACATCTGACTACCATAGTCCAGTAGATCAAGCAGATATATCTGTATCTGCACAGACACTCAATATTTCCCGCTCAGACAGCAATAATATGGAATAAAGGGTTCTGAACTAAAAAAGAAAATATGTCCCTTGACTGGAGATGCTCTAAAGGAAAAGAGATGTTCCATTAGAGTTAACGAGAAGAGACACCATTTGGTGATTTTGATCATGTATACCTGCTGGATAGACTCTTGTATTCTCTACATTTTAAAGAGAAATTACCCTAAATCGTTTTTATGCAATTGCAGTGGGGACCTCTGGAAACGGAATTTCTTTGCTAGTGTAACAGAGAGAAGGGAAGAACTTGACAAGCCATATTTTCTCTCTGAGCCACGTTGCCATTGATAGGAGATATGTCTTTAGTATTGGCTGTGAAGCAAATGAGATGTCAATCAGGTTACAATAATGAGCTGCACTGTGGCTACAACTAACAATGTCCTTTCTTGCTTCCATGTCTTGCTAAGATGGCGAGTACCATTTTATATAACACTCAGCCTCTAGAAAGTGCCTCAAAGATTTTATTATGCAGATGCTGCTCCTGTTGATTTTTCATCTCCTGAGAGTGGGGCAGCAGGTGGATTGGTGCACATAAAACTTGAGCTTATTACTTAATGCTCTTTTTGCTGAGTTTATTTTTTTATTTTTATTTTTTTTTTGCTCAGTCTATCAACAAACTAATTTAAGCATGGATTTTGGTTGTTCACACTTCATCTCCAAAAGAAGAAGAGGGACAATTTCATTATAAATACTAAACATTCATCTGCTGGAGTGAACAATGTGTGGGCATGCATACCTGTTGAACTTACCTGTTGACTTAGAGCAATTGGGTGAATGTCTACAAATGATGTCTTTATAGAAATGTGTGTGTATGATGATATGAATGTTCAGGAGTGGAGGACTGTATCTGAAAAACAGTTAATGGTACACATACATATCTATGCTGTTTGTGTAAAGATAAATACAGTACCTGATGACATTTTTTTCCAGGGAATTCTCCAATTGGGGAAATTGGCTCCAACCAAATTTGCACTGAATTTGCCAAGCCCGTCCAGTTAGACCACCAAGTTTTGTTAAATTTCATGAAGCTGGTGAATATAGGACTGTCCAAAAATGCCATGGACTGATTGCAATGCCTGTAATGTACACAAGTAACACAAATTCAATATAATATAATTGGTATATACGTCTATAATCAATGTCAATGCTTTTCCTACCAAGGGGACACATACAGATCATATACTAATCAGTGCATCTTCTTTGCACTAACTGCAATACTTGGTGGCAGAAGAGTTAGTGTTGGGCTATGTGCAATTAAAGGGGATTTGTCTAAAACTTAGTAAGTTCAGTATTAAACATTACCAGTATTATGTAAAAAAAGGACTTTAGAATAACTGAATTTGAAAATTAGTAAATGCATTTGCTGCATTGTTGCCACCTACTGCTACTACTGACCTCTCTGTACATACAGTAAAGTTCAAACACTGGAATTTTTACTTTTCATTTTGACATTTTTCCATACAAAGTTAAATGTGCACAATGAAATATCTTTACACAAACATATACGGTATTACTGGTTGTACCTGCATGGTGTAGGGCAAAGACTGTAAGTGTGATTGATGCTTGTATGCACTGTAGCTACAGACTATTGTTTATGATGGGATATAGAATGTAGTATGTCATTTCTGTTTATTGGGAAGCTCCTTTGTTCAATCAATAATATTATTTGCACAGCTTTCTCTCTAGGAGAAGCATTATTTAAATATATGCAAAGCATTGTGCTTCGCTGCATTGCTCTGTCTTCCATCCTCCTTCTAAAACGTACACATAGCATGACATCCCCTATCCAGCTCCCTAAGCATGTAACTAATGGGTAAATCCCAGATGCACTAAGGTACCATACCTTACATGTGCACCTCTAGCTACAATAGTGTCTAAGCATTTCCTTAGTAGTTTGACCTTGCCATGCATGGTTGAAATATTGGGATTCCTTTTGTGTGTGGAACAAGTTCTGCAAGTTCTAGAAAACCTTATCAAACAATCATTAAATATTTTGCATTGTGTTTACTGATAAAAGAGTTATGGCCAGTATTAACAATAACCACCATTATGGGACACAGTATTTGATTACATAGAACACAAGATATCAAGCTGTATTTTTCACATTTGTAAATCCAATTCACCCCAGCCCATCTCCAGTATTTAGCATATACTGGGTGCTTTCAATAATCCATATTCCCTTATAGTCATGGTTTCCAAAATTCATGCTGCCTGGTAAAATAGGAGCAGCGTCTTTTTTAGTATGGAGTATGCGGTAACCTGGGAAATGTTTTCCTGGTTCCTAGCACAACATAGTTCATATATTAGGCATACAGTAGATGTCTGTAAAAGTTTACAGTAAACAGTTTATGTTTCATGTGTCAAAGTGCTGTACAAGGTTACAGTTCATGGTACTTTTGTTAGTAAAAAAAATGAAGCGAATTTCATCTGTATACTTTAAGGGACCCATACCTGGATAGTTTTATTCCAGCCTCTGAAACCATAGAAAAATAAATACACATGCCATCTGCAAAACTTCACCGATTCTGATGGTGGTGACCACGATTTTATGGGTATGCACTGTAAAACAGAGCAGTGGTAGGAATTTGGATATTGTGGATAGTGTTGGGAAGAGTTATATCTGAACTAAATTTTGATATTAAAGACAAAGAAAGATGCGACTTTGTATTCCTCAGTAATAAACAAGGAATATGTTGGTAGGAGGAGGAACCAGTCATCAGTATGGGTATGGGTAAAAGACAACACTTCATTATATAACTGTAAGCCACCTGACTATAAATCTAGCTATATGGTAGAATTGGCCACAGTAGATAAATTTCCCAACCGTTCAGGTTCTCTGCTTTACAACAAGAGGATCATCAGAAAATGATGCTAGTTTTAAAAGCAGATAGTTAAAATTCTTCATCAAGCACAAGTAATGATTTCTTTTTTACCTGATAAAGGAGTTTTTATAGTAGTCCTGAAACATTGCTAAATATATATGATAAATAAAATAGCTTTGGACAAGTAATCCTGTGTGCTGATGGTGTACCATGTATTTAAGATGAATGAAAATGAAAACTCAACACAAGTTCTATCTCTTCCCTACACTATCCAAAACAAATGAAAAAGCATTTGGCTTTAATGGTATTTAATAACTTTACTCTAGGTGCACACTGCAGCATATACACACAATAGATACTACATTTACATACATTGATATGATACCTTTACAATGATAAAGTAATATCTTATACAGTGAGAATATGTGCAGTGTTTTGTATTACAGTTTTATTTGTATTTTTTAGCTGTTTTTAATATGTATACTTTGTAACTTTGCTAAGCATGTGTGATTCCTGTACAGCTGTGTGCATCTAGAGATCAACTATTTTAATTATCAGGGTATTTGCCATTATGGAAACAGACACCTTTGTGAAAATCAGTTGGACTTTAAATATATATATATATATATATATATATATATATATATATATATATTTATATACATTTATCTTCTTTGGTTAAATTTGTATTAACAGTTCTAAAGTATTCAGTAACAACCTAGTAAATTACTATTTTCACATGCAGACTTGCCTGCCTGGTAGAATTCAGGTTGTAAAAAGTGACAATGCATTGAAAGTTCCTGTTATTGAATGTTTTGGAACATTGTTAAAACCTAGGCAGTGGATTTGTGAGTTTATTATTACTCAGTGTTCCCTGCATACATCCTTTTAATCCAGTGCTATAGGAAAGGTGTGAATTTTTCTCTATGTTATTGGCCCAATAAATGTTGCTCCAGTGTGTAAGCTTTCCCATAAAGCAATAGGAGTTACAATGTCTGTATGTAACCTGGCTATCTACCTCACTGCACACTATTGGCCTCTATTGTCAGCCACTTGAAAAATATCCCTGCATTATCTCCGAGAGGCTAGGTGATGTCTTATCAGGGAAAGAAAAGATATTTCCCATATATATTTATGTGGACATTTACAATACCATATCTCTAAGTACCCATTTTATTCGCAGATAATGACAGGTTTAATAGTAATTATCAGTCCTGAAATCAGATCACATAGGTTTGTTAGTAAAATTGTAGTCACCTTATCACCCTCCCTTGCCTATGCATCACTTGCTGTGAGGGGTCCTCCCTGGTTGGTGCCCCCCTGCCTCCTAGTGTTGGGTCATAATCGGACCTTGCACTTCCTATACGAATGCTATGCATGCACCGGCATGGAGCTAGGATCTGCATCAAATGTAGATGGTTCCCCCTGAAAAAGACATTTACCTGCTTTTCCCTAACTCTCTAGGACCGTCAGGAAGAGGGGTAATTTTGTCTTAGGGGGAAGAATAATTCTAGTTATAAAGGGTTAGGAGAATGCTTTGAGCTACTGAAACTTGACTTGGAAATAGATGCGTTTGCAATAGAACAATTATGTACCTCACTAATTTATTGATTTAAATAAAGTTTTACTTAGAAAGTTTGATGTGTGTTTTTATACTCATGAAATATACAGCTATGTGATATATAACGTATCTTTTCATATACACAGTTCTTACAATTCAATTTCATATGTACAAGGCCGTATTTATACTTTTTGTTCCCCTATGCCAGCTAGCTACTGCTGCCTCCTTACCAATAATAGCTTTTGATGCTAATACACTATGGAAGCTGTTCTACATATTAAAAGAGAACAGGAGGGGAGATAGAGGAAGAGGGGAGAAAGAGAAGGTGAGGGGAAGGAACAAGAAGAGAGAGCGGGAGGTTAAGTGGATTGAGAGAAAAAGGGCAGAGAGCAGGAGAGGGAGCAGAGAGAGCAAGGGGAGAGGGAGTGGAGAGAGAACAGATAGAGAGAAAGAGGGCAGAGAGAAAAGGAGAGGGGACAGAGGGGGTAAAGGAAGAGATAGGGGAGAAAGGAAGTAAGGGAGAAGAGAGGGGAAAGAGGGAGTGGGGAGAGTAGGTGAGAGGTAGGGAGAGAAAGTAAGGAAAATGTGTAGGAGGAAAAGAGAGGAGAGGGGATAAAGGGAGAAGCAGAGGAGAGATAGGGAAAAAGAGGAGAGAAAAGAGAAGGGAAGAAAAGGGTGAGGAGGGTAGAAAGAGAAATGAAGAGGGGAGAGAGAAAGGTAGAAATAGGGTAAGAGAGGAAAAGGTAAATAGAGGTAAGAGAGATAAAGGGAGAGGGAGGGTTAAAAGTGAGAAAAAAAGGGTGGGAGTAAGAGTAGAGGGGGGAAAGAGAGACAGGAAGAGAATAAAGGAGGTACAGTGGACTGAGGGGAAGAGGGCAGAGAGAGCATGAGAACATAGAGTGGGAGGGAGAGAGATCAGATAGAGAGGAGGAGGGCAGACACAGCAGGAATGGGGACAGAGAGTTTAGAGAGAGTGAAGGGGCAGAAGAGAGAGGGTGGTGGAATGGAGAGTGGGGAAATTGAGGATTGAGATGGCAGTAAGGTAAAGGAAGAGGGCAGAGAGAGAAAGAGAGGGATTGGATGAGGAGAGTGAAGGAGGGATAGGGAAAAGAGGAAAAGGAGAATAGAGTAATAGAAAGAAAAGGTGAGTGGAGATAAAGGGAGGGAGAGAGTGAAGGAAGAAAGGAAAGATGAAAAAGTTGACAAATCTGGTGAAAGAATTTAGTAAGGAACATGATATTGAAAAAATACCACTCGGAAATACAGCTTTTCCTTTCAGTTTATCTATGTAGGTTTAACCCATACACCCATATACTTTTTAAGCTGGATCTAGACAGAGACAACTTTATTCATCAAATAGTATGAGACCTCACACTGGTGAATTATATTTGAAGGCTCACTTTATTATACATTACAGTGTCTTTGGAACAATTCTTCCTAGACTTTGTCCCCTAATGTAATCCAGAAATCCCACCCAGGATTGAGCAGGGTATACATTTGATAGGCTCCTGTGAGGCTAGAACAATAGAGTGCCGCTAGGCACTAATAAATTTCAGGAGGTACGTTGCTGTTCTTTGTGCTGTTATGTAATATGATTTTGAGTACACACTTTTGGCGAAAACAACAGGACAGATCTGGGTCAAACAAAGATTCTGCGATCTGACTTACAAATGGTGACAGTAGTGTACACTTACATTACAACGGAGACAATATATACACTGATATGTATTCTGATCAAAATTGTAAGGGAGGCATTTATTGGAGGTTTATAGAAATTAACAGTACAGATAAAATAGTAAAATATACACAATATGCCATACGTGCAAAGGATGAAGGAAAACAGCATCGTGTTATTTTAAAAAGCCAATCAAAGTTTAGGAGGTATGGTTAACCAAAAAAGTACCCCATGTGTATATTTCCTACTTCAAACTTTATGTTCTTTTTCTCTTGGCCTGGAACTTTACCCTAACACAAGGCTGATGTCACCTATACCAGCGTTCCTAAAATAACAATGATGAATGATAAATGGAATAATATACAGAAGACAGTACCAGGTAATAACCACAAGATGGCGTAAAATACTACCACTAGATTGTGCTTGCATGCCATGGAATTCTATATTCACTATTGCAGCATATACAAAAATAACTTGCTTTGAAAACGGATTATTCCAGTTTGCTAGGTTGATGATAAAAACATAGAGCATTTATAAAGGTAAAGTACAGTTCTGACCTAATGGAAATTCTCAACATGGGTAATTTTGTCAACAAATTCATATCTCTCCACTCCTATTTTGTGTGCTCTTCCTCCTGTGTCACTGTCTCTATTTGTCTGTCATTTGCAACCCCATTTAATGTACAGTGCTGTGTAATATGTTGGCGCTATATAAATCCTGTTTAATATTAATAATAATAATATCATCTTTTAAAAGCCAGCTCAGGGCTTAATTAGTGAAAATACATAAAGTGACTCCCAGTGAAGGCACAGTAATTGGGGAATATTTTGCAAGTTATGTGCAATGTATACATTAAATAGTCTCAGGTACTTTTTGCCTAGGTTATTTTAGCCCCTACCACTGTAAGCATTTTCCATGGTATACATAGGAAGCTATGTAATGTTTTTATGAGTGTGTCCAGTAGTACATCAGGTTCTTTCACCTTGGAATTTTCTCCCCCAACACCCCTAACAGCAGTGGCCATTGTTCTCTTTGCTGCTCCAGTTGATACGCCTGTCAATCCATAATGCCTGTATCCCATAAGGATTATGATTTGCCATGTCGGTGCCCCTAGCCTTATACCTCAATCTATCCTTCTGATATGGTCCAATCAGCACTGCAACGTTCCCCCTCCCTCATCCTCTGGAGCAATACTCATGCCAAATTGCCCTCTGTGAATAGTCTAAAAATGGTTACTTTCTGGGAAAGGTAAAAAAAATGATATAGTTGAAGGCAAGCCAACTGGAAACTTTAGGAAGGAAAATGAGGAAATAATACGGGGCAACAGCTATAAAAAAGTGAATGTAACCCTGGGGAAGGGGAACAAATTTGTATAATGGAGAACAAAAATAGAAGAAAGGAGACCACAGCTAAGTAACAGAACCGAGCTAATAGATAAAAAGATTTTTGGGACAGCAAAAATAATCATTTCTGCTGAGCAGGGCATACAAAGAAAACGTCTCCTTTTTTCATAAAATGTTTATGTTTATTTATAATTTATTTACTGATCTTCCTGTATATCAGGCAGAGTATTGTAATCAACCCTGAAGAATTACAGGAAAACATCACACAGTGTAAAGCCAAATAAACCTTTAATGAGCTGGAACATTAAAGAAAATGTATCTCTGGTAGCCCCAATATATATATATTTACAAACTACATACAGAAAATAATTTGTACACATCAACAAACACTAATAACATTTATAATCGAGTACAGCTAATATAGTTAAAATATGGTGATCTAGTTATTGTGCCATATTGTTTAGGATTTGTATAACATATACAGAATAAAGGTTTCCTGTAAACTCCCTATGCATTCATTGATGAATATACTTGTTTTGTTAAGAACAAAAATTGGATCAAAACAGTTTTCACATTTCATCTATATGCCTATTGACAATATTTTGCAACTACCTAAGCTTAAGCCCAGGCTGATAATAAAAGGCATCAGTTATGCAGGTCTGTATGATTGATACTTCACAAATAATTTTGGATTTAAATCAGAATATATACCTGACTTTGGCTTGGTATCAGCCTCTTGCAGTCTATACAGCAGAGCTAAGAAAAAGGAAGGGAGACAAAGCACAAGGAGCCAGTCAGATGTGCTGCAGTACAAGGAGTCATGTTGATAGCAGGAAAGTACACAGTAAAAGAGAGACCGAGTTTTGGTTGTGTTGGGTCTCCCTTCAAATTGCTGTCACATTATAGGGAGGTCTGTAAGTAAAAGTAAAACTCCAGCAAAGGAAGAGCAGAACCCCTGTCCTACTAGACAGTACCGAGCTGAGTGCCACAGCTTGTAAATTTCAAGACAGGACAGAGAAAAAAAATCATTGGCAGCTCACATGTATGTCTTTCATCTGTGTATTTAATTGTTTGCCTGGATTGACTGTACGAATTCTAGGAGCTTAGCTGTGACCTGCGGTAGGCAATGTCTATTGGAGGCATGACCTTTCTCCTGGAAAGTAGGCATCTAACCTATAGGCAGAAAAAAGCAGCACAAATAAAGATCACTTGGCCCATTCTCTATCCCTCATTGGTGTTGGTGCCATGGACATTGAATACTCTGGAGCACTAGATGCCAGGATAGTATAAACATTCAGTGAGCATTCATTGCAGGACTTACACAGCAGGGAATGTTCCTTCCCATAACAACTATTAGACTATAGGAAATATTTCCACAAATATTTATTTAATTTATGTATTGTTTGAACTTGTTTGCTTGGTTCCGTTCTGCTTCAAACCCAAATTACACGACTGCACTGCACAAAGCATGGTACAACATTTGCTACATTTTAATGCTTAGAATCCCCCAAAACAGTGATCGCCATCCTTTTCAGGCCGGTGGACCACTAAATTTACCGGCTCCAGACCGCGCATGCACGGGGTGCCGTGTGTCACTCAAAGGGTAAGAAACTTCCTCTTTAGTGACATCATGATGCCAGAACCAGCCCACTCTCCCATCACAGGTCTGACCCAGAGACACAACCCACCCACTTCCCTGAGCCTGTGACCTGTATGGGGGATGTGGTTCGCCGCTCTGGTCGGTGGATTCCACCATTAGGGTCCTTCTTCTGACCCCGCTTGGGGGTGCATCGGCCAGAGCCGTGGACCACCAAATTTTTCTCCTGCCCTAAAATACAGGAAAAAATAATGTGAAAGTTCAATAGTCTAGGAAAAAGTTTTTGAATATAAAAAAATCAAGACTCCTTCTTAGGTAATCTGCAGCCGCTGTCAGAATCATGTAATAACTTGAGATGAATTTTCAGTGTCCTTAAACAACACTTCTATCAGTAAAAGGACCTGCTTTTACTTGTCTGTATCTTCCTATAAACAGGAAGAAGATAATATACTATTGTTTCCAAATCATTGTGCAAAGCTTGTTTTATAGACAGGAATGTACATTTTATTGTAGTCCCCAAAACTAAAATAAATGTGCATCAATAAAGTATATGTAAACCATCTACTAAAATCCCATACAAACCTCAATAAGAGACCCCTGTTTCTTAGTAATATATTTTCTCCAAGTCCTTGTGTCAATGGGCTTGTATTGGTAGCTTCCTTCAGCTTTGCACCTTAGACTGATGCCAGATCCCAGCCCACCCAGATCTTTCCTTCCTATTCCAGAGTTCGAGCCCTAAAATAATGTAACAAAAATGGCCACCACAGGCCACCAAATCAATTTTTTCAGACTCTTTTGCAGTAAATAACCTTTTTTTCAGCGGAATAACCTCTTTTCAGCGGAATCATGGCTGAAAGCAGGGGCATCCTGTACAGTATATATATATATATATATATAAATATTTAAAGAAATTATAGCTTAGCCTGTGTACATACACAATTGCACATCATACAGTAAAATAAGATTTTCAACACTTGCTCTGATTATTTACATTATGGTGATAAAATTAACATATATAACAAATATTATATAATTACAATCTGCTATAACAGTTCATATTGAATAATTTGCTTATTATTAATCTAAAAAATTGGTTCAGTTTAAATCAACTAAATTCATTGTAGGTGCATCACAACAAAAAAAGCCCTAAAAAGCAGCCTAAAAAGAAAGGCCCGTTTCCTGCCAGCATGGTATAAATAAGGACCTTTGCTCTCTGTGTGCCCCAGAAGATGCCCAATGAGCTCCCTTATTTAAAAAAAAAATAGAAGCTGCTAAAGAAAAAGAACTGCAGGTCTTTGAAAGCATTTTGTTTTGATGCACCTTGAATGTATTTAGCCGATTTAAACTAAAAGTTTAGATGGATTTTAGTATTATGTTAATTCAAATCTTTAAAAAGTGTGTATCCAAATGTGTAAAATCATACTTTAGTACTTTGGTGATGTGATCTGCTCCCCTCGTTGGGCTAATACTCACTTAACGAGATGAAAAAGGCCACTAAAGTCAGGCACAAATGTTTATTGTTGTTTGTACTTTTGACACAAAGTGGATGGCCATTTTTTTCCAGATAATTTTGAAGCACTTACACACTGTATGTTTTATGCACTTCACTATATATCATACAGTTATGTATTTTTGTGCTTTTTATGTATTAGGTATGTATCATTATATGTTCACTTACTGAAAATGCAGTAAATTTAAGGAGTTATTTTTTTGGTCATAGCTTTTAGGTATACATTTGGATGTACAATATTCTTAAGTATCTTTATATTGAGGAGCGCTGCACGTGTTTTTTTTGTATGCCCTAAATTTATCATTTATATCATTTTATTTAAGTATAGCACACAGTTCTCTGTTGGTCTTTTGGGTGTTTGTGACGATACAGCAGTTTAGCAACAAAGCTTTCTTACAATTTTTAAGACAGTCAGAGTAACTCTATTACAACCTCAGACAGTGGTGTATTCAGTTTTTATTATACATATTTCACTGCTGTTTCCCCTAATTAGAAAACAGATGTAAGAACTGGGGCTGGGAAAGCCTGAGGAAACAGATTTCTCCCTTCACTCTTGATATTCCAGGAGGAATCTGCTGTGCTGTATTATAGTGCACATTGCACTGCTAGGAATGCAATGTCCTGTACTTAACAGTCTTCTAGCTTTGTCCCTACCTGCCCTAAAAATATCCAGCCTGAAGGGACAAAATTCATGCCCTCCTTCCAAAGTAACTCTAAGTAATCATTTTGGTTTATGTTATTAAATCATCTTCTAGAAAATAAAGGTATCTTCATAAAGAACCAAAAGCGAAAGAGAGATGTGCTGTACATCTGCAGCACAAAAATATAAAATAACTGTTATATAAATATGAACTAAAAAAAAAAAATACATATATAAGTGGTTACATGCTTTCTTAGCCCATGAAGGGATAAGGATTGACACATCGCCCCTGATTCATCATTGAAATCCGCGATCGCTGGAAGCGCGAAAGTACGCGCGGCCATTGATCGCGGATTACCGCGGTCCGGACTCGAGTATGCGCGTACACTCGCCTCACTGCCAGCCGGATTCCAGCCTTTTAGGGCTAAGGGTGGTATGTGTGCCATTAGAAAGAATGATTTTTTAGGGGAACAGTGACTTTCAATGCAAGATCGCCAGTAAAAAGCTGTCGGATAAGCGCGGCTCCGTGCGCGAGCTTTTTCAGTTGTTGAATAGCTCGATCGTGCACGATTCCGGATCGCTAATACGAATGCGCGACCGATAATCCGATTTTGCTTGATGAATCAGGGGCATCGACTATAACAATTTAAAACGTAATATTTTGGGTAAATTAGACACTTCACAGACTCCAGGAATACCTGCTAACCTAGAGGAAGAAGTGGACACGAAAGTGCCCCGAAACGTGTTGAAAGTAAGTTTTAATTTTCTTGGACAAAAAGATGCAGTTTTATAAAACGATTCTGGGCCATCTCCTTTTCTATTTGGGTGCCTTAATTATCCATTCTATTCTCTTTTTTTTATATCTTACCACGTGACCATTTTAGGTAAATGAATCATGTAAAGTTTCCAAAGAAAATTGAAAGCAGATAATAAGACAGACATTGTAATGAAAACGTATATGTTTATAATCTTACGTCTATTATATTACACTCCTTTACAGTGTACATTAATTTTGCTACCCACTCCAGAGTTTGACCACATTGCCAAACTTTGACCACATTGCACAGTGTGCTCCATGATTTTTAACTCCTGGTCTCACAACCCCCCCCCTTCTTCTGCATTTTAGCTCTGCATAAAGTCAGTTTGGATAAGGAGAGAGGGCTGGTACTCATCTATAGCCACAAAGATCTGATAATGGGTTGGTCTGTTAATTAGCTATACCAGCATAAATGATTGGATTGGAGAGAACGTCCACAATGATTTCTCTACCTATGCAGCACTCTTCCATAAAGGATTCCTAAGAACAGAGAAGGACAGGTAAGGTAAATCCGTAATGTGTTTCCAATCAGAAGCAAGTGTGTTACCTTACTTAGGTGATTGACCAGCATTATAAATATATATATATATATATATATATATATATATATATATTATACAATATATTTAGTATCCAGGACTGGAAAAAACGTAATGAGATGATCAGAGGTAGCAGGCTTACTGAAACGTCTGTCAAACATACTATAGTAGCTGGGCAGAGAAATTGTACAAGAAATTTCGATTTAAGCTGTACTACTGGAGATGATTTGAGGACTGTGGACAGACCAAAGAAGACAATCAAAAATTGTGCAAATGTCCATGATGATTGCTTTAACAACGGCTTTACAAAAGAATGCTTCTTTACAAAACAGCCCTCTATAAAGTTACTGCCTCCATAATTAATGTTTCCACAGTAAGATCTGTAATATGATGCTCATGAATTTATAAAATTTGGGAGAACTTTGTGTAGTATTTGTAGACCTACCAGATTTTATTACTTTTATAATATTATCCAGTATTTATATAGTGCGGACATATTACGCAGCTCTTTACAAAGTCCACAGTCATATCACCATTATTTGTCATATTGTCATATCATCTGATTTTGATACAAGCTTTCATTTCAATGTCATTTCCAGTAAATAAAAAATGATGACAGTGTTTACATGTTTTTGTGGATGCTAATTTTAAATCAGTGCCTTCTTATCTCATTTGTTTGGCTCTACACTGAACATTCCTGTTTTCCCATATGTATGCCCTCTATTTCCCATCAAGTTTATGCACTTTCTAAAGAAAGCCCATGCTTATATGAATATGCCATGATCCATCAGTGTGTCATAAAGATGAGTCTAATGTATGACAGGCTTGTTCCTTCAGAACATTGCTTTAAGAAGACAACAGGCAGCTTTGTGCTGAAAGATGCAAGTTTTCCATATGGAGATGTGGGGGAGAGAAGCGGGCACAGTGATATCACAGGACAGAATACATTGGATAATTGTATTTATTTGTGTAACAGAAAGCAGTACACACAGCTCCTCCTTCAACCCAAAAAACATAATGTTCAGTCACAAAAAGGGGTCACTGTAAGAGTAAACAGACTACATGTTACAGATGTCAGAGAACAGCCTACCCTACTAATCTAACACCATGCATTTATAAAGTCATATACATATTTAATAACTTTACTTTGTAAATGTAGTAGACAATAGCAAAGAAGTTGTTTTCACAGTAGTATCCTAAGGATCATCCTAGGGGTAGTGCTCTTTACACTTGTATGGTTTTTCATACTTTTACATGTGTTACCCCAAGGCATTCTATTTGATTTGGTGCCAATACACCAAAATGCACCTTAAGCTCATTCATTTTATTCAACACACCACACAGGTAATTTCTTTTGCTATTGTAACCCCTTTTTTCATGTCTGCCTTAACTGTTTTCATCTGTGTATTGTTATGCATTGGTGGGGTTCGGTTTTAAGGTGCATTGTGCTATTCTAAATTTGACATGTACACAATAACAAAACCCATAGGCCTGAAGGTTTATGACTCATTTTTGTTATGGTGTGTGGCCAATTAAGTTAAAAAAATAATGTAAATTTAGTATAGTAGATGCCTTTTGTTTCTCCTTGGTAAAGTTTCAGCAATAGAAAAGAGGAAACATGGAAATTAGATTCTAATATAGCGGTTTCCATTAGGCTTCCAAAGTTGACTTTATGTATGGAAGCCTATTTTCTCTTGATCTTTGTCAATCAAGCTGATGTATATGTTCAGAATTGAAAGACCATAGGACGGCATATTGATTTTTGTGGCTTAGGGATGTTGTCCTGCAATGTATTTATAGCAGGCTTTTACTTTTCATATAAGTCAAGCACTGGCTCCTTAAAGCTGTCCATTGACATGACATGATCCTGGAAAACGTTGTTAGTGGGTATTGTCAAACGAGCAGGTTTAATTTTTTATATTGTTGCTATGCTTCACCTAAATAAAAGCCAAAATTAAGGATGTATGCATTGTGTATAAGTGTGCATAGTCATTGTAATCAAGCATGAGTGTTCATATACTTGTCATTGTAAGGAGTGAGTGTTGCCACAGCAGATGGGTACATTTGGATGTCATCTCATGACTATGGGTGCTCATGACTATGGGTGACTAAACCATATCTCTTTAGCATTGAGATAAATGGATGTTGAATGGAAATTATGGATATTAAAATAAACTTTTTTTTTTAGATTGACTATACCAAAATGAAATGTATTTATTACGTTTAGCACTGCATTATGGAGTGATCCTAAATAACGTCAATGTCCTGTTTGTTACATTGTCTAGTCCTGCTTTGTGATGTAGGAAAGTTGGCCCAGCACTAATAAAAAAAAAAAAAAATATAGGCGGAGGAAGAAGAAGTCAGGAGAGAATAGGTTAAGGATAATGATTGGTCAAGATATGTGGTGTATGTGGTGTGATGGGTGGAGTAAGTGAGAGGTGGGGTCAAAGGACAGTAGTATATATAGAGCTGAGGTGGGAGGGCATAGGTCAGAAATTTGAAAAAAGCTGAGGGTAAAGTTGCCCACCCACCTGCCCACCCACCCTCCCTGTAGTTGGCCTTGAGTGATGGGGTTTTTTGTCATGGCAGCGAGGCGGTTTTTTGGTGGTCCATGATAGTGGGGTTGTTTGGAACACTGGGTTGTAGTGAGGCCCGGTGGGTTTGGGGGGATACCTGCCTGTTGTCCCTGAGCCGGTGTGTTAACGGCTGGGGGCCTAATTTTGTGTGCAGGAATATCCAGGTGACAGTTAGGGATGTAGTGGTACTGTCATGGACCGTCAACAAAGACATGTTTTAAACACAATTGAAGTTCTTTGGAATGTATTTGTTATATGGTGTTTTTGCTGTTGTGCATTTTATAAAGAATAAAGTTAGTAATGTTTTATACTTTGTTAATAAAAAGGCTGCTATGGCCAGTTATATCCAAAACAGGTCTCTGTGCATTTCTTGAAGGGGAATGGTTAGCGGGATGTTCGGGTTGGCTGGCCGGCAGAGGTAAGACCACTTTGCTATCCCCCTATACACTTGTCATGTTAACCAGTGTGAAATAGTCTCAGAAGTTGTATATATTCTAGGAAACAGATCAAAGAAATAAAGAAACATACAAATTAGCCAAGCACATGAGCAAAGTTCATGCATGATTGAATTGTATCCCCTGCCTTTGCTGCTGTCACCCCACTCCCATGTTTGCTTTAACTGTTATACACAGTCAGCATATTCTGTGGGAAAAAACCTGCATGGATACGCACTATATAAGTAAGCCGCGGTTTGTTTTCCTGTTACCAAATCAAAGAAGCCAACTGTATCAGAGACTGTATATCCAAAGCCTGTATTCCACTGTATCTGAATATGAAATTTGGAATATATTACAAATTTGCCCATGATATTTAGTAATGATACTTCAACTATCACTAAATCCCAAAGTAAATTGGAGAACACAGCAGACATAATCATACATTTATAAATTGATATTTAGATGAACCTCATCCTAATGAATATATGCACTTTGGTCCTAAACATACAGTATGTTCCCACCTGGACAATCCTGCAATAAAACATGTGGAAATATTATACAATACATATTCTAAACAAGCAGTAAATACACTTTTAACAGTTTGTCTCTGGAACTTTAAAGATTGTGGAAAAATCAAAAGTCCTTTTTTTTTTTTTTTGAGAACACCGTCTTTGTAAGCTACTGTCCAATGACCCCCTACTGGGCACTAATGCAATGTGGAGAACAATCTGCAGTCCTTTTCTCTGACACTGTCTGTTGTCCTTGTCCCTTGATTTTTGACTGCCTGCTCCAATGTATTTGAGGGTCACAACCTGGGAGCCATCCTTAGCAAAGCTCATCAAGCCTTGGGGAGGTGCTCAATGGTAAGCAATGGCAGCTTCTTGGACTTTGTTTCTCTATCACACCTACCTCAAACTTGACTGTACCTGGGACACACACAGTCTGGTCAAGATCACTTCCTACAGATTCCGAGGTACTTGAAAGAAAGAAATCAGTGTGCACAAATGGAGAGTAACAGAGAGAGAAATATGTGTTCTGTAGTCCATTTGTCCATATAAATAATAACACAGTTAAGTAAACAAGTGCAAAAGAAGTGTTGCTTCCATTCAACATGGGAACCATGCTATAAACGAGACTGTGGCAGATGATGGCATGGTTAATGGATCATGCAGTTTTCCTCTCCAAGTGCACAGCAGCAGTTTGCTATGAGCCTGGGAGCAGCCAACTGTGCGATTTTCCACCACAGGTATAAAAGAGGCTTAAACCTTATGGGGAAACAGCAATATGGTCATGAAAGCATCTGTTAAACCCAAACCCATTGAAGTCCATGTTGGAGGTGGACATTTGGAGGCCTGTTATGCAAGCTATGCACCTACACTTGTTATGCACCTACATAGGAAGCTGGTGGGGAATTTTGCCAATGTAAAAAAAAAAAAAATGTACAGCGGAGGGAGTGGCCTTCATATGGCTTTAACAGAGAGATGGAAAACACATAAATCCTTTAAATTACAGGTTTGCCTTAAAATTATATGTAGTTTTACTGAACCGCCATCATTTTTAGGAACAACCTCCTTGCCTACTTTGACAAATCCATATTTAACTGTGGATCAATTTTTTTCTTTCACGATGAACTATCCCTCGAGATGGAAGCAGACCCATAATTTTCTCCTTTTTTATTTATTGTTTTCTGATAATCTAGCAGGAACTGTGTAATTCCCAAAATACTTAATGTTTTAATGTCAGAATTTTTTTTTTTATCTGATCACTCTTGTGTTACAAGAACGAGAAACAACTATATGCAGAGTGGGAATACACTTTGTTTTGCAATTATTAAAAAATTAAAAACTATAGTCCCCTGGTGTTTTCAAGGCAACACCAACAGGCTTTTATTCAGAAATACAACACATATAAAAATATTAAACATCAAAGCAAGTAAACATGTAAACAATAAAGAACAATTAAACAAGAAACTAAAAAATGCATTTTGTCAATGCACTTTGGCACACATTTTATTTATGTTTACTTTTATCATATACTTTTATAATGCTATCTTTTCTGTATCCCTTTTTTTAAATGATCATTAAGTTACAGGACAATCATTAACTACCACTTTTTCTTCAGTAAAGATATAAACTCAAAGTGGCCATTAACACCATCAGTATTTCTGAAAAACAAATACAAATTATACTACATTATTGTGTTCTTGGAAATAATTCAGATATTTGCAACAGTTAAATTGTGATTAGTTACACTAAAGTCTGGACCTTTTCACACTGTGTTAGTAATTGTGGGTGAATACAATGGAATATCATGCATTAAGGCAGTCAGATAATACTAAATGGGCTGTCGGTGCCCCATCATACATGAAAAACCAAACCTACATACTGCAACCCACCCACTAAAGTAATTACAGTGCATTGGGGTTCACCACAAATCACAGCAAGTCAGAAGTTTATGTACATTTAGGAAATATATTTGTCTGTATGCTACATATTTCTTTAGTGCTTTCAAGATAACCTGTGATTAGAAAGTTAATCCTTACAAACATGTCTTGGAGAACAAATGATTGGTATGTTGCAATACACCTTTGAGCTTCAGGATCCTGGAGAGTTTATGTATTTATGATTATACTGAAAAGCAGAAATGTTTGTTTTTCCTATATGTGCCTATTAATCTTAAGTGACCAAATAAACCTTACTGGCTATAGCTAGGCTGGGCTTCCACAATATTTTCAGCGAATTCCATACATTATAAGGTATGCTGATTAAGCAAGACTCTATGAATAACTGGATGTGCGTGTATATTACACAATGGAATGCTCTCACTGACAAAACGACATGGCAGGAAACATATTTTCTCTCTATGGTGCTCAACGTGACAATGACAGTGAATAAAAATGAAAGTTATTAGAGGAAGTAAGCAACCTGCTACCTATATTTAAATAAAAAAGAATAACTTGACATTTAAAATTGTGTTAAAAATGGCTATCCCTATTGAGCCACCGCTGATTACTACACACTTGAATGATGTTTCTCCAAGTTCGGGACTTTATGATGATGATGATAGTTTGATGACCCAGTGTAACCTAGTCATCAAAAATAATTAAGCTGGACGAGCTGTTTTACAAAGATACAATACAGATGATTATGGTTACCAATAGAAAGCCTAAACTTCATTTTACACTTTACTTTATTATTGCTGCCAGCAGCCTATCAAGGAGCCTAAATTTGAAATGTGAATCTGCATTCCATGATGGAACCCATTTCCCATATGAATAAACCACACACCCACACAATGGCACTAATACGGAAAAATGCACAGAAGTTGCACATTTAGAGATTGCATGTTCAGAATAAGAAACATTGTTGTACAAGTCCTGGAGCAGGTCTGTTTTCATTTACTATTGCCATGCCTTGGCGACACATTTTTGATGAAGTAGCTGTCAACTCATATTCACTTGTATGACGCAGTGCGTTGCAGTGGAACAACAGTGGCCCTTAATATTTTGGTCTGCATTACTTATCATGTGATGTTTGGACTATAGGTCCTTAGAAGGAGGCTTCACAAAATGTCAGGGTTTAGTTTTCCATGTTTTAACCATTTGCAACCAAGTGTCATGGTCGTGGTAAGAGTCATCCAGGTGGTTTTAGAAGAGAACTCCATCATCATGTTTTCTATGTGGGTGATGCAACCTCTAATATCTTGTGGCAGAGAGTAGCTGACCAAAAATACATGGCCAAGCAGGCAATGACAGAAGCCTTACTTATCTTTTAAAGGACATCCAACGGTGTTTGGGCAGAAAGGTTCACCTCCATTTCTAGTTCTCCTCCAACACCGTTGCCTCAGCAACATAGAGGAAGCTATCCCAGCAATGCTCCATCACATGTAAGGAGCAGCCAGAGGACATAGTTGTGCTTAAATCTCAGGCCTCGGGTAGTTTGTGCCCATAACTGGATTACAAAACCTCCTATTTTTTTACTCTGGAGGCTGGCTGGTGAAAGTGAGTGTGGGTAAACCAAAGGTTCACATTGGTTTAGAAGCTATAGATTGCTTTGGGAAGTCCTTCTTTTAGAGAAGTGATGATTATAGGTTTGGGTAGGCTCATGTGTGACACCAGAGCCATTAGGAACACACCAAGCTTGATGGCCATGGACCTTGTATTTGCGTTGGATATTTTCATAGGGAAGACTGCTGTGAAAGTACCTGTTTTCATTAATAGCTGCAAGAAGGATTTAAAGTGGTGCTTCTTATTCTTCCTAACAGGGATGTTAACATTTTAAACGTATTTTCTTTTTGAAGATTATTTTAAAACAAATTAGTTAGTGAAATCCTATATGCCCTTTACAACCAGTATATCAGTGCACAGCAGTGTTTACTGTCCAACTTCAAAATGTTCTCAACAATAACCCCCCTCCCCATGAAGAACCCTTACCCTAAAACATTTTCATTATTTATACATACTTACCTTTTCCAGATGTTTTTAGTCAGATGATGAACAGGCAGTGGGTGTCCATAGGCAAGAAATCATTCTAATGTAAATGAAGGCTAACCTGGTGATGCCCCTCCACAGTTGGGCCAAGACGGCTTATTCAAACAGGGGACATCCTAAAAATGTGACACTGAATGTGAGTATAATACCCCAAGCTGCTTTATTTTAGACTGCTGGGTGACTTTTGTGTAAATAAAAAAAATAGCCTGAGGCAGGGCATTATTCGGAGCAAGTCCTACTAAAAGCCAGCAGGATTTTCTTTTTTCCTCAAACTCCATATAATCCAATGATTACAGAAACCTTCTCATATACCATGCAATTTTATTTAACTTGTCAATCCATTTAGCTTGGTTGCTGCAATGCAAAACACAATTATACAATACAAAAAAATAGCTATTTTCATTTTTTTTTTTAGAAATAAATATGGGGTACACTAGTGTCACATTTTACATATTTACTGTGGTCCCACTTGATGTGCACATACAATTCCTATATCCTCAATACTAAAAGAACATCCTAATTTTACTGATGACCTTCTTACTTGATGACCATGCTTGTGTAAGCATGTATGAATCAATCTGCAGACAAGGGTTTATATCACCCTGACATCTATTGTCTTTCCTCCTTGGCACTGAGTCATGTTTGTTGAGGGTGGGACGGAGGGTCACTGTACCCTTCTATAATGTCTCATGACCAGTGACAAAATTAATTTTGTAATATCCTGAGATGTGAAACTGCTGGGGTCCTGAACTGACAAAAATGCTGAAGGAGTTGTTTCAGTAGGGGCCTTGAAAAGGAGAACTTCCTGGAAAATATAGAATTACAGAAAATGTAACCCACCCACACATTGCTAAAGGCCAAAATGCCACCTAATTGTGATTTTTTTTCGTTATTATTTGCTGAAAGCTTTCATTTGACATAACTACTGGAAACATCAAAATTCTTTCACAACAGCACTACGAAGTTAGGGAAATTCAAAGGACAGTATTTAGGCATGCATAAAGGTTGTAAAAATGGAACACATTCACATCACAGTACCTATGGAGAATAGCAGTAACACTTTCCCTGATCATATTGTGAGCTTAAAATTTCTTTAGTTTACTTGCCTCTAACATACCGCTGTTGGATTCAGTGTTTTCTGTTAGGTTCTAAAATAGTTGTACATTATAACAATATCAAAAATAATAATACAAAATAAGAAATGCAACTGAGTTGCCCCTGACTCTGTGTCCATTAACTTTCCTGTTGGATGAAACCAGATAAAAAGTCTAAAAAAAAGTTTCCTGTCTACTAAAAAATGTTATATCTGTGTTCTGCATGCATGGAAATGTCATTTTTGTGGAAAGAGTTGAGTCAATCTTTATTATTTATAGGGATGTTCATTTAAAACCTAAGGATAAAAAACAAAAAAATGCAATACAATCAACAATACAAGCATAAAACGCAACTGTTTAAAATGGTAAACCTATTTGTATTTTTAATGTGTCTTTATATTTTCAATATTTTCATATTATTAATACATAAGTGTATATATCTCAGTTTCATAAGAAACTGAGATATATACACTATCAAATTAACTTAAGCTTTTTTATATTTTACCCTTTATCATTGTTTGCATATTTAGTATATCTATGTTGATGTGTGGTCATCCTACGTTGACTGTAAAAAGAAAAGTTATTTTTGTCAAAGTATTCAAAATAATTGAAGGTTTATACCATTCATGGCTAACACAGTGGAAATCAAATCATTTTAGTCAGACTGATGAACTGCAGAAGACATGTAATTTTAATGCACATAGTTAATTTGAAATGCAAACAAGGGTTAGTTGGTAAAAATATTCAAGGAACAACAGTCGCTAAAAAAACTTTGAGAGAATTTGATGTTCATGGGAAAATACTTCATGGTGTTTGTAAAGTCAGATTTCCAGATACCCATATGGGGGTAGGTTGTGAGATGTTGACCTTCATTACCATGGTCTATCCCAGTGTTTCTCAACCAGGGTTCCCCCAGAGGTTGCTAGGGGTTCCTTAGGCAATGAGAAGTTAGGTGACACAAGTGGCGTTGTCTCAATAAAAAATTTAAATTTACCATCCAGGTTCTTTTTGGCTATCTGTATTGATGACATTGATCCCATTGGCCAGCAATGTAAGAGACATTCTTTCCACGGACCACCATGCTAATATACTGTGAGAAATAGTAATTATAAATGGGGTTCCCTTAGACCTGAAAGTATTTCTGAGGATTCCCTAGGCAGATCTAGCCCTTTAAAATCCTATGAGGGTGGTTTTAATTTTTATACCTGGTTTAACTTTTTTTGAAAATATTGTCCTCATATTATTAATAAAATAATTGTAGAACTTAAGTTAATAACTTTGCACCCTTTATCACATACAACATATTCACCATTACCCCAATTATACCAAATATTTTACAACAATAATAAATAAATAGGGCACTGTAATGCACAGAACATCATCTATTTTATTACAAAATGTAAAAAGTATTGCACTGATACTTGGAATATCACAGGCAATGATTCTCTGAAAGTCATATAGGCCCATGCTTCAACTGTGGTACCATCAGGGCAATAATCACTTGTTCCACCATTCATTTCTCAGATCTTTTGCACATGGCGCTAGGGATGAGCAAGCGGGTTTTTAAAACTTGAAAGCGCGGCGAATTTGGCCGTTCTTGCAAAACAAAAAAAATTGTTTTAAGTGTGCGATTCACAACACTAGAGGTTATTTAACCTCTAGTGCCGCGGATTACACATCTTCTCAATAAATGCCAGAGGCATTCTCGCTCATCCCTACATGGCGCATTCTGCAGAATCTTTACTGATACACTTACAGAACAATAAAGAATTAGAAAACCTGTCCCAATTGCTACTTCTCTTAACCTTACCTTCTTTTAATAACAAAGTGAACAAGACAAATCTTAGTATCTATGGGTCTCCTGGATAATGGTGACGTATAAAAACATGCCCTTCCTACTTTTATCAGGTGTTGTGGGTGTTTTAAGGTTCTGAAAGCCATATTGCTCGAGGTATTTTCATTATAGGTTATTTCTCATCATTCATCACAACTCAGTTTGTGTCATTTTTTATAGTATCAATCGTAAATATTCATCTATAGTTTCCACACACATCACTGTTGCATGTTGATCCACAAATTTATAATCCAGACATAAAACAGATTTTGTATTACATTTACTGATCACTGTTCGCGAAGGTCTACCTGCTTATAATTTATATAAATCATTTAAATTGGCCCTCATACTACAATGACATATCAAACCTGCAAAAAATATGTATAATGTATGATTTCTATATATAATAAATGTAGACATGGTATTTTATTTCAGCATTATATACTATATAATATATATTATTATCCATTGTATTAGTGTTAGGCTACACAACTGGTTTTTCCAAACAGATTTTCCCTGGCTGCTTATTTGTTCCTAGTTCCATGTCCTCTTTTGATCATCAAACCTTTATTAATATCAACGAAAATAGATAGGACAGGGAGAGCGAAACAAATCATTATAAGACTTTACTTATATCAAAGCTGTATAGTAGAAAGCGGGCAACCCATAGCTAAAATGCCAGTTTTGGGTAGAGCACCCCTTTGATTTATCTTCAACCTACAAAGACGATGCTGAGATTCTTTGGGCTATCTGCAAGGTTAACTTTTTTTCCTAGCATAAAAAGATCTGACAGTTTTAGAGAAAGGGTACATTTCCATGCAAAACAGATGCACATTCTGTACTCTAAAAACCTATCCTACCTGTCTGTAAAAACTCAGTGTTTATGTAATAAACATTAAATGTTTATATGCAAATAGCCGGTGTTATAGGACTCCTGGAGTTGGCACAAGGTTGGTGTTTTACCTGAACTGCTGGAATGAGCAAGTGTAACTGGCATCAGTCAGCTGTATACAAATGGCTGATACCTAATAGGATGGCACAGATGATTTCACATATTTACATCTACAGTCAGCCTTTGGCATTAAACTCCTTCCTGACTCCTATGAATCCTTGATACATAAAAACTTGGCAAAATACAAAGGATCATTTATTCTTGTCTATCTTACGAAATCAATTGTCTTTGCTGGCTGTCAGCTTGAACCTGTTGGTGTTGAGTATGATGTATTAAAGTGTACAATAAAAGAAGGTGAAGTGCAGTGAGTTGAAAGCAGATGTACACCCTAACTGTATGACAATAGGTTTGCTAATGTACTGTTTTTAGACCCAACTGCAATTTTCATTATCATATATTTGCATTTTTATTGTGTTTGAAATGACAATACCATGGTAAAGTTTAGATAAAAATTTTAGGGATATGCTTTAGGTAATCCTGGACCCGATTTAGTGTTTAGTGAAATTTTTTTTCTAAAAAAAGTGAAAAGATTGGGATGGCAATTTTCACGTCAGGTTTGGTATGTACAAAGAACAAAGAAATCCGGGTGTATTTTGCAGAGATAACATATTCTGGCAATATTTTCACATTAAAGGCTAGTCATATATGTAATTCATCTTTCATTGATATTACATGATATTACATTTACAGAATTAACTGATGCCTTGCACATAAATAAGTGAAATGTATTATTACAATAGTGCAATCTGCTCTCTACAACAGACAGAATATACCACACAATATCTATGCCACTATTAAAATTTACTAGAGACCAGAAGCTGACAATTAGTACACCAGGCTTCTAAAGGCGGTTCATGACCTGGGAAAAACTTGGATATTAGAAAGCACATCAGTTGGTGTTTGAAAATGGCATGTGGTACTCTACAAGTTTGTGGTTTAACATCTTGGTTTGAACACCTGTTTGGGTCAAGTGAGAAAATTGCAAATTGAAATAAGGTCTGTGAAGTCACAGAACCCCAGAAATGTGTATTTATCTTATCCAGCACAAGTTGAGTAGAAGATACCTAGTTTAGTTGTAAGTCTGTACTAAGACTAATGTAAAGTGTCACACCAAGGCTGGTGACACACCCAGCAATTGCAAGTACAGTAAGAACCAGTGGACTTTGCACAGAACTTCTAAGCCTGGTGGGAAATCTTCTCTCTGACTCTTATAAAGTGCCATACCAAGGCAGGTGACACTCAATGCCATGTAGTCTGAATTCAACTCTGCAGGGAACTACATAAGGATGATATAAAGACAGATTCAGGTAATTCAGAACACATTTTGGAATTTTAGAATACATACATTATTGTGTGAATACAGAGTATTCTGTAGCTGCCTATACTTCTGTATCAACGTACTGTATGAAGGCATGGCAAGATGCTTGCAGCCCTACCTAAACCTTATGAGCATAGTAATTATTGGTTGATATCGCTATCCCGTAACCTTGCGCTACAATCTCTTTTGGCCATGGTAATAATATAAAAAGTATGTATCCAGAACAGTGCCACAAAGTCCTCTTTGTTTAGTGTAGCAGAGGGAGCCCCATGACTGGAGCTTTCCACGCTGTCCTTTTTGTTGTTTATTTGTTTTTTGTTTTGTACAGCTCCTTTTATAATGCATTTGCAGTATATTGGGACATATCAGAAAGATACTCATATACATACCTCCCAAATGTCCCTGATTTCGAGGGACTGCCCCTCTTTTAGATATAATCCCTCTGTCACTCGCCCAGTTGCCTCTGGGTCTCTTTTTGGGTTGATATATACACCTCTATAAAGTACATACTGTATTTTTGATTATTAAAAAGTGTTTTTTTAGCACTAAACATTTCATCCAACATTATACCATTTGTTATTTTAAAAAGCTCATATACGCACTACTATATTAATAACACGTTGCTAGTACAGGGCTGGACCCCTTTTTCCCTTCATAATTGCCATCATTTGTTTTGGCATAGATTCAACGAGGTGCTAGAAGCAGTTTTTGATAACATCATGTAGTTGCTCCAGATTTTGCGGCTCTACACCCATGATGTGAATCTCCTGTCCACTACATTCCAAAGGTGCTCTATTGGATTGAGATCTGGTGACTGTGGAGGCCATTTGAATCCAGTGAGCTGTTTGTCATGTTTAACAAACCAGAGCTTTATGACTTGGCACATTATCCCGTGATGGAAGTAGCCATTAGAAGATGGGTACTATGTGGTCATAAAGGGATAGACATGGTCAGCAACAAAAAGGTATGCCTTGACATTTAAACCATGTTCAATTAGTACCAAGGGGCCTAAGGAGTGCCAAGAAAATATCACTCCCACACCAATAAACAACCAGTACAGTACAACCAGTCTGAACCAATCGTACATAGCAGGATGGATCCATGCTTTCATGTTGTTGAAACTAAATTGTGACCCTGCCATCCAAATATTACAGAAGTAATCAAAACTCACAGACCGGACAAATCGTTTCTTGTCCAATTTTGGTGAGTCTGTGGGAAGTGTACACTCCGGTGCCTGTTCTTTACTGTCAGGAATGGCACCTGGTGTGGTCTCTTAATGCTGTAGCTCATCTACTTTGGTTTTAATGAATGGTTATTTGAGTTATTGTTGCCTTTCCATCAGCTGAACTAGTCTGGCCAATTTCCCCTGAGAAATGCCTTTCACTGGATGTTTTCCTTTTTTCAAACCATTCTCTGTGAACCCCAAAGTCATTTTAATAACCCTCCCCCATTCTAATGCTCGTTTATTCTTTAACAGGCCACCATGACAATGTCTAAATGCATTAGGCTGCTGCCATGTGATTGGCTGAATACATAATTGCATGAACAAGCAGGTGTACCTAATAAGGTGACTGTAATAAAGTAAACAAAGTTGTGAACAAAGCACCAATCATTTTCTTCCTATATGTTTTTTATGTTCTGACAAATAAGGGTGAAGGCGTAGCACCTTTTTCTTCAAAGAATGTAGGCAAATTACATTGTCTACATATTTTGAGCAAAAAGGTGTCTTTCTACCTTATTTTTAAAATTGAAAGGAATGCTCCTCACTAAATCAATCTTCTGCAGTATTAAAAATCTAATAATGTACATACAGATGTCATTGTCACTGAAAATATTTTTAAAGCGGAAGTAAACCCAAAACAAAAAAAATACACTTACCTTCAATCCCTCAGATCAGTCTATCCGTCGGGAGGTTTCTTCCATCGGGTCCAGGGTCGTCCCGGTATCAGTCTTCGGCCCGGCGCCGACATCTTCTCCTCTGTTCTTTCGTATTCTTTTTTCACTGCACAGGCACAAGATTTTTTTACATAGATTGTGAGAAAACTTGCCGATCTCACTGCACGTGTGAGATCAGTAATTTTTTTCCCTATTGTTGAAAGGGCCCATTCTGTGCATGCCTGAGATGCTCCTTTAGAAAAAAGGTGTTGCACAAACAGAAACAAACAAAATATTTACTTTAAGTGAAAGGATTGTCTACTCTTTTTTATACAGTAAAAATGTAGGTATGCTTTAAGAACAAGATCACTGTATAGAGACAGGGGCAGAGCAAGCAAGAGTCGTCCTGCTGCATCCTCCCTATAGGAATCAGTGATCGTTAGCTGTCAATGGTAATTTCTTCAGGATCTTCAGTCACATTGACCGGCAGAAAGACATAACTCCTGCACATGCGCAGCTCAGAGTACATTCTAAGGAAGATTGTGAATAGGTATGTTTGTTTTATTGCAGAAGAGGCATAGAACTGACAGACAGGTGGGAATGTGGCCCAAATATTTCAAATGCCTCCTTGTCCTTGGACCTTGACAATTATTTTCAACAAAAAACATTCCAAAGGATTATTTGCGTATAAATGACATATGTATACGTTCCCTGTGTAAATATAAAAAATCTGATACTGCAGATGTATGCCACAATCTTGGATGTGATGTTAGCACCTCTCAGCAAACTAGACAGCAGACTAGAGCTGTCACTCTATTGTATTCTTCCTTGCTCTTCCTCACCTATATACAGGTGTTATAGGCAGCTGGACCAGCACAGGGAATAACTATCCTGCTTCAGAAGAGTAAATGGCTTGGAAGTGCAAGGAGGTAGGTGACTGTGCTAGGGTAATGACCCTTGGAATAGTCAGGAAGGCACTGGAGAGTAAAAAAAAACAGGTGTGGGAAGGGAAGACTGACAGTTAAGCATTTAAAACACTTTTTTTCGTTTCTCTGTAGTTTTATGATGATGAAAGAGCCCCTTTAAGCACTTCAGCATTGTTTTTTTATATTCGAATATTCTTACTAAAGTATTTTAATAACCAGCCCAATGAAATGGGAAGCAGTGACACAGTGAGTTGCTGATATGGGAAGGAATGAGTGTAGTCATGGCTGGGCACGCCTCACATGCACTGGCTATGACAGCAATGTGGGAGTTTCCAGAAAAGTCCATATACAGCACATAAGGAGTATCCCACACACAACTCCAACAAGTGCACACACACTGCATGGTCCCTGCATACCTGGAGTGCCAAGGTAAGAGACATGCCAATATTAACCCTGAGCAATTCACTGCTGCAATGCTAATCCTGAGCACTTCTCTTCTGTACAGTATGGTTGGAGTAAGAGAAAAAAGAATGACACCTTTGTGTATATGATCTTATTATATATGATTGTGCTGTACCTATTCTAGTAGGCATACCCTCCTGCGCCCCAGAATGTGGGCAAATGTACTACATCATCTTGAAGAATAGTGTATGGCTGTTCTGATTATGTGGAAAGATTAGCAAAATGTTAAATTATTTTTGTTTTATTATCTAATTTAAAAACAAAATATGGAATAGAGTAGAAGGAAGAGAAAATAAATCTTCTAACAGATATTATTAAAAATTGACAGAGGTTCTATTCCTTCCCTATTGTATCTGACATTAAAATAAAAATGCATCTATACATGGCTATATATATTTAGTTATATTCCACTCATGTTCTCCCTCATTTAAATAAATAAATCTAACTGCATGGGAAGGGTCCTTGTCTTATTTATGACGGTATTCTGAACTTCCAGCTTATTTGCAGAATTCCTTTTTAAAGTGTACCATTCTACCATGTATGGTTTCCCAGTGACCGAAGATAATTTCTCTAGCGCAGGAATTGGGTAACCAGAATAGTCATTCTTTAATGCCTTGGACATGTTTGATAAGCTGTGGCTCTGACACTTAGTGGTCTGTCATTTAGTGTTTTTTATTATTATCAGTTACTTGTTATTACTTTTTGACATTCCTGGTGGTTAGAAATAACCACATGTGTCATTGGTACTTTATCTGAACTTCCTTTCTGTATACTGGAATGTGTAAGCAATTTCAATCAAGTTTTTTTGCCACGATGGGCAGGTCTAGATGACCCTGAATTCACGGTGTGCACTACGCACAGGCATGCCGTTCTCTATCAGTTCCTGCCTTCAATGCCAATCTCAACCTTCGGCTGTAGATAAGTAAGGAAAAAATGTGAAATATTGTCAATAAAACTCCAGTGTTTCTGGGACTGAAGAGAGACATATTCAGACAATGTGACCTGGAATGTAGGTAATTCTCAATGGCTGTGTGTACTATAGGTATATATATATATATATATATATATATATATATATTTATGTGGCCTTCCTAAATTACCTTGAAAGCGAAAACACAAAAAAAAACATTCTCACTACTTAGATGATCTCATAAATAATAGTATTGTGGGTTATGGATATGGTGTTAATGCATCCAATTCTTCATTCTTTAAATGATTTACTAGCACTGCCTGGCTGTGTATTCTTCATTCACAAAGACTTATATCATTAAGGGATTGTTCAAATTGGCGGTTAACCTAGTTTCAGAAAATGTAAAGGAGCTGTCAGGCTCTCTTATTACCTCTGAAATTAATGAGAGTGGTTGAAAAGTTTTTTTCAGGCAGTGCGGCTGCGTTGCTGTTTTCCAGGCAAAGACTACTCCGCTGCTCCATGGACTTTGATGGGAATTTTTTACAAATACCTCTTAAGCAGTTTTTAGGAATTCCAATGGCATTTGAAAATGTTTGTGAAGAAGACATTTTTCTACTTTTTCAGGTGTTAGGTATAGCCCAGAATCCTCCATCCTAACTGTCTGTAACCATTCCTGGGCACCTATTGGTTGAAACTGGGCACCTGGAAGGCACTATTATTATTATTATTATTATTATACAGTATTTATATAGCGCCATCATATTACGCAGCGCTGTACAGAGTCCATAGTTGTGTCACTAACTGTCCCTCAAAGGAGCTCACAATCTAATGTCCCTACCATAGTTATATGTCATTAATGTAGTCTAGGTCAATTTAGGGGGAAGCCAATGAACCTAACTGCATGTTTTTGGGATGTGGGAGGAAACCGGAGCACTAACCACAATGTGGTCTTGTATGCATTACATTGTGTACAGCTGTATGAAGCAGATTATTTATCCACTTAGGTATTAAAGGGTTGACAAATTAGGTAAGATTTGATGTCAGTTTTTGGAGAACCATGTGAACTATGCATTGCAACCAACAGGGTGACATAGCTTTTTGTATAACATGCTATGAGACTATTTGGGAATAACCTGATATGTCTACGACACTTGTTTTCCCAGTCATAGATTTTACAGCCTGTTGTACATCTTTATTGAGCAGAGATTGATCATTGCTTTTTCTCTTTATTATTATTAATATTAATAAACAGGATTTAAATAGCGCCAACATATTACGCAGCTCTGTACATTAAATCTTTAGAGAATATAATTTATGAATGGTGTCTGCATCAGCTGAATTAGGAAGAGGTTTTATGTTTCTAGTACTGCCATTATACAGTATATATGTCCCTTTAGCAAAGTTGATGTTTATTTATTGCTAGTGATATATTAAAATATATATATAATACTGTATGCAATATGCAATATTTTCAGATAGATAAAATTTAGATTGATCAAAACCATTCAGTTTTCAATTGTAATCGTGAGCAGTATATGGGTAGAATGGTTACCCATTGTATTGAAATCAAAACCACTAATAGTGAAATTGATAATAATTCAGATCAGAAGATCAGATATTGGACAAGTAGATGGTACATTGAATACTGGTAGTCAAACTCAAAGATTGTTTGCTATCACAATCATAATATTGATTAAAAAAACTTTGAAAGAAAAATACAATGTATATACTTAGTCTACTTAAGAATAGCAAAACTGGGCAGAAATGTCTGATGAAGTGGAATTGCTGTCCATTTTTGAGCAGCTAAACAGTCTTCTTTTGCAAATGTAATCATTCATCTCCAATAAATAAACAGTGTACGTGCTATTCAGCTCATGACTTATTATTTTGCTAAAGAATTGTTCTATAAACATCTGGTGAACATGCTTGTTTGTACCTACAAAATAGGGGAGGGGTCCTGTGGATAACAATAGTTTTCTTGTGGGTAACAGCAGTGATTATACAAAAATAAATCCCAGCTATTTGAGTTTTCCTCCAAGCATACTTGGCCAAGGAACATTAGCCAGGGTTATGGAAGGCTGTGGAAGACAATAATACAAAAACAACTTGATCTAAATGCAGCAATGTTTACAGGTGCTCTTTATGGATAGCCACAGTTGCTCAGACATATGAAGATTTGCTTTTATTGTTCTACAAGATTTGATTTTAGAATGAATCTGGCTCATGAACAAAAGTGGTCACAAATTATATAGAGGGAGGGTCCACTTGTAATGTATAGGTAGGTCCACTACAAATGACTAACTTGTAAAGTTTAACCAACTGGTATTTCATACACCTGGATGTCATATTTATAATGACATTGTATATGTAGTCTTGCTCATGTTTACTTTTTTTGTACCTGGACAATAATTAACAGTCAGATTGTATTGCGTGAGGTTAGCATGGCACATTCTTTGATGTCTGAGTAATGGTTGAGAAGACTGCAGCAATATCATATATGGTCATGTTCAGGTGGAAAAATACACACGTGATATGTGTATAGAACTGACACCTTTTGTTTGTTGAGTCTAACAAGTATAGTCTCCCTGTGTGTTAATGTACAACAAAAAGCTGCGCAAGGTTTGCCTGTAGTGTTCCTGAACAATATGTCACTTTAGTAACTTTAGTAACCCAATCACTTAGTGACTGTGGCTGTAGCGTGACTTCCACAGCAGATATACATCCACCAATGTCTATGAATATTCACTTTAGTAAGCATGTGTGTTTATAATAATAATCCTAAAGACATAGCCCAAAGGCTTTCTCTATATTCACACGTAACGTATATACGTTCTACATAATTGACTTTCAATGCAGAGGGTTGCTTATTCTAGACACCCATTCATGTCAAAATAAAACATTGTTTAAATACCTTCATACTGTAATCAATTTCTTGGCAGAGATTTAATCAGTAAATATGTTCATACCTGCTGTAACACATCTACAGGATGTTTCCCAATGTGTGGTATGTTGGTCACAGAGGGTACCGAAACTATTTTCCTACAGTAAATCTCAGCATCAATCTCAGATCTTTAATGATAGCGAAGGTGGATAAAGGGAGCAGGATGTGAGAGTTGGAAGGAAAAAATTCACTACAATTGAAGATACCATTGCTACCATTAAACATCTGTCACAGACAGACAGCGGTTCAATAATGAACAATTTTCCTTGGAGTATATAAATGCCTGAAGGTATATATATTTAATTTTGGACACGATGGGAAGAGAGACAAATCTGGCATAATAGAGAGGACATCTATTTGTAGACAGGACACCCAGGAACAAGTATCCCTTTTAGAAGATGAGTGGTGGGTGAGTCTGTAAAATTTTGGGTTTCTCATCATATTAATATAATGATCATGATAATGATAGACAAACAGAAATGTAGCAACTTTTTTGCTTTTTTGTAGAAACTTTTTTTGCCCAGATGTTCAATTTAACAGACTTTGGGTGTCTCTCTTTAGAATTTGATTGAGATTGAGAAGCTTTTAGTGTTGCTGGTATGGGGATGATGAATTTGACAGTATGTTATATTGTCAGTGTTCTAACATGAATACAAATGACATTTTAATAGGCTCATGAATCTAGTCATACAACATGCTGCCTTGGGCAAACTTCTGCTCTCCAGTTATGATTTGTTTATGACATTGAAATATAGGTGATCATTGCTCTGTCAGTGCTGCTGATAGTGTATATCCTAAAAAAAAGTGTATATCCTACAGAAAAACGCTTTATACATATACAATATACATATACAATAAATGCATAAACCATCACATATCCGAGATTTATGAAAATATATCATTTTCTCTCTTCCCATGATTTTATAAACCATAGCTAATTATTCAATAGGTTTTTTTCCTTACAATGTCTTTAAAAAAGTCCAATTCTTTATTATATTACTTGCTACACAACCACTTTAAGAGTTAAGCTGCGTACACACGGCAAATTTTTCTCGCCCGATAATCGGTATCGGCCAATTATCGGGCGAAAATCTGCCATGTGTACAGTCGGTCGTCGTCCATCGTCCGACGACCGTCCTGGCGGATCCATGGACGATGGACGACGACCGATCCTAATGAAAGGGAAGGGGAGAGCGCGCAGCAGGGTGCCGCTCCGTCGCTCTCCCCCTCCCCTCTCCATAGAGCATGAACGGTGCTGTATGTACAGCATCGTTCATGCATCGTGCAGTCTTTTCTCGTTGGAAAGGATCGTGAAAGATCCTTTCCAACGAGAAAAATTGCAGGTGTGTACGCAGCTTAAGACACTTTAGGACCTGTCCTGTTCCCATTCAGTGCAAAGTAATACATTTGCTTTAATCCCCCGTCATTAGAATAAACTTACCTTTTCCTCCACTCAGCACTGTATAGGGTACCTGGCCCTATACTGTAATTATGCAGAGGAAGTATTGGAGAGGTTGCCAACATCTCCATTTGCCTAGTTTGCTGGACTTGGCCCCAGATGATAACATAGTACAATACTAGGTACAGTACAGGTTAAAAAAAAAAATAAATGAGCTTTCTGAATTCAAAGATGGAGAGAGAAAGATGTATGCTGAATATATTGGTGATGGTGTAAGGTCTTGATTAGAACAGTGCTTGGCTCATTCACCAGAACCCGGTGCACTTTTCACAGCCCAGGGCACTGATGCACTGAAATAATAACTGTATTTTATGCTGTGATGTAGCATAAAAGGATCATCAGACCATGAATATTTATTGAATAGACATGGACATTTCACATGATACAAACAAGCTGCAGCGCAACTCTTCTGCTTCCTAAAAAAAAGGGAATAGGCGACACAGCCTAATGTTATGTAATAATACAGTGAAAACAACTATTTCAGTATGTGATGTTGGCTATACATATAACAAGCTTTCCTGATGAATACCTAGACCAGTCTTTAAGGGTGGTTTCATCCATGTGCCTGTTACCATGTGCAACACTTACGTGTTAGGACGTCATCAAATGTGCACGGCAATGCATTAATATGCACATGCCTAAGTGTCTCTTAGTTCTCATATTGCTAAATAAGCATGTATTTGTACCATAGTGAACTTTAAAATATTGAATTTACAGTATCTTGCAAATATCCAAGCTGTCATATGATATGGACACGGTTAATCCAGTTTCTTTGTTTTTTGCATTACAGCTGTTAAATCCATGTCCAGGCTGGATATGCAGGGACATAAACAGGCTGACTAGTTATAAAATTTGGACAATAATTAATATATTGTTGGCAATATTGAGCTCAGAATTAGATGTTGGGTTTTACAGTATAGGAACAAACATATTTTTGTTATTATTTGTTATTTTGATGGGATGATAGGATCCCTTGGATGAAGTGTAAAGGTGCCAAGATATATAAGCTGTACAATTAGACCAGTAAATAGAAGCATCTACAATTTTATACCCATATGACTGACATTTTATAAGTCATACTGGCAGATTGGATGCTGATATTGGCTATATTGTGCAATACTGTGAATGTGTTGATGGACTGTTTTCTATCTAGTAGACCTTTGAAGAAACACTAAACATTAAAAAAACTAAATCGCAATTGCTTATGCTACACTATGCTATAACAAAGTAAATGTCATTCAACTAGAGATTACATTTACTTTAGTCTAACTGCTTTTTGCACAAAGTATGTCATTTGGGTTTTATGTTTTGCATGGTATATACATGTCTGTTTGCAAGATGCCTGCCGAAGGTTACTAAATCCCCTGAAGCTGGTCATTGCCTGTCTGGAGCTACCTGTCATTCTTCACATTCTAAGAACTCACCTGTGGATTCCAGATGTCAGGATATACTTATCTTTGATGCTTTGGTAGCCAGTGTGCTTTTAGCTGTATTTGTAAATTCAGTATGAAAGTGGAACTGCAGGATCCCCCTGGATATGTATATACGCACACACATTTCTGTACATTTCGGATATGACAAAGCTGTATTATTCACCTGTTTTGTACAGTTAGGGAATGCAGAATCATTCACCTGCTAAATGTAGCCTGAAGGCATAGATGGAAAGAATCTGCTAACAAGCCTTTTCTTTCTACTTTAATATTACCGTATTTATTTCTGATAGCAATTCTAGGGCATTGAATTATTGCATAGTGCATTCTGAAGGCTTGAAAGCCGAGATTGTAAGCTCTGGGTAGGGTCATCTCCCCCTCCTGTGCCACTATTTGTGTCTGTTTGTCATTTGCTACCTCTATTTATTGTACAGCTCTGTGTAATATGTTTGCGCTATATAAATACCGTTTATTGTTAATATTGTTATTAATAATAATAATAATAATAATAATAATAATATTGCTTTCCTAGTTCCTCCCTCTCTCTTATTTGACATTTTTAATTACAACATTTATGTTTTTTATTGCATACCTATTTTGTAGTCCCGATGACCTTGTCATTGGACCTCCATATGCAGGTAAGGCAGATCATGGCTTATAGGAGGATCTGGTGGGTGCTTTACATAACTTCCTGAAAACATCAGAGCACTCTGTTTCAGTATTCTTGCAAGAGCCCTCAGTACTGATGCAAACAGTGAGATAACTATTAGAAAGAGCTATGCAAACAAAACAAACTTTGATGAGTGAATGTCAGTCTGGAGGAGTGGACATTCCTAGGTAGACTATTTATCATGCAGACTGCCCTTGGTAACCCTCACATGTGATTCTGATCTTCCTTGAATGAAAAAACTAAACTCCAATAAATAAAATGGTCTTGCAAACTGTGCAAGAATAAAGGAAAGGCTTGAGTTTAGGTTTAACTAGTTTAATAAATCTGGGAATTTCAAACAACTGAGCAAATATAATTTCTTACATTTATTTTTTTTTCTACCTGGTAATTGCATGGAATGGTCTTAGCACTGATGTAGCTGAAGGCACAGATCATAGCATAATATATATATAGACCTTGCTTGTGAAACCAGTGTCTACAGATATGAGAGAATTGTATCTAGAAGATTGGGCAAAGAGTCACATTTCTGCAGGTAGTGTTATATTGCCACAGGCACCACTGCTGAATGACATATTTTGAGCCATCATCCTGCTCTCTCTACTCCCACCTCTGTACCATGTCCGCATACCTACAGAGATTTCTTAATCACTAAGATAAATGAAGTCACTAGCATGTTGAGACATTTATGAGCATCCAGCAGAGAAATGTTTTCTAGTTTATATATTTATTTTTACCTATTTCGAATTATAAAATAATATATTAAAATAGCTTTGTACTTTGCTGTGATAAAAATGTAATTTTGAAAAACTACTTTCTGATGCCAAATAGGAATTTAGCCTCTCGGAATATTGAAGGCCTTTAGGCAGTAACCTTTACTGTCAACATCACTTTTATCATTCTTCTCTTTGCAGGAACTTTGACCGCATTATCCAAAGATGAGGCTCCTTTTCTTTGCTTCACTTTTGCTGTGCATTGGTGTAATTAAAGACATCACAGCCCGTAGGTCTCGCACACGACGTGAGCTGGCCCCAGGACTTCATACTCTAGGAATTAGAGATCCAGGTGGCTCATATTGTCAGAAGAAGGGTTCTTGCTGCCCAGAAAGAGATGATGCCTGTACAGTGCCCTATTTAGATACTATCTGCTACTGTGATTTGTTCTGCAATCGAACAGTGTCTGACTGCTGTCCTGACTTCTGGGGATTTTGTTTAAACATTAGTCCCCCTGAAGGTATCCAGAAAGGTAAGAAAAATATTGTAGACACAACATGTACAGTTTGCTTTATGTACTACCTTGGGGTAAAGACCTTTGACAATATTCGTCTCTCACTTCATTTTCCCTCTAGCATCATTCTGTTTTCTGTTAAGAATTTAAGCATCCATGATATGCCAAATTCGTCGTATGTATGTATTTTTAGCATTATCTGGTGTGATAAAAGAACAGCATTTTAGTTTCTTCTTTAACTTTTATTATGTTTACTTAGTGGAACACTTAAATAGGCTACATTTAGCTGAAATAACCCCTTTTATCAAAGAGCAAACTTTGACCTTACTTGAGCCTGTGCGTTGCCCATGCAGGGTACGCCAACAGGTTCAACTAATTGCTGCTCTACCCAGTTGCATTTACCATATTCCTATTTGCTTCAGTTCTCTGCTGTTTAGTTTAGTGCTGGTAATGTAGATTTATAAGCAATACTCTTGGGTTTTGAGGAACATATGGTAGTCCCACCTTTCTCCCACAAGACAGCACTAGTGCTTGTAGAATGGCTACCAGTGCTGTGTCATGGAGCCAGAGAATCCCAAGCCCTGAATCATCTTTAAGTAATACACAGGTTCCTTAGTTTGTATCCTGTAACAGAACAGCAAGTCATAGAAAGTAAAGCAAGTACATGCAGCTGGGGCAGAAGGTAAGTGAACATGCCCATTTAATCCACATGGGCAAAACACTTTAAACATTACAATTACATCTCCATTGGATATATGGGATTTGATTTGTTATGCACCATTTACATAGCGACAGGACAATGGACTTTGTAAAGCGCTGCATAACTTGTTGTCGCTGTATAAATAGTAGTTAGTAATAATAATAATGATGATGTGTGATAGGATGTTTGGAGTCAACAAAGCATAATCTCATTTACTAAGCGACTGTGAATGAAATATCCCTTGCAAGAGGATAATTTTCTTTGCTGAGCAAACAGTAAATCAACCTCAGTACAGTTTGAAATGCTTTTCCTACCCTCATAACTTTAAGTGACCGTTTGCCCATATGTCAAACACTTTCCTGATGTGGAGGAACAGGGGTGGGGGTTCCAAAGGAGCCACTGAAAGTGGATAAGCCTACAGCTTCTAGTAGGGAACATTGCTGGCAGGAAGACAAAGTGACCTGTGGAGTTTATTGAGCCTTTAAGCCCTAGATACTCTTTACCGCTTACCCTCCAAGGCAGAACAGCAG
Source organism: Pyxicephalus adspersus (assembly GCF_032062135.1). NCBI lineage: Eukaryota > Metazoa > Chordata > Amphibia > Anura > Pyxicephalidae > Pyxicephalus > Pyxicephalus adspersus. The sequence continues at coordinate 90,834,589 of NC_092858.1, read as the reverse complement.
TCCGCTGCAAAAGTTCTGTTCTATTCTAGTGAATAGAAAGAAGCAATTATTCCTATATAACAGCACCCTTCTAACAACCTTTAGTTTAAAGTACCAAATGACAATAACTTCTTTTCCACGGCTGCTGTTAATGCTGCCAACACTGCAGTTTTGGCGGAATGCTAGTGATAGTGTTTACTTGAAGCATGCATTTATTTCCTCCGGAGAGTGCTGAAATCTGTTAAAGAACAAAAAGAAATATAATTCAGTTTGCAATAGTCTGTAGCGTTGCAAGATTTGGATATTAATGAATGATTGGATGCCTCTTAGTAGGATGCTTTTTTTCTTTTTTCCAGTATATTCAGTGTGTGTTTTTAATATTGAATTGAGAAGCTCATAAGCCAATACAGTAATAATGACTTGTTGCAATAACTTTCTTATAGTGTGTATTAAAAATGGCCAGATATATCCAAGTGGAGCAACATACCAAGACAACTGTAATCGATGGTAAGCCTACTAATCAATGTTCAGATTCAAACTTTCCCTTTGATTTTTTTTTTGCCTGCCTAATGGCCTCTCACAAATGATTTTTATTATCTTTATCATATTTATATTAATTATTTATATTCATGAAGGATCTTCTTCATGAGGATGGTGAAAGCAAGAAGCCGAGCTAGCTCACTTGCTAGTCTATTTTAACTAAATTTTATACTGTGGCCACGTCTATCCAGAGGCCACATGATAGATAATACAGCTGGCAGTGGGAAATTGTTTTTCACAAACTCCTGACTCCCTTCAACTTCAGTAACACTTCTGATTGTCCTTATAATGTTATAAAAAGTATTCTCTTGTCTGGAAGTCTTGTCTTGTCTGGACTAGTATTGGGTATAGTTGTTTTTTAGTTTTGTCTGGAACCTTTCATGTTAGCCATAATTCTTATATACCTTAGAATAGAATCTGTGTAGATTACCTTAAATTCCGCTTGTTTAGTACCCCCAACTTTATTTGGAACACTCATTTCAAAGTGCAGAAGTGATGAACCTACAAGCTTCCTATAGCCATTTGAATCATTTGGCACACATGGTTTACTGCCTGAATTATAACTACTATTTTCCTTCCCTTCAGCCGTATTTTAGAGGGTATAAAATCAGTTGTCACATTTTATAACTAATCTTTCCTGAAGTTCTCTGGTACCATCTACTTTTTTAGAAAGATTGCTTTTGAGCATAATAATTATGGTAATACAAAATGAATAGTAGTTACTATCAGGAAACCCATGCTGATAAATGATTTCAGCCATAGAAAACTAAATGCCATTTGGTTAGGGTTCACTGTTCTTTGAACACCAATCAACCTTACTTACATACAACTTATTACTTCTGGTGAATAGTTTAGCCACAGTGATCCCCAGCATAAATAATTATTGTATATGTCATGTTTTATTCGCTATATAGGTTCTGTGTTTTCTATAAAATGGCTTAATTTACAAAGCAGTAAGAGTAAGATATGCTTATGTTTTTTACATACTTTTTTTTTATACTTTTGTTGATTCATGGACTCTTGTTAGACATAACACAATTTCATGTTAAAAATGTAATCCATTTTTTAAGTATCTTGTCAAGCAGACACGAACAGTGGTTCACTGGGCCCAGTGCCAGGGTTTCTCTTCCCTCTCTCCTAGATTCTTTTTTATTACGTTCTAGAGACCAAGGCCTAATTTGATCAGGAATCCTGGCAGTTAGACAGAGGAAAAACGAACAATAATGTCCATTCTGTGACTGCTGAAAACTAAAAGAACAGAGCATTTTTACAATCAATAAAATTTCCCTTCCTCCAGATCATCATGAGTAGCACATCACTGGCCTATAGAGAATTTTCTCTGTACACTGCATCACATTCTACAAGTCTGCACAACGTTTGTCATTTCAGAATAATGTATAATCATAACTGTAGCTCTGTATAACATAGCACAAATCTTTAGCATACTTAATTCATAAAGCAGAACAAAAAAGAAAAACACTGACGAAGTGCAGGTACAGAATGGCGACAATCTTTGGAAATTATTCCAAATTTACCTTCATTGGAATTGCTCCCTATGCGGTTTTATTTAGTTTGTCTGCAGATTTGAGATTATTATAATATCATTGTACATAATTCATGTACTGAAAATGATCTCTGCATGTTCTCATGTTAAAACATAATTAGTTTTCACCCTCTCATCTTGTGCCCAATAACATGAGTGATGTTCTATAGATGCTATGCATTACTTCCCCTTCCATATCAATATTTGTTAGGAGGAAATATGGAAATACACTAAAAGCAATCCTGACATTTTGATATTTTGAATGATCATCCTACAAACCCACATGACAACGCTCACATAATTTTGTATTTTATATTGCATGCTATGAATAGCACTTTTTTGGAGTTGACACAAAACAGTTACACACTGAGAGTGATTCAGTAAACATTTACAAAGTGTTACTGCAGTCTTAAGTGCCTGCCAGGATGCCAGGAGCTCAAAGAGTACTTTCCTTTAGCTGCATCTCTTTTGATTGGAAAACTCTCAGTTAATATGTGCCAAGCTGGTAACGTGTTTCTAATATGTTGGTGTCCAGTGATCAGGTCACTCTGCACAGTGGTAAACTATGATTATAGGCATAGAGATTTGAGGGTAGTCAGCCACGTAGGCATAGTCTGAATACCAAGACACACATCTATAGACTGGATGAGCTTGTCTCAGCATGCATGGGAGAATGTAATGGAGAGGAGGGAGCTCCATCATGCCATAATCTCTTGGAAGGAATCACAAAAGATTGTCAAATTAATCATTTACTGTTATGTCATCCCACTTGTTAAAATAACTTTAAAACCAGGACAGTTAACTGGTGGTAAAATACATTTAAGCAATGTGTAGAAATATGGATTATTTTATACATGTCAAAAAGGAAACATTGGAACTGAAGTATTATAATGGCTCCTTTTACAGACACTTTACAGCAGACCATGAGTTAGCCACAAGAAAAACAACAACTAATAGGCTCTATTAAATTTGCAGTCCATGTGACATAAACCTGCTTGGATTTTCAAAGGCTCAGTATAGCAAAAATAGCAAAGACAGATTAGAAATTCTAGGGAGAGCAATAGCTGGGGGCCCACCCCAAATACTTCAATGACAGATTAACAGCCTAAAGCTGCATATGCACAATGGTACCATTGGCAGCCACTGGCTGTTTTTTCAAGCTGCATTCCATGTTGTTCAGTATGGACCACGTGCTTAACATAATATAGTCGTTAACAATGACCTAACCTCAGACAAGTTCAGACATATTGTGGCTTAGTAGGTATTTTGTGCACCATAAATGTTATACCTATATTGTGGTTAGAGTGGAAGTTAATTGAAAGTAATTAAAGTGGAACTAAAGCCCTGCTTTACAAAATTAAGGAGCAGGCAGCTGGTTATTGCAGAAAGGGACAGGTGATGTCCCTTCCGCAATAATCCATCTTACCTGCCTGATCGTTCTGGTGAAATGTGAAAAAACTGAGATGAACATGGGCAATGTTTGTTGCCAGGGAAACTTGGCAATCCCAGATTCCCTTGCATGTTCTGGGAATAAATGAACTCCCGCACGCCTGCGTGGGAATTACAATTTCCCACCATGACCGATCAAGATGGGATGGCTGAAGACCGTTCCTAGGAAGAAGAGGAAAAAAAGATGGTGGTGCCCTGTGATGGAACGCAGATAGAGTGGCTTTAGTTACACATTAACTAAAGAGCTAAATATATATATATATATATATATATATATATATATATATATTATGTTGGCGCTATATAAATCCTGTTTAATAATAATAATAATAATAATAATATATATATATATAAAAATAAAAATAAGTTCTATTTTCAATTATCATATGTTAGGTATATCTAGGGGTAGTTAGTCACATTCAACTGGATGTGTTCTTGTAATATATTTTGCAGTCTTCCAAGATACTTCTTCACTTGTACCAGTTAAAAAAATACCATAGTATTTATATTCACACACCACAAAAAACCTTAATCCATTCACTAATAAATATGATGCTGCAGAAGTTGATTGTCTAAGGCAGGGGTGTCAAACTCAAAAACAGTGGAGCAAAATTAGTTAGACAAAGTTCCGGGCCAAACTTGAAACGGAAATAGCACCGCTACTACAATTCCCTGCGTCAAGAAAACAGTCCAACAGGCTTAATGTTATGAGTGGCTGGAACTCCCTCTTCACTCAAATAGCATTGCTGCTACAATTCCCTGCCTCTATAAAACAGCCCAATGCGGAGCCACGCATAGGCAGAGAGGTCGCTGGTCTAAAGACATGAGTGATGCCGCTACTACAATTCCCGGCATTACTTGCTATTTCATAGCAGTGGCAGGCCAGCTTATCTTCATATTTAGGATTCCTTCAGGGGCCAAAAAAAAGGACGTTGTGGGCCAGATTTGTCCCGGGGTCCAAAGTTTGACACCCCTGGTCTAAAGAGACAACTCCATACTAGGAGGTATGGGGTTTGTTGAACCGCCCTGTCCTAATAACATAATATCATCTTTGGTGTCAGGAAGTCTGCATACCCTGTTTCCCCGATTATAAGGCACTGTCCTCTATTTTTTGAAATGCCAAAATATGCCCTAGGTCTTATTTTCAGGGGATGTCTTATTTTTCCATGAAGAAGACTACAGTACACATTTATTGTTGAAAGTCACTCATGATCACTCATG
>NC_092858.1:90749850-90829701 GCF_032062135.1 Pyxicephalus adspersus | reverse complement strand
TGATTGTCCCCTTCTGATCACTCTATGCAATGACTGTCCCCTTCTGATCACTCTATGCCATTGATTGTCCCCTTCTGATCACTCTATGCAATGACTGTCCCCTTCTGATCACTCTATGTAATGACTGTCCCCTTCTGATCACTCTATGCCATTGATTGTCCCCTTCTGTTCACTTACCGGTAATTAAGTGTAGGGATCTCCGTTAGGGTAGGGATCAGCAGCTTGCTTCCTGGTGCAGAATGCCGGCTTGTTACTTTCAGTTTCACTCTGCACTGCAGCCAGGAGGAGACACGCTGCAGCCAGCATCAAGGAGACACACACAGGATCGGATATCGGGGGATGTCTTATTCATGGGTGAGTGTCTTATTTAAAATATTTTTTCAAAAATCGGGGGTGGCTTATTTATTGGGGATGACTTAAAATCGGGGAAACACGGTAGTTGTTAAAACTTTGGCTGAAGGTTTTCAAAGGGCCTGGTTAGAGATGCTGATGATCTTTAGTCAGATATTTCTGCCAGGATCACACAACTTCAACCTTCTCGGGCCGCATTCATTGAGAATATCCCTGGGACTAGAGGTTAATTAACCTCTAGTGCCCCGGGGATCACAAACAGGGGGGTTCCCTGTGAATCCTCCTGTTAAAATTTCCTAGATCTTCCGAAGGTTTCGCGAAATCAGTTCGCCAAAATTTTGCGAAACCATCTGAAGTTTGAGGAAATTTTCGCGAGGCATTCTCGCTCCTCCCTAATTACAACTTTTTTGAACTGTGACTTAATTCAACTAAAGTCAGACACAGCCAGACATAAAGCCATACTTGTAGTCAGGAGGCCTGCAATGGCAGCCCCCATACTTTGCACATGACAGTGTCATTTTAACACCCTGTGTCAATGGCATCAGTTTGACATCAAGTTCAGATGCTTCTGGGTCATTAGAGCTTACAGCTGCATTTGGCTTGCAGTTGACCTCTTTTGACCTACTTCAAGCAGGTATTGCATTCCCATTTCTATTGTATAGAAATGCATAAAAAAGCCTGTCAGCACAGGCCTATAAGAAGCAAATTGCAGTCATTACTACTCCCATTACTCACAAACATTACACTCTGCTTTACAAGTTTTTACTGATTACCGCTTTATTGTAGGCAATAAAAGACAACTGGATACAGAAGATTAGGTAAGGACACAGATAAAGAGAGTGTCAAAGGAGAAAGGCTACTCTGTGTGAGGGAGAGTGAGAAAGACTTGTGTGTGAGAACGATAATTGAAAGAAGCATTGTATTGTGAGGGGGGACTGGACTGTAAAATGTCATATCAGAAAATGTGCCAAATGAGAATGTTCAATGACATAAACTATACTTTGTCAATGCCATGTGTGAGAGAGACAGAAAGAATGTCATAGAACTGGCACATGTTAAAAGAGGGTATTCTGTGAAAGGGACTGTACTCTGGGAATGTCACATAGAAGTGGGATATGAGGTAGTGTTCTGGGAGAGTGATTTATTGTGGGAGTATTTTGTGAGACTGTTCCATGGAAATGACATGTGTGTGCGGTTTGAGATAGAAACTACCATGTGAGGAAGCATGTTCTCTGATTGTGTTTTTTGAAAAGGACCCTTCTATGGTAATGCCATAAAAAGCATACTGACATAGGCCCTGCCAGTAAGTGTCATTTCATATAACATTTGAAACTGCATGAGTAATCTTTACTCACCTGTGCCTTTCGGAAACCTCTATATTGGTTATATGGTCCTTGGTATCAACTGCTCTCAATGACAAGTGGGTCCATTGCCTGCCCTACCGGACCCTGCCCTTACTATGACAACCGTGCATGTAAATATTGTCCACAGAAATGTGTATCAATACACCGTAGTGCACTGCTTGATACACTTTGAAGGAGTTTTGACATACTAAAAAAAGGTGCATGCATACACTGTTCCTTATATTTTCCCATGACATGTAGTTTTTTTTTAAAATCTGTTTTTCAATAAAATAACAAAAATAAAATGAGAATTCTACAGAAAAAAATGAAAAAAGATGGGGGTACACAAGCAACATCATAAATATTATATCCCAATTGCATATCATCTGGTACAATGGAGACACCCCCTGGGGGAGGCAGAGAGGAAGGGCAGGACATGCCCACCTTCTCAATATACAAGGTAGAATATTTGAACCTATTAAGAATCTTTGTAAGCCCCAATGCATCCAACTAACTGCATATAAATCATACCATCTGGGAAGGAAGCAGGAAACATACCTGTCCTCAAACATCTCTCTGTAAAAACTATATAGAGGGACAAGAGTGTGTAATCAACAATGGGCGAATATGGGTGTATCTAGGCTGCCATAATAGCCACAAGGAGGCAAACAGAAACCCATGTAGTTTTTAAATATTACTTTGATCATGACCCTGTTGTGATTTGGGGTTATTTATGAAAATTAGAACATAGAAAGCGTACCTGTTCCTCAAAGCAATCAGAATGACATTGACGCCTTGCAGGGTTCATCTATCAGCTAAGTTGAGGCCTGTACAGAGGCTCAATAATTGTCACTTGAAATGATCGATAGTGATTGTTTTGGCAGACAGTTAAGGTGCGTACACACTTCCAATTTTTATCGTTCAAAACGAACGAGGAACGATCGATTGGGCAAAAATCGTTCGTAAAAAAAGTAACCAACGACGCCGACGAACGAGGAAAGTCGTTGGAAACGAACGACCGGACCGGCGGATCGGATTGGACAACGATCGTTGAACATCGTTCGTGTGTACGGTCGTTCGTTGATCGTCCATGGTCTGAGCATGCGTAATGAACGAACGTTCGTTCACTTTCCTGTCGTGCACATAGTTCCTCTATCGCTCAAACGATCGTATCTATTGTGTGTACAATATCTGCGAACGATCGTGTCGTTATCTCTATGTGCAGGATCGGTGCTATACGATCGTTCGTAGATATCGTGCAGGATCGTTCGTCGTTCGTTTTCCAACGATAATAATTGGAAATGTGTACGTAGCTTAACAGACACATTGGTTAGTTACAACCAATCAGCCTGATTCAGATTTGTAAAGAAAAGGGATGGGGGCTGTAATAGTCTAACACCAGTGGTTGTTAGCCTTTGGCCATTTAGCAATCTGCCATGGCGGAGCTCCAAGCAGTGTCGTGGCACAACTATACGGATGCTAGATTTTCACCCAAGGTAATCACAATTGTTTATGATAAATGAAAATATAACGTATGTATAGAGCTTTATTGTACACTAGACAATAAGTGCCCCATCTGTTCGCTTTTCCCAAAAATCTCTTTTCTTGTCTCACAACATTGGTGTCTTTTTTGCAAATGCAAAAGCAATGTTAGGTTTCAGGACTATGATCTGTGATGTATTACATATTCGAGTCAATCATCAGATATCAGTCATTTTCATGCTGTGAGCAAGTCAGAAAAAAACTTATCACAGATTGAAAAATGAGGTTCCCAGGATAATGCTTTAGCTAAACTTAGACTTCTGCTTGCAGCCTTAAAAGGAAGCTGAAGTCTTCGAACGCATAACGCAGAACAGTTCATAATCCCTAAACCTTGGAATTTGTTTAATGCATAACCAAATGTCTGCATGCAAGCTTATCATGCCTTTGTTACTTTACATACAGGACTATACACACAGCTCATCATTAACACAGCCCAGGGTTGCTTCCTTTTCATTGTTTGTTCTTGGGGCACTAAGTCACAGTATGTACACCTAATAAACTTGAATGCTTGTGTACATACAGATGACTGTATATACAGCAAAGGGAATGGTGCAGAATTACTTATGAAAAGTGTTAGTGTGCATAGTACAATGATTCAACAATAAGGCAGAAAATAAAATATTTATATCAGTGCTGTACTTACATAACTGCCAGTACTGTCCTAAAGCATATCTTTATAACAATATATATACCTTTATGTTTTAATTTGTGCATACCTATGGGCTCCAGACATAATGGCTAGTACAGATGAGACTGCATTCTATCTCCTTTGAGCACCTGCATAAGTAGGTCACTTGCCGTCTGTTAGCCCAGATACCAGGAACCCTCTCCCTCGGCTCACCTTTTCCATGTCTGCTTTACTCTGATTTATTCTTCCTCTTGGTCAAGTCTTTAATATGACTATACATGGTCATATCTTTATCAGATGAAATAAACGTTTCAAGAGCTGCCCAATGTCATTATGAATGCTGGGTGCACAGCACAAGTCTCATTTCTAGTCATTCTCTTCCTAAGACTGCTGGGGAGTTAATCCTCATACACACTCTGGGGCCTATGTAAAAGTAGATAAACAGGCTTTGTGTCAGAAGATTGGTAACATTTACATACAAATAACACCATTTTCAAGCTTGTCTTAATCATAAATATGGTAATTAGCTGAAAAGATTGCCATTTATTTTAGCAGGTTCACCAAAAGTTTGCAACATTCACTCTTGAAAGATGCCAATCACCATTTTTATAAAGTGTCAATCAGACTGTTGCTACCTAATAATCCTCCAGCAAGTGTTCAGCACTTTTAAAGTGGGGAATGCCATGAGCCAAACTGGCAAACAGATTGAGTTTGATTCAAACAGCCTGATCACCATTTTTAGTGAAGACTGAGGCTAGAAGAAAAATAATGGAACTTCTGATCACCAATTTTGGTAAATTACAGCACAGAAATTAATCAATAAATGCCATAAAAAATGTATTTTACTTCTGATGTTTTAAACATGACAGAAAAAAACTGCAAACATAGAAGGGGCTGTTATCTGATCACCACTTCTTTAGTAATAGGCCCCTAACTTTTGCTTACTTTTTAAGCCTGTCCACAACCTTTTTACCTATATCATTTGTACTGTTAGTAAAAATTCATATTATATATAAAAATATATTTACATTTACATATCTAGTTTAAAATGAAGAATTGATGACCCTTATATATACTATATCTGCATTCAGTAAATCTGCAAGCCCAACATATTTCTCCATATAGGGTGTTTTGTGTGTTTATATAATCCACCCTTTTTGGTTTTTTTGCAATACCTTGTCTACCTTGTATCCAACCTCATATGGATTTAAAGTGTCCACACAATCTACTTCCATTTTTTTCATCTCGGATAGATCAGAAAAGGGTTAAAAACTCAAAGGTTTTTATTGCTGTATGTGTCCTAGCTGTGAAGACTAACTGTTACTTTAGATCCTGGTGACTGATTTTACCAGGACTAAAATGTTGAGCTGTCATTGGAACAGGAAGACACAAAAGTATTTTCCTTAATTTGGAGTGATCCTTGAAAGACAGAAATATCCTCTATCGGACACACATAACAAAAACCTGATGAGGGATTTTTGGAATTCCTTACTCACTTCGAAACTTAAAAAAAGTTTTGGCTTTCATTATACTTTATTTCTGTTTTTGCCAATGCTTATAAGAGGAAGCATTTCCTTCCTGCAGATAGATGCTTTATGCTTTTTTTAACAAATAATTTTAAATGTTTATAGACTGATTTGTCTGTATTAGACCCAAGAGAATTCTGTACAGAGGTCCTGGTGAACAGGTCCTATCTGCAAGCCCTATAATTCCAAGAGGACAAGTCAAGTATTTTCCCTTATAGGATAGCTTTAAATCATAAAATAAATATTATCAACAATTATGCCTCGTTTTAACACATTAATATTTAGTTTCTGTTTTATTCCAGCACATGCAATACTGACGGTAAATGGCAGTGTGAGCAGAATCCATGTCTTATCAATCCAAGAATTATTGATGCCGTAAACCGAGGCTCATATGGGTAAGACAATTAAAATTAGCTATTGTGCATGCAACACTAATTCATTTATCACTGGGGACCATAATATTTCTGATTATAAATGGTCCCTTTTTTACCTACTTCTTAGCTGGAATGCTGGGAACTACAGTCAGTTTTGGGGTATGACGTTGGATGAAGGTATCCAGTATCGACTAGGAACCACAAAGCCTTCTTCTTCAGTGATGAATATGAATGAGATGCACGTAAGTACACTGTTTTTGGTTTTACTATTTATAGGGCAAAGCAACCAAATGCTAATGATGTCCAGCTACAGGTTCTCGTTTCGTGGCCTAAGCAAGGTTTCTGTATATGTTTTAACCTGGTAAATACTATCAGTATCATTACTTCCATCTGGTCACTGGGTGTTACTTAAACTTCTTTTATACCATTATTAGGAACTAATACCATTTTATAGGAACTAATACCAATTTATACCATTATTAGGAACTGGTATCATTGACAGCATATATTAGCGTACTATTTACTGTTACAACTAAAAGTTTTGTCCATTTTATGTAGTTGGTGTCAAAGCTGTTAAAAGTAATAATGTCCCTTTGGGGAGATAAATGGTGCATATTCAATCCCCTAAAAATGAACTAGCTGCCCATTTCTGGATGAAATATATTTTTGTGGAAAATGGATTAGTACACAGTACATGTGAAAATAGAGATAAAACAGCAACTTGGTGCTAGGGAACCATATAGAACAATTTCCATGTATTTGTAGAATAATATTGGGTTTCGTTAGGCAGGTCCACTTTCGGAAGCATTAGTGGAATGTATTGCTGTCCTGCCACAAAGAATTAGTATGTTAACATGTTCTGGAATGCAGAGATTCTCCCTCCTTTAGTCATAGGGTCAGTGTGTGATTTTTGGCAGGCCTTTACAAGGAAGCACGATGCAAGTGTGATAAAGGCAGCTTTTTAAGGCAACTTCCACTCAGGAAGTCCCACTCCACTTAGAATAAAGAGTAATAGACAGAGAAAAATCATTACAAGCTACTGAGAGAACACTCGTCTTTTTACCATGCTGCCAATAGAGGAAAGAAAAGGAGGGTGGGACTAACCAGGGACCCAAGACACTGGAAAATTCCTTGTGATGAGACAAGTGAGTTTGGTCAGAACCCATAGGATTAAACCCTATAATGCTTGAGACACTCTGCCTATTTAGGAATTTTTTGACTGTTTCCCAGCATGTACGTCACTATTAAATAGTTCACATTTTTTTGAAGATCGAAGCAAAAAAGTATCTGTTTTGAGGCTAAAAATAAAAAAATGACATATTGAAGGGGCATGTTAAAAAATAAATGATGCTAAATAAAGTTGTCCGTAACGTACTTTGAAATATGTTATGCAGCAAATGTATATAGAAGGCTTGTTGAAGGTTTGTAACAGTGTATGACACTGTATCTATGTAAGAAGTATTATACAGTAGTCCCTTTGGTGAGCACATTAAAGGAAACAGAATAAGTAAAATCTGTGCCATTCTACATTAACTGACACAACAAGGTTTACAATGGATTCATAACAAACAGACCAAGCTAACTGATGCTAATCATTTACTAAATGTTCCTACTACATTGGTAGATTATTATGCAGCTGTACTGCTGAGGCCCCTGTGTTGCTAGAAAGTATTTCTGGAGAGAAACCTCTATTCTTCCATTATTGGTTTTACAAGCAGTGGGTGGGAGATTATGGGTAGTTTAAGCAAGCTTAATTATAGTTAAACAACATATTTTGAAAACAACTCATAAAATTAGGCTAATTTTAGACTTGCAGTGCTTTCAACTGCCATTCAACTGAAAGGATACAGTTGGGAACCAACTTGTGCAAGAGGTCGCAGGAGGTTATGGATGTGGTGCGGGCACCTGTTGTGCTCAGTATTTCTTTATATTAAGTGGTAGCATTAAGGGGTGGTTACCTATATCTTACATACCATACCACTCTTATTTGTAATGATACATTATAAATTATGCTAATCACATATCTGGCTGATGTATTGTTTTGTTTTTTGGATGTTATAGAACAGGGAAGTCCATGTATTATTATAGATTGCTTATGAGTGGCAAATTGAAGACATTTTTGTGTCTCTAGAAGGGCCAAAATTGTGATTCATAAAATGTGTGTGATGTGTATTTCCTAATGTCGGTGTCTAGGCCAATTTTCTCCATTCTCTGTCATGCTGTACTGACTAATAAAATCTCCCCTATGTAGGTAAACATGGACAATGATGTTCTTCCAACTTATTTTAATGCCGCAGATAAGTGGCCAGGTATGATTCATGAGCCACTTGATCAAGGCAATTGTGCTGGTTCCTGGGCGTTCTCCACTGCAGGTATACAGCTCAATTTTAACACATCTCAATTAATTACTTCATTTGCAAATCAGGTTAAATAAATCATGGGCATATGGTCAAGTTGGTATTTGGACAATATTAAACTAGACTATTGCAATTCTTGCCCAGTACTATGCAGTCTGCTGACATAAGCATTTAGAGAGTTTTCAAGAAAAGCATGTTTTTTTATTACATTGTAGTAATATTATGTTATTCAGCTATATTAGATACAAATTGTGCTTAGCAGAGGACTTTTATTAATTGTATTTCCTTTATTTACAGTACTAAAGATTTCTATGTTAGCTTTAATGTTAGAGAAAGTTTAGACAAAGCTGAACAGAGTATGCAAATGTGACAACATTTTTGTGTGAAATTGGATCAAATATTGCACACACTTGACTTTCATAGTTTAGTGTTTCAGATAGTCCCTAACTGCATGATATCTATGTAGTTCTTTAGATTATAAAGAGAAAGGGGAATTGTGACATCTTCAGGCAATCCTGAAAAAATACAAGCAATAAATAAAATTACAAGGACATTCCAAGAACATTCTGTAGATGCTTTTGATAATACGAGTCTAGATTAAAGGTTTTACTAGTCAGTATCAAAGAAATACAATAATAGGTGGCACTTTAAATGTGCTAATTAAAAGACCTTGCATTAATTCTTTTCTTTCTTCAGGTGTTGCCTCTGATAGACTTTCAATTCAATCCATGGGTCACATGACACCTGCTCTGTCCCCTCAAAATCTCATTTCTTGTGACACCAAAAACCAGCATGGATGCAGAGGGGGTCGTGTGGATGGAGCATGGTGGTATCTCAGAAGAAGAGGGTATGTGGATTCCATTAGTTTGTTATGTTCTAAATAAAACATATTATCCTGATAATCTAATTTGGTAAAGAGAAGACTTGAGTTTTAAAAACATTTAATATATGAATTTTATATTACATTGTTGTTATATTTTTTCAGTTTTTTGCTATATTTTTTGCTCTTTTTTTTATCTTTTCAGGATTGTAACAGAGGAATGTTACCCATTTTCAAGTCAAAATACAAACGGAGCATCCACACCATGTATGATGCACAGCCGCTCTATGGGCAGGGGAAAGAGGCAGGCCACTGCTCACTGCCCAAACCCTTATGCATCATCTAATGAGATCTATCAGTCTACACCAGCCTACCGTCTGCCATCCAATGTAAGTCCTTCTGCAGATCTGCTCTTTGAAGGATATTCTGCATAGGCACAGCATGATATTACTAAGGATTTCAGGTTCTGTTTCAGGAAGAATTGGTTTAAACACGTGTTTGTACAATGTTATAAATGTGTAATCTTGTATATACCATATAGATTAAAAGGGACATGTAGGACAATCTAACCCCTTAAAAAGGCTCCTGATCATTACTTCCTGATCTTTACTCAGCTCCCAAATCCAAAGGAGCAAATAGATAGCACAGCTTACTGATCACATTGCTACAGTGCTTCCTCTCACTTGCAACTCTCTGCAACTTTTTATTGACCAATAAATGCATTAGGTCCTTATTTGTCAGTTGTAAGACATGGCTGCTATTGGGCCTGATGTGCTTCCTAGCTTTGATAATGCATCATAGAAATCTGGGGAGTAGTCACATATATCTGGGTACTTTAGCAGGGATGGAATTTAGGAATACTGTACAACAGCAGCAAAACCAAGTAAAAACAAGAGTTTCAGAGAAACACTACATAGGTCGAAGGAAACAGTCTATAACTGTGACGATGAATTTGTTGGTTTTCCTATTCATGATGCCCAGTTTATTAACATTAATATTATTTAATATTAATAATAATAATAATATTATTTCACCTATAGGAAAAAGAAATAATGAAGGAAATATTTGAGAATGGTCCAGTTCAAGGTAAGCTGTGCAGAGAAAATGTTTTACTAAATGAACTAGCAGAGTTACTGAACATATTAATATTCTGTCTCTCATTTAATTTATCACTTACTACTTGATCAGCTTCTCCATAATACAATTTTACTGTCATAATACATATGTTCAACCATGTAAATTACTGTAGATAAAATTAATCAAACTGAGTTATACACACAGGTTGACAGCTATTCTTCTATCTCGTTCTTATTATCCATACTGCCATTATAATTGATGGTCCCAATATGTCCTTTACAGCCATAATGGAAGTGCATGAAGACTTCTTCATGTATAAAACTGGAGTCTATAGGCACACACCTGTAATGGCTGGAGAACCAGAGAGCTTCCGTCATCATGGAACGCATTCCGTGAGGGTCATTGGGTAAGTAAAATATAAGACTGTTTAATGCTGGGTGTTTACAACATTTATGGGAGTAAATATGTGTTATTCACATTCCCTTCTTGGATTACATAGCTGTATAGGTTCCACTCGTTTTGTAATTATGTTTTATGGGAGGTTTTCCAATGTTTATTGAATTCAGGCCAATTTTAAAAGCAATTGCCAGTCACCAACTTTTGTAAATCCAACACTTTTGCAGAATGCAATCAGCTTCACAAAAGTTGCATGACGTTGGATCTCTCGACACTAGTGAAATATTTATAATGGGGACAGACAGCGAAAATTTATTATCACTACAGGTTCCTGGCAGAAATATGTATTATATCATTTTCAGGTTATAGTATCTCTCTAAATACACCAATAAACAATAACTATATGCCACATCCCAAAAAAATGTATTATATATTATAAATATATTATATAATATTCCAAAGGTCTGGTCTGCTTCTTATGACCTATCATTTGGAAAACTGCCCACTGTACCGTGTAGTTGATATGTAGGTAGATTGAGAATCTTGCTGCAGTAAATTACTGCTCTCTAACTCTTACACAGTGTACCCACACTATCATTACTCGAAGGATCAATAGGGATTCAAAGGTGACATGAAAGGTGACATAAATGTGGCTTACACAAACTATCTAGCTTCAACTATTACATTGCCAAATGTTTGGTCATGGTTGGAGATCCATTACAAAGAATATTCAGGCATTAGGTATGAAACTATAGATTAGGATATGAAAAGGAGCCAAACAATGGATAACATCTGCAGACAGGAAGTATAATATTCATTGTTTTTGTGAATATATGGAAAAAGCTATGGCCGTTGGGAGTTATTAGGGAAATAGATCCGCTGCACTGAAAGATCCTTATTCTTTTTTTCTTTAGACCAATAGTATAAAAATGTTTGTTTTTAACATAAAAGGTTTTCTTTCTTTAGCAGCTTGTAATCCCCGCTTATATAATACACGTTACATACATAATATGTATACATTTAACTTGGTGGAGTTAAAAACACAAGGCAAGTTTTTTTTTTTTTAAATTTGCTCAGGCTGAAAATATGTCAAATTCTGTACTAACATTTTTGCTTAGTATTAACATAAAATAAAAATTATGCATTTATGTGCTATAAATAAAATGCAGTTCAAGATAAAATTATCATACTCCATGGGAAAAATACACATAAAGCGCAGAAACTGTCAGGCATTAAAAATACAAATATAAATGTCCCCTTGGTAGATTTTATTCTTAGAAATATGTGCTTATTAGTATACAATCTAGTTCCATTCTTGTCACTTGACATGACGTGACATTTATTACTGCACTAAGCAAAAAAAAAAGTTCATAAAAGGATATAAGCATAATGTTACTGTCCCTGAAATCAGCGGAAGGGAAAGGCAGGAAGCATCAGAGTAATCTCACGGGGGGCAAAAGGACATGTGGAGCCTAGAACTGAACATTATGTCTACCCTAAGGAGACTCTATAACATCCTGCACTGCCCTTTCCATGTTGGGCCAACCTGATGTCAAGGGTGTGATGTCTGGCCAGGAACAGTAGGCACCAAAATAGAACAGGTACAGAACATGACAATGCACTGAACAATGCAAAGGTAAAGCTGTAAGAACACTCATTTAATATTTCTAACAATGTTAAGAAGTAAGGTGCAGGAGCCAGATTTCTATATATTGTCTAAAATGTCCTTGCTCATTTTTAGCTCTGTCTCAGCAAATTCCACACTTGCTGATTGCTTAGGAATGTTCTCTAATACTGGTCTGATCTCAAGCTGTGCCCATCCCCATAGTAACACAGCACTGGTACTGGTACTGATCAAGCCTTTGCATAAAGAGGGCCATGTTATATTTATAATTGCTCTTGGATCAGAAAATATTTAATGCTTATGTCATCTGACATAAGATTTTCAACAAACATAGAGAATTCAATATTAATATGGAGAAGCGTGCCACTTTTACACAGCTTCTTTATACCTATACCAAGCCACAGATTTAAGTCTACCTACCATGTGATGAACTGTAAAAACAAAGTAATTATTATACAGTATTTATATAGCGCCATCATATTACACAGCGCTGTCCAAAGTCCATAGTCATGACACTGTCCATCAAAGAGGCTCACAATCTAATATCCCTACCAGTCATATGTCTTTAATACAGTCCAAGGTCAATTTTGGGGGTAGCCAATTAACCTCACTGCATTTTTTTTTCGGATGTGGGAGGAAACTGAAATACCCAGAGGAAACCCACTCAAACACTGGAAGAACCTGCAAACTCCATGCAGATAGTGCTCTGGCCGAGATTCAGACCTGGGACCTAGTGGTTAATGGCCAGAGTGCTAACCTCTGAGCAACCGTGCTGCCCAATATCAAAAATACATATAAATGGTAAAGCTACTGTACATGTAAGTTTAAATTAGGTTATGCTGATCTCCAAGCAAAAATATAAATACAGATTACAAATAGATGTAATACATACTCTATATTTGATAACACAGGGAGGTTAACCCTGTCCATTACCCCCTTCCTATGATAAACAATAAAAGGAGAATGATTAGATGGTTGCAATAATCAGCATCTTTATATCTGCCTAGAGTTTCTTTTAGAGGCAGAGGGATCAGAAAAGGTTGGGACAATAGTGATGAATGAGCTTTGTATAAATAAATCACTCCTAGTATAACCCTACAAAATATATGGAAGGGTAGAATGTTGTTTGGATACTGTGTAATTGTCTTCTTTTTTATTAGATGGGGAGAAGAGCTAGCACCCAATGGACAGATTCACAAATATTGGGTAATTATACATTTATTTATTACAGTAGGTTTGGGCATGCTAATATACATATAATGTAGTGTATGATTTGCTGAATTAGAAAAGAAAAGGTTTAGGTATGATGTGTTAATAATTGTATTGGGGAAAAGTTTTGATATTTTATTGGTCCCTGTAGAGTTAAGCTGCGTACACACTTCCAATTTTTGTCGTTGGAAAGGATCTTTCACGATCCTTTCCAACGACAAGGGTGTGCACGATGCATGAACGGTGCTGTACATACAGCACCGTTCATGCTCTATGGAGAGGGGAGGGGGGGAGCGACGGAGCGGCACCCTGCTGCGCGCTCTCCCCTTCCCTTTCATTAGGATCGGCTGTCGTCCATCGTCCGTGGATCCGGCAGGTCGGTCGTCCGGACGATGGACGACACCGACTGTACACGCGGCAGATTTTTACCCGATAATTGGCTGATGCCGATTATCGGGCGATAAAAATCTGACGTGTGTACGTAGCTTTAGTCTTGAGCAAGATGTGCAATAGAGGGGGATGTTTGGTGATTCAATTCAAGAGGTCTCATCAATAAATTCCTAATATTCAGATCCCTGCATGTATGGTTGTGTATTTCTAATAGCTTTGTTTTTTTTAATCCACCATTGTAAGGAAGTGGGAGTCAGCGGCCACGCCACCTATTTTCAGTGAGGTTCTTTTTCACTTCCCTGTCCACTTAAACAGAGAAGGGTATGATATTTGGCATCATATTGTCATTACAATGGCAGATAAGGGGAATAGGGATAATATAAAGGAAAGTGTCTTTTTTGAGACACTGGACCTTTTTATTAAAGCTCTCCAAGATTGGTGAACCAGCAAACCTAGAACGGATTTCCCAAAAGTCATTTACTATTTGTTAGCAAATGTTTTCCACTCTGCACCAGATCTTTTCCAGGTATACTGGATCACCCAGGTTCACTGATGAAAGTGTATCCTCTCCAGTCTTAGAAAGCTTTAACAAATCAGGCCCACTGAGTAAAAACAAAAATATAAACAGGAAAAGCCAAATTAAAGCACAAACAATTATCTGCATATATTTCCCAGATTGGTAACCACTGAATGCTAGAGCTGTTGGAACTGCATGACAGTCAAGAAAATAACATTTTTAAAAAATAGGATAAGTAATAATATCCTGCATACATCTTCTGTGAATGTTTTCTTTAACTGCTAATATTTACAAAAAGCATTTGAGTTAGTTTCAGCTTTGGCACCGCCACAGTGCTTGTGTAGCTGTTGTGAAATAAAAACACAACCTACAGTGTATTATTATATTAAGACTATGAAATGTGTTCCTGATCTGTTCTCATCTTCTCTTCACTGTAGCTTGCTGCCAACTCATGGGGCAAAGACTGGGGAGAGCAAGGATATTTCAGAATTGCCCGTGGAGAAAACGAGTGTGAAATAGAAACCTTTGTAGTAGGAGTGTGGGGAAGAGTCAGCATGGAAGATGTTGCTCATAGAAAATGAGGAATTTTCCAAGATGTAGGACTGTGAATTTCTCTAATGCAAACACTGGTTTGTATTCTGCTCTTTACCTCCAGATATTTTTACAGCCAGTAAGCTGGATCATAAGGTCCTAGGTGGTAGGCATGTGTGTCTAAAGCGGGGAACAGTCTGTACATTACTATAGTGAGGTAAGTATATCTGGGTGTAATTTATTATAGGACATCCTACTCCTGTACATGACAAAGAGATCTGCAGTTCACTAAAGGTCCAATTACAGGAAGCATTCACAATGTCATGGCATTGATATATTTTACCATCTTCCAAAGCTTTCATTTTTAAAGGACTTGTCCTGCTTTACAAATCGTAAAATGTCAGCACCACAATCTGTATTTTAAATTTCTGTTGTTTTAGAAACATATGCTGGACTTTCCCCAACTACAAACTACTTTTAATGTCCTATAAATCAACAAAACCAGTGCTCAGGATGAGGGCAGGATGCAGTGAGGTACTTAATAGGCTGACCCAATGGTGCTGACACAGGGAAGATTCACAGCCTGTGGCTTTGGATGGCATAATAGCACAGATAGTCCTATAATCTCCACAGGGATCAAAGGGTATTGTTTGGGGCTGTATGCAAGGGGCACACAAGCTTGTGAACCGGTCACAGACAGACATTCCCCGCCAAGCTACAAACTGCCAGAGAAGTGGTAGACTTCTGCATGCAAGTCACTTCCACCTAGGACCAAAATGCTAAATTATATATATACTGAGAGCTTAAAATAAAGGTCAATTACCTTTATATATCTAAAACATCCACTGGTATCTGAAGCTTGCTCATCTTAAAACATCATCTATCCCACGCATTGCAATTTTCTTTCAATACACCAGCCTTAAACATCTTTGTGGGTATAAAAAAAAAAAAAAAAAAAGATGCCTTAATAAATGCCCAAGCACAAATGCAGATAATGTGAATTATGTTTAGCTATTTATTGAAATGTTTTTATATTGAGATTGTGTATATTGTTTAAAGCCCTGATCCTAGTGCACAATAATTTGAATTTCAACCACTGTTACAATATTACAACATTCCAGTTTAAATAAAAGTATTTTTCACCAAATGTGCGTAAAAGTTTTTTTTCAATAATTAAGGACCTATTTACACGTATGCATTTGGCTACATGAAATGCAATACAGGTAGTCCCCGAGTTAAGGACATCTGACATACGAACGACTACTAGATACGAACGATCTTCCCTGCTCGTTGGTGTGCAGGACAGAGTCTTGACGTTACGGGAGGGGGAGGGGGCAGTTGGCATGACTTGCAGAAGAAGTCTTTTGCTGCTCTGCAAGCTTTTTTAGCTCTTTAATGACCAAGCCAAACTCTGTAGTTGTTTCTTTTTGTATATCAAAGCACAGCTTGCTCCTGAAGTTAATCAATGTCTAGGCTCAATAAAGTTTTTTTTTTCTGTTTGTGAATAACTCAGTGAGGAATTTTTACAGTAACTGACAAACATGTTGCCTAATAATATGATGAGGCAAACATCTGTCCTAATTGCATTTATTAAAATATTGTACCTGTTCTGACTTACATACAAATTCAATTTAAGAACAAACCTACAGTCCCTATCTCGTACATTGTGAGGCAAATTACTTTCAACATGACTGTGCTCAGCTGTGGGTCACAACATTAAAGTCACTGTGAAGTCATGGCATTTTGTGAGCAGTGTGAGAGATTATGATTAAGGATCGTCTGGCAAGAGGAGAGAACAAGGCAGGCCAGTAAAATCAATAGAATGGGCAATGAAACCTTGAGAAAAAGGTACGTATACAGGGACAGTTGTGGTTGCTGCAGTGATGATGGGATTGTTAAATAAGGGAATCAACATTTTATTAGATGAAGAAACTACCGTATTTTTCGGACCATAAGACGCACTTTTTTTCCCCCAGAAGTGGGGGGAAAAAGTCCCTGCGTCTTATGGTCCAAATGTATCAAAATGTATCCTTCCCAGCTGCTGTCTCGTCCCCCCTGTATCGCCCCCCCCCCTCTGCCTTTTCTTCTGTCTCCTGTTCAGCGCAGCCAGAGTGACTGTCTCCTGTATCTTGCTCCCGGCGTCCTCCCACTCTCAGCATGATTGGCTGACAAAGTCATGCTGTGTTCCCTGAATAGCGTGCTGAAGATCACTCACAGCACACATAGTAAAATCACATATACGGTACACAACACAAACACAATGTAAACAAATGTTATATTGCAATCCGATTGTCATACATTGTATGACAATCGGATTACAACTGAAAGGAAATACTCACCCAGTGTCCGCAGCTCTGCTTGCTGGTATCTGTAGTGAGATGTATGCAGAAATCCTACATTATGCTATGCATCTCTCCATGGATACGAGCAGCTGCAGCTTGTGTGCCTGTGTCTCTGTGTGAGGCACAAATCCCCCCCTCACAGCACTCGGAGGATGAGTCCTCTTCCAGTGATGTGAGGAAAATTTAAAGGCATATTACAATGTAATCTGCTTCTAAATGTTTTTTACAGTACAAAAACGCCACACAACATAAAAATAAAAGTACCGTACATTTTAATTTATTTATTTATTTATTTTATTTATTTTTTAATTTTATTTATTTCATTATTGTTTTAAATTATTATTTATATTTATGTATTATATTATAATTTATGATTTTAATATAATAAATAAATATATTTATCATACCCGGGAGTTAATCCTAAGAATTACAAGCCCACAATACAAACAGGGTTTATTACATGTGTTTATGACTGTGATGTTGGTTTTTAATGCACATAAAATATTTTAGGACACTATTTGTTTCAGAATCTTTGTTTTCTTCATTTCCCTTCTCCAAAAAACTGGTGCGTCTTATGGTCCAGTGCGTCTTATGGTCCGAAAAATACGGTATATAATCATGTCTTAATTCAAGTCTTGTATCCGGCTAGTTTACTTATGCTTCCTTCACTGGTTTTGATTTATTAAAGCTCTCCAAGGCTGGAGAGGATACACTTTCATCAGTGAAGCTGGGTGATCCAGCAAACCTGGATTGGATTTAAGTAATTGAAGTAATTGGCTAGTTGCTAGCAAATGTTTTGAATCCTGGACCAGATCCATTCCAGGTTTGCTGAATCCCCGGCTTAACTGATGAATGTGTATCCGCTCCAGTTTTTGAAAGCTTTAATAAATCAGGCCCAATGTTTGAAATACTGGCTACTGAAAGAAAACATCAATCTACCTACCAGGAACATGTTGTGTGGAAAATGTTGTGGCCTTACTTTTTGAGACAAAATAAAGCATATCTGACACTAATAGAAGGATGAGACATCTTTTAACTATATCAGGTATTTATTATGAGTATTTACTGCACAATTGGCAAACAAAAAGTTTTCTGTATGTTCAAACCTGAGCACTGCTCTGTGAAATGTCTACTTTGCTTCACAAACAGATGGTCACTTTGATGGAAAGGCTCTGTGTTTGGTGTTAGAAAGCCCTGAAGGTCACATGCCACCTCTATGCCAACCCTCGGCTCATCTCTGGTACCTTTTGTGCATGACTTTTCACACTGTTCTGCTGCACAAGCATTTACCCTGATACAGCCATGGAGATCAGCGCTACACTGACAGCATAGTCATAGTCTAAGGTCCAGACTCATCCGGGACAAAGACTAGATATTAACTCACTGCAATGCTTGATATTCTGCTCGCAGCTGTACTGCATGATAAGAAGTCTTCAAGGTTATTAAAATTATACTAATCTGTATGATTTATCAATACACTACATGGAGGGTATGATTGTTTACATGACTCCCAGGAAAGAATACTGCAAACATTAGGTCATATTGCCAGATCTGGTAAATCAACAATACTTTTATAAGGCATAGGCCTTAAAAATGTGTGAGGCATCCACAAATGTAAAGTGTGCATTTTTACCCGATCAATGTACTTCTCCATTTGTGTTTGTTAAATGTATAATTTTTTTCTAATGTAGTAAATCTGACATTCACTGAAACATTCCGTGGTGGGGAATCTTCTGGGGTCATGTGCTTCAAGTGCAGTAATTGATTCTCCACCAGTGAATGTTTCAGCGAATGTCCAATTCACCTCTCTATAAATCTGTTTTGTTATAGCATTTAAATGCAAACAAAAAAATAAAAAATCCAGTGAGCTGGCAACTTCCCATGCCTATTGCTGCACTGAAATATTAAACAGTATTGTTGTTACTGTCTAGTTTAGTATGCAGTTCAGAAACCCATCCCCTATAGCCTAGAAATGAGAGGGAGACCTTCTTTTTCTAACACATAGGGTGATAATTCTACTTGTCTATAGATACAGTAGAGTGAATGTTGTCCCCCCCTAAGACAGGAAGTTTGTTACTGGGAAGATTTTTGGGTGTAAAGAAATAAAAATAGGAAAAAGAACGTTAGCATGTAGCCACCTCACTTTTGGTCTATTAAGCAGTAATATATATTTTGGGGTTTATATTTGCTTTAATTCATAAAGCAATTAATTGCCTATCCAGGGATATTTTAGTAAAAGGTATGAGTAGGCCGAGTCACCTCAGAGACTCAGGCAGTATGATATCCTTATTTATCATGGATGTCTGATTCCTTCTCACTCCTGAGGATCTATTTATAAAACAGGGAATCAGACATTCCTGCAAACAATTCCTCATAGGAATCTTTCAGGTCAATTGCAGTATTTGATTCCAGGGAACCAGGGAACATTTGAGCAAATGTCAGATTCCATTGGATTTTTGAGAGTTCTCAGCCACCTGAGGGTGTTTGCATTACCTCTGTTGCATACTACACAATCTTTTTAAAAAGCAAGCTTATCACCTCATTTTAAACATTAAAAGGTTATAAAATCCTCTCCCTTATAATTTTTACCCCCCTGTGTCTCTGGTGGGTGTACAGACCTCTCCAGCATCTACAGAACAGTGAAGTATTAGTACCAAGTTGACTAACCATTAAAATGAGAGACCACCAACACAAGGAATTAAAAAAAACACATCCATAAAATGATATTTTAGGTAGCACACACTAGCATGAGACATCATTTTAGTTAACTCCTTACATATACATATATTTATTTAATAAGAAATTCATTTTCCTGAAAACCTTGGGGGATTTATAAAGCTTTGGCAAATAGAAATCATGAAAACTTTTTTTTAGGTTTTATACAAAATGATACCACAATTTTAACAAAACTTCAAACAGTTGTTTTCTCTACGATACCTGAAGTGCATAAAATATTTATGGAATTAGAACATACAGATATTTGTATGAGATCATACAAAACAAAAAAAAAAGTGTTATGTTTTACAAAACCACCGATGATACCATAAATCAAAATGAAAAAGTTGCTCTAATATAACTGTATACATAACTTTTTTTTAACCAAATTCATAAACAATTCATAAAACATGGTGACATGATGTATGTGTGTGTGTGTGTGGATCCTTAATCATTGTTACACTTACAAACATCTACATTGCGTTGTAATGAACCACAATGCATAGACACAAATGCTTTGTGTATTGCGATACACTGCATTTTACATAACGAAAATCAAAGAACCTATTTAAAATGAACAGACTGCCTAACACATGCCAACATGTACATGTGTTGAAGTGCATCATGTTGTGATGTAAATGGAGCCTACAATGAAAGCCCAGCACAAGCAACCTGCCTGAAGGTGCTTAATGCCGAGAAAGCAAATCCTGTCTGCTATGCTTTCCCCCAGTTAGAGACAGGAGGAGAAGGTACATGTGTTATGACACATAAGTGATTCTTTAATAGGTGTCTTACCTTACAAAATCATTTGATGAACAAGGCTCTGACATTCTGCTTCATGCACAGATTAGTCACAAGAAATGGTCCAGTTTTAACAAAATAAAAGTCAACGCTTCTTTTGGCTGGACTAATTCTGCTCAATGTCACAAATTAAGAGGTAGCAGCTTCCTATATTACTAGGAGTCATAGGCAAGCACAAATTGGTATTTGACAATGATTATCTTTCATGTCCCTGTTACTAGGTATAGAATTTGACATTTGTATTGAGTATTATAAGAATTTAGAATATAGAAAGCATTTCTTTTTTGGACAGGAGCACGCTCCGTATTTCCTCATTCACTGAAATTAAAAAAGTGAATATAAAAGGAGGATATGCATTTGCAGCAAAGGAGCAAAGACTGATTTGCTTCATGGTTAGTGTACATGGATGTGTCTTGCTCTTTAAAAAAAAAAAAAAAAAAGTTTGGTAACAGGCAGGGTGGGGTACCTCTATCTTGTCCTCCCCCTCCCCATAGAACAGAATGGTGCTGTGTGTACACCACTTGTTTGTTCCTCTGTCGCTAAAATCTTTGACAATAGATTATTTTCAGTGACAGTAATCTTTACTAATGGGCATCATATTGAACATGTAATAATAAAATGAACAATTTGTGTAGTGTTGTGGAGTTCTCATAAAAAAGTTTCCTTAATAGTAACCATCATAATACCAGCCGTACCAATGTAATCTAAAACAGTGTATGTATTTGTATGTAAGCCACTTGCAAGAATATAACCTGACATAATACAAAAGTGCTGTACAATTTAGGAGCAAGGTTATAGGCAAAAAAGAGTTTAAATACAGGTTGGCAATATGTAAGCCTATTTACAAAAAACAGACTGACAAAAATGTAACATGGTTTGTCTATACGGGAATTGTTACAGCATTATTTGCAATCATCTGTTCATCACGGAGGGTAAGGATACATTTCTATGAACTGTAACTTGAGCAAATACAGATCAGCTGTTAAGATTTTAAAGAAGTCGTCCCACTGCCATGGTCAGGAAGTCGTCATAGCTCAGTTTTGCATTGCCAGATCGTCCTGTGTCCTTATCTCGGAATGCTTCTGTCATGGTCTGCAGCTTGGTACACACCTGTATAAAGCCATCTAGCTGCAAGGTCATGTTGGCAGAGCGTGGAGCATATCGCGTCATCACTTGTTGTACGAATTGGGGACTTAAGCTGTATCCCATCTGGGAAAGAGCTGTGAAGGGATCAGACAGAAAAATGTAAGAAGCTGACCATAAAGACAAGCAGAAATGTATTTAATAATCAATGTTTCAGTTTTATATTTCATCCACCAATTTATTAAACTACCCTAGTTGTAAAGAAAATAATAAATATTAATAATTTGAAAAAAATTTCTATATAGACAACTGAAGCAAGGTAGTCTGATATTCAACTGCAGTTGGGTTGGCATCAGAAGAGGTAATATTTCTTTGCAGGCATGTTTTAATTTAAGAAAACTATAATAGGTGACAGCATTGCTTTAAATAATGCACAAAATAAAAGCCGTATGTCCTTTAAATATAAATATATCTGACAAAAGCGGACGCTGCTACATTTGCCCAGAACATCCAGACATCGGTGCCCTCGGGTGCTGAAAGGGTTAATTTATGTATATAGCTACTTGTATACAAATACAATACACGTAACAAAACTGGCAGTCTATTCATCTACAGTGGCTATCTATTTCTGTACACAAGAATATCGTTTTTCCTTGAATTAGTTAACAAATACAGAGTTTCAGAACTCAGGGGAGCTGAGACTGCTCAGGAACTGCAAACTACAAATCTTGGTCTTAAGGGCAAGGAATACACTGACACATGGTTTTATATACATTATTTTCCCAAACATTAAATACATTTGGAAAATATTTATTATCATAATATATGCACGACTTATGACAAAAACTTAGGTCAGCTGGTGTAATGGCACTATATGGGGAACTAACCCACTAGCTGATTATTAAAACAGCAAATTTGTTATTTGTAATATGGTAAAATGCTGGAAAGTCGGTATAGTGTGCTTGTCAACTTAGGAGAATTGTCAAGTTAGTTTATCCATAAATAATGTATCACACAATGCAACTTGCTTCCTTTGCTGCTGGCAGTCTCAGTGTGTAACCATGGTGATGACCAGTTAAGGTTAGGACACAGTTAGCACGATGCATCCTCTGCATTAATATACAAACATGATGACTGGGCATTTTCTGCCACACATAAAAGGAAACCTAAATAAAATATTAAAAGAAACCTGTACTGAAAGAAAAATGTAGGCTGCTACTCTCCTTTTGTCAATTCTAGTTGATTGTCTTTTAGGTCCAGTTGTTTGCAATGCCACTAAGCCTGCCATACAGGGAATTCCATCCTCCTTTGCAGTTGTTTCAATACCTGGCATGTCCAGTGTCCATGGAGGAGAAGGCAGACACTTCCTGTGACAGTGCTTAGATACAGCAGCCAATCACTAGAATTAATCACTCATCTCATATACAGGGGAGTGATAGCAACACTATCCCGAGTCACCAACACCAATCATTCTAATCCCACAAAGGAAGAGGAATGGAAATATGAGGAGGTCCAGAAGGCCCAGAGACACAGCCACAGAGATTTTGTATACATTGGTAATACCAATATAACAAATCTACATAGCTCTATAGTGCTTAATATCTCTTATGTTTTTATACGTTTAACATGAGACTAAATGTTTCAGGGTCCTCTATTATTTATTAGCCATTGATGTGAGATCCTTCATCCTCCCAAAATGTGTTGCAAGAGAACCAACTTTCTATGTAATCCATGGTAGTCACTAGGAAGCTGACGTGCAACAAACGCTGCATGCAGATAGGCAGAGAGAGTCTGGAGAAAATCAGCAGTAACAAGATGCAAAAATGGATGAAAACAGTGAAAGTGAAAAAACACGATAGGTGTTTAGAATACCTAGTGCCTTAGCAAACCTAATGTCATCCGGTTGGAGTCCTGAGCTACTTTGAATAAATATTTTACTACCAAACATTTTTACCCATTATAATATATTATTAGTAGAATTAGTATTTACCTTGGTGTAGTTCTGTTTGGCTTATAGAGCCAGACCTGTCTCGGTCATACTGCTGGAAGAGGCTTTTCCACTGCTGAATGTATGTCCAGAGAGCCGAAAATCCATATAGATCAATCTTACCAGACTGGCCCCGATCAAACATGTCTGCAAATCAACATATGTGTTAATATCATTGCCAGTCATTCATTTACAAACTGCACAGGGTTTGGACCTACCAGCTTTGTCTAAAGACAGCGACTGTGTAACTAAAACAGAGGTTCTTTAGTAACAGGTGTAATTTTGTAGTGATGAGGTGTTCCCCTATGATTTGTGCAAAGTTTGGATTTTAATGATAAACAACTAGCAACTTGGTAGCAATAAGATTGTGGGAAATTCCACTTTGAAGAAACCCAAAGTCATTATTGCACAAAAGGACAGACAATGTCTGCAACGATGCCTGATCACTCCAGGTTTCAGGCAAAAAGCTGAGCTGCGCATCAGATTTGGTTGCCAGGATCACCGGCATTCCTGTCTTCCTGCTCCCGAATTTAAACTTTGTCCTAAAGTAAAACTTTTTTTGCCAATATTACCTTTAGAAATTTGGGCATTCATTCATTCTGATTATTTATGTTTGATTATTATGTATTTACACAACTTTGTGTATATAAAAAAATATACACTTTATTTGGAAGCCAATAACAAATGCAGAGAAACACTTACTTAGCATCAGGACACAGGTTTCATCATTGAATGCTGACCAATTGGAGTTGACAAGTGCTTGTTTTAGCTCTTTTAAGGTAATGTACCCACTTCTGTCAGCGTCCACAGTCTGGAACCAGGAGTAAGCCTCTTGGTTAACGCCTGGAGGTATATTTCCTAGGAAAAAAATATAAAGTCAAAATTTAAAAGCAAACATGTATCTAAAAGCCTAACAGGTTAAAGGTAAGTAGCAATGCTTAATATACATAAAATTTTTCTAGACTCTCAGGACTTACACCAGACTTACCAGTAGAAGCTTGTCCATATTGGCCTTGTTGAGGAGACCCATAAGGATTAGATCCTGGTACACCATAAGGTCCCCCGGGAGCGTGGCCTCCATAAGGACCTCCTGGTCCCCCTGGTGCTGTACCCCCTGGCATGGGCTGTCCATAACTGCCACCTTGAGGAGGTCCATATGGTCCACCAGGTGCAGAACCACCATACCCAGGCTGGCCATGAGGGACACCTCCTCCATATTGTTGTCCAGGATGATAGCCTCCTTGAGGTGCCCCAGGTGCTTGTCCTCCAGAGCCATGGTATCCCTGTAAAACAACGTACAAACCTAAATAATTCAAGTTTTCTTTTCTAAACATTTTGATCTATTCTATTCTACTGGTAATTACCAAGATGCAATTATATGTGGACAATTCTCTACCACTGCAAGCAACATCCTTTACAAATGTACAACAACATGTGTCAGAGCGAAAAAATAATTTCACTGCACTCCTGATCATATGAAAGACCCAGAGGAGGGATTATACCAAGAGTAAGGATCAAGGCTTACAAACTTCAATACAACATCGCCACCTGGTGGAAGTAAACCAATTTACAACTAGTATAAACATTCATAAATATTATAAGGCACAAGGGTAAACTTCTTAAATCATTTTTATAGTTTATTACATTAGGTTGTCATTGTTAAAATAAAAACCACCTTTTCTGGGAAAGCTTCCATATTTTTACACTAATATCTACGGATTTCTATTATTCTGTTTAAAACTTGCTAAAAGCTGAAATAAACCTGACACTTCCTGGGTGTTTTCCATGCCTGGTCATGGGTAGGTTGTTTGGGTTTAGAATGTTTAGGATTAATATGACTACATCTGCTTTCAAGGAACTTGGACTGCTGTTATGTATCAGAGCCAAACACATTTTATTACAACTTTTATGTGATTTCTCAGAGAAAATAATTCACGCAAAGCAATCAGTTGCTGAGAAACTGTAAACGTGTGCTAAACATCACATTTAGAAAATTGCTACAATCCTTCCTCAAAGCAAAACACATTTTTTATTACATAAGAGGAAAGCTGGAATCCAGGAACAATGCCCAGCTGTAACCCCAACTAAATGAAAACAAAAACCATGGGACACCTTATTGTCAGTGTCCTAACAAATGACACGCGCCAGGTTCACGTGTTGCTGTGCTATGAATACAGAAGTCCAGGCACACAAACATTCATTGCAATACATTATATAGAGGAGATAAGATACACTGTGTGGACCAAATGCCTTAGATCCAGATATGATCATATAATCAGTGACATCACACGTCTCCAAGTACAGGCCGCCAATCACTTCACTACTTTGTGTCACCTAGAACAGTTTGTAGGCCAAGGGTTGTGATTTCACTTCCCACATGCTTGTTCTGAGTCAGTGATTCAGAAAGTCAGGAAGACAGTATATTAACCTCCCTGGCGGTATGAATACTAAGTATTTTTAAATGTAAAAGCGGTACATTTAATAATACTTAGTATTATAAATTTCCTGCCTGGTCCTCCCTCCCAGCCGCACGGTCCCACCCTCCAGCCACACACTAGCGAGCAGATACCCGTTCGGCATCGGATTCCCCTGGCCTCACCTTCCCAACGTTCACATGCTGGTGACGGAAATGCCGGCATCGCCAGGGGAAGAAAATGCCAAGCATCGCTGGAGGACACCGCGGGTACCGCTTACCAGGTAAGTTTTTAAACTCCCTGGCGATTCCACCTCGAGTGTGTGGCTCGTGGGTTACCGCTTTTGGTATTAAAAGGAATCAGCATGGGTGCAAATACTTCCCTGATGGAAAGCACTGCTCACTGTTCACCTTGCTGGAGGGAAAGCTGCATCTGAGGACCTTTAGGTCCTCCAATAACCCCCAGTCCTCAGGGGACATATAAAAAAAGTCATATTCTTCTACCAAGATGGCCACAACCCAGAAATGTATTGTGACCAAGAATAGATGAGCTGCAAGAAGAGAATGAGCAATAGTGACAAGTCCTTTGTATTCTGCTCGACTTTGCAAACAACTTCTATATTTCAGCTCTATAAAAAAAAAAAAAAAAACTATAACCAATATCTAAAAAATATCATTACTGTCTGTAAGGATTATATATAATGATGTTAATCGTTAATCATTTCTATTCACATAGTATAAAAACCTTGTTGTTGCACCTGGTTCAAGCACACCTGACATGGATATATTTAATCCTAAGCTATTGTCGGGCAGCGCTGTCATGTAAACTCTGAGACATCTAGGAAGGCAGATAGATTTACAATGAACTCTATTATTATATAAATTAATTCAGCATGCCAAGCACCTCTCAGTTCTGATTCACAGATTCTAGCCTTTTAGATCTTTGAAACTCCATCTATGAATTGCTGTCACTGCTTCCAGTGAGCCGGGGAGGACTCAGCATGGAGAAGATGAGGGCTGCCCTGTGTTCTCCTCCACCAGAGGCAGGAAGAGCAGAGCCCGGAGCTACAACCCCCCCTAGAGGCACCCACTGTCACATCTCGCCATGGCTTGTTGCCTACATATAGACATGATTGTCATTGTATTGGCATGTGTCTGTGTGTTACTACAGGTGAGTGGGGTATGTCGCTCAGTCTGTGCTGTCTGCTTCCCTGACCCCAAAATTATTTTATTATCCTTAAACCAAACCTCATCTCAGCATTCCCCCATCTCTATGTGCCCTCCAAACACATTATTCTATGCCATGATGGCGCTTTATATGGCATCTATACCTACATGTGTGACTTATCGCTGCCTACCAGTGCTGAGATGTGGAGCTTGCATTTGTTTTCCTTTCCCCTGGTGATCAGTGCACTTCCTGTTCCCGGTGACAACACTTCCTTCTATAGAGACAAGGTGGTGCCATGGCTCCCCGCCCTTCTCTTATGTCACATTACATACCAATACCCGAGAACACTTCTGTCTGACAGGGCCATCACCTATTAGAATCTTGTTGTGTGTATATATGTTGTCAGACTTGTAAGGCGTTGTTAGGCTTACTGAGCATTATTCCTGGCCATGGCTCATTCCTTCCACCAGCCCAGTACTTCCATGCCCCACCTCATGTGACTGGGTGTCAGTGTACACATTACCACACCTAACCACTTCCCGCACTCACCTGGCCGTACTGATAACTCGCCATGTCACTGCTGCCCGGGTTCTACAACTCTGACTGCTGACAGCTCCACTCTACTCGGTGAAGAAACGACTAGGAAGTGACCTCGCAATACGTTAGTGCTATCTGTCACTAGGCTTGTCAATTTTCTGTCTCCAATATGAGCGCCATATTTAAAGAGGCGAAATACCTAAACAAGTGTGTGAAGTCTTCTACAAAATGGCTGCCTCCCTATTACATGACGCAGAGACTTTAGACACCACTCAGCCTCATATCCGTCATCCTATCGCTGATTTGTTGTTGCTGGCAGCAAAGGATGCCGGGAAGTGTGGCGGAAGTGTGCCCTGGTATAGCGGAGCCTACACGTGGGGAGTGTAGATAGTGCTGGCTGTGGGCGATCGTCTTGTGAAAAATGGTGCGCAAACTGAAATACCATGAGCAGAAGCTGCTTAAAAAGGTGGACTTCATCAACTGGGAGGTGGATAACAACCTGCACGAGTTGAAAGTGCTGAGGAAATACCATTTGGACCGCAGGGAGGATTACACCACCTATAATAAGCTGAGCCGTCATGTGCGCGATCTGGCCCAGAAGATCAAAGATCTGGATGAGAAGGACCCGTTCCGGGCTCAGTGTACGAGCAGGCTGCTGGAGAAGCTGTACACCATGGGCCTCATCCCTACCAAGCAGGGCCTGCATCTGTGTGACACGGTGTCTGCATCTTCCTTCTGCAGGAGGCGTCTGCCCTCCATCGTGGTGAACCTGAGGATGGCTCAGAACCTGAAGAATGCCATCACCTTCATAGAGCAAGGCCATATCCGTGTGGGACCCGAGGTGGTGACAGATCCAGCCTTCTTGGTCACCAGGAGTATGGAGGACTTTGTTACCTGGGTGGACTCTTCTAAGATTAAGAAACATGTCATGGAATACAACGAAGAGAGAGACGATTTTGATCTTGGCCTGTAGAACAGATGGCGATCGTCGCCAATGGTTTGGATTTGGCTGAATCAATCATACAAGTTCTGTCCCGGGGAAACTACTTGTCCATGCTGAACTGACACTAGTCTAGTACTTTCCAAATGGTTGCACATTCATCTTTGTTGTGTTCAGAAGCGGACATTGGTTTTGTAGTAGATTGTTTATTTTACATATCTGTTGCCTATTATAAATAATTTCATAACAACCAAAAATGCAATTCCATGTTTATTCAGGATGTTTCCTGGGGGGTATCTTTTAGGGGGGAGTGTCTTGTTTATAGTATGGTGGTCTCCCCAGAATTTTTTAAGCAGAGTTGGAAGAAATCTGTAAGCGGGTGGTGGCAGTCCTTGTATTCTGAGCCAACATTTCAGTAAACACCCAAAAACAGGTGGTTACTGAAAAGTGTCGGGTGGTGCGCCAAGCGAGGAGAAGCTGGGGAGACACTTAAAGTGTAAGTAAACCCAAAACAAAAAATCACACCTTCAGTCCCCCATGGCAGTCTGTGTTGGGAGGTTTCATCCAATGGGTCACACATCCCTGTGTCTGTCTTCAGCCTGGTGCATTTTTTCTATTGATGAAAGGGCTTCTTCTGCCCATGGTCAAGATGGTATGTGCAGAAGGAGCAGCCAAGAGCCTCCTGGGCTGTGTGACGTAGCTATCCCATAAGGCTCTGCGCTGCACCCTTTTTTTTTATTTTAAATAAAAGGGTTGTCTACCCTTTTATATAAAGTAAACATTTTCATTTTAGGTATGCTTAAAGTGTGTGTTTGCAGTATTTTTATATTTATTGGTTCCTAAAAATGAATGCTGAAAAAGCACATATGAGGGAGCTGTGGTACTTACCAAGCAGTTTGTATTTCTACGCTTTTTAGCCAATAGATTCACACAAATTCTTCCAAATTCTTACCCCAGCCCCGTTATGGCAGATGAAGAGACCTGATTTTCCTCTGTTGCTTTTCAGTAACACTCAGAGGTCTTGTCTCGCCCCCACCAGAAAAATAGACTGATAAACTGTTTTCCCCATCCTATCAATATGGTTCTTGCACAGCTCTTTGTGCTGCTTTTCTCTTAAGTGCTTTCCACTATACCAGAACAAGAAGAAGCTAATACTATGTCTAAATTGAAAAAAAAAACAAAAGTCACCAGAAAATAGAGCATATTTACAAAAGATATGCTCTGACTTTTTCTTTTAGCCCTACACTGCATCGTACATGTTCCTTGTACTGTAAAGTAGTGGTGATGCCCCATGCAGAATCTTTTGACAATGACAAGAGACAAATTATGCGCAGGAATCCCATCCTTAGTGGCCAAAGAATGGCTGGGGGGATTGGGACTTCTAGGTATGTGGTATTGATATGATCCTAGACCTGTCATTAGGTCTGTGTCACAGTTGGCAAGTCTGCTGTGAATAAAGCCGCCTGGGATATGTGTTGTACATATCCCAGGAGGCTTTAGGCTGCTCCTCCTCGACCTTGGGCATAAACAGAAGAGGCTTTTTCATCATTGGGAAAACAAAAGATGCTGATCACACACATGCGCAATGTAAGATGGGTGATGTAGGCAGATAAAGGAACGGGATGGCAGCACCCCGTGTGAAAGGGAAAAAAGCAGGACGACGTGTGACTAAACTGAGGACATCTCCGGAGGTATTGAGGGTGCTGCAAGTAAAGGTAAATGATTTTTTTTCTATTTTAACTTTAGTTCTGCTTTAAAGGTGAAGTTCAATCAACCTTAGAAACCAACTAATTAATATCTTAGATATGTTTTAAAATGAAGAAGGCTATGAAAAGGAAACAGACCTTCCATTTTTGAAATTGTTTTGGGATGAGGTCCACTTTAAGAAAGCAATAAAAAGTTGCTGTGAAACAAAAATATTAAACATGCACCAGATATGCAATATATGACAACATTACTTGAGAAAGAATCATCTTATCATTAGAGAGAAATTACTGGAAAGAGAAGAAAAGCACGGTAAGGTATCTGTTTATAAAGCAGAGAATCGGACATTGACTTCAGGTTAGAGGATCAGTTACTGCTATTGAAGCACACAGACCTGAAAGGTTCAGTCAATGCTAGACTGCTTTTTAATTACACCCCTAAGAATCTAGACAGCCTGTTACAACCCATGCATGGAATATCCTCAAAGACTGAAACAAGTTCCAATCTTCCTTCTCTTGATTCCCAGTTTTGAAAATAGAGCCCATATAGCCCCGATAGTTATTTGTCTGCAAATGCAGATGTTTGTACAATTTGTTAAAATGGCCTAAGCGTGGATCTCTGATGACTTCTGCTCGCCTGGAGTATTATCCACAGCATGCTGCTGAGTCCTCTATGATAGAGCATATTTTACTAAATTAAAAGCAAATGCTCTATCCTCTATCAAAGTTACCTTCTCCTCTTCTTCCACAAATAAATACAAAAAGTTAAACTGGAAGAGCTAAAGCTCTAACTTCTTAAGAAGACCCCTCCAAGGGCCTTCTGCCTCTGCCGTGAGACCTGAAAATCTCTCCAAGGCCATCTGCTCTAAAGCCTGACTATTGTTTTCTTCAGAAGACCCCTTTAAAGATCTTTTGCCTGACCTTTTTTTTTACGCTTCTCAGTGATGCTATCCAAATGCAGTACCATAAGCTAACTGAAACAATAAACTTACAGTTCGGTTCATAAATATTTGGAAAGAGACAACTTTATTCTAATTTTGGTTCTGGAAAATTACCACAATTACTTTTAAATGAAGCAACTCAGATGCAGTTGAACTGCAGACTCTTAGCTTTAATTCAGTGGGTTGTACACTGGGTTTCTGTTTTTTCTGTTTTTGCATCTTAAGGATGGCTTGTTTCATCTGTCTGCTTAATTGATAATGACATACCAAAGTGCCCACACCAGCCCATGAAATAGCCTTTGAGTCAATTGTCCAATTACTTTTCAGCCCCTGAAATGAAGTGATTGTGTTAAAAAAAGGCTTTAGTTACTCACATTTTTATGCAATCTTTTTGTACAATCCACTGAATTAAAGCTGAAAGTCTGCAGTTAAACTGCATCTGAGTTGTTTCATTTAAAATAATTGTGGTAATGTACAGAACCAAAATTAGAAAAAAGTTGTCTGTGTCCAAATATTTATGGATCTAACTCTGTACAAATAATCAAGGGCTAACATTTTAACTTTTAGTTATCAAGAAAGTAATTTGTGCTTTGCAATGTCATTCAAATGAAGTGCTATTTTTTAAACAGTAATTCTGTACTCCTTAATTCACACTCTGGCTGCTGGAAGCCAGACTTAACAGCTGCCAACCATGCTCACAGCAGAACACTTCAGGACAGATACAAATTTCCATCCTGAAGCTGTTCTGCCACCTTGAACTTCTGGGAGGTATTTGAACGGGAGCTCAGGATTCAATTCCTTTTTTTTTTTTTTTTTGAAATATGCTGCCCTATTATTACTCAGGATTAACAGCAAGGGCGTTAATAGAAATACTAGGGAGGGGGACCCTGACCCCTTTTAAACTCTATATGAGTAACTAACTATACGAGATAAGGACTGTAGGTTTGTTCTTAAGTTGACTTTGTATGTAAGTCAGAACATGTACATTATTTTATTAAATGGAATTAGGACAGATGTTTGCCTCATCATATTATTAGGCAGCGTGGTGTCAGGTACTGTATAAAATCCTCACTGTGAGTTAATATTAATAAACAGTATTTAAATAGGGGTTGCAAATGACAGAGGAATACAGACAGTGACACAGGTGAAGAGGACCCAGCTCTGAAGAGCTTACAATTTAGGGGGTGGGGTAAATCACAATCAAAGCAAAACAAAATTTTTTTTTATGGAGCCTAGACATACATTAACTCCTGGAGCAAGCTGTGCTCTGATATGGAAAAAGAAACAACTGCAGAGTTTGTCTTGGTCATTAAAGGGTTACAAGAGCTTGCAGAACAGCAAAAGACATCTTCTGCAAGTCATGCCAACTGCCCCCTCCTCCCCATCAGGCCCCGTTCGTATCTAGGATTCGTCTGTATGTCGGATGTACTTAACTCGGGGACTACCTGTATATTCTGTATGGATAGTGTACCATGGTGCATTTCCACACAATTCTAAGGGCTAAATTGCAAAAGTAACCCTTTGATTCAGTTACAGTCGCTAAGTGTAATGAGGGTAGTTTTTGAGTTTTAACCCTTTACCTTAATTTGGCCTAGATAAGAATCTAAAAGTAAGGGCAGGCTCACACAATTTTGTGCAGCACCCTGCCAGCAGCTTGTGCATTCACCCGACGGTGCTATAAGTATTTTCTTCCCAAGCAGCAGCGTTTCCTGCCATGAGGAAGCAGTAAATGCATCACAAGCTCACTGTCAATG
This sequence comes from Pyxicephalus adspersus, assembly GCF_032062135.1. Classification (NCBI taxonomy): domain Eukaryota; kingdom Metazoa; phylum Chordata; class Amphibia; order Anura; family Pyxicephalidae; genus Pyxicephalus; species Pyxicephalus adspersus. The sequence continues at coordinate 90,796,632 of NC_092858.1, read as the reverse complement.
TGAATTAGCCCTACTTACACTTGTATTAAGTTATGTGTTTTAAACTGGCTAAATTGTAACAACTTGTAACATGTACAACCTGCTTAATATTTAATACCATATATTTGCTGAGCCAACGCCACCTAGTGCCCAGCAATCCACACTACATCCACAATGATACATAGAATTCAGTGTTTCATATTCATTCTATCCATTTGTTTACATCTGTAACTTATATACAATTATTTCATAATTAATTAGTAGGCCATGACAGTTAACATATGACTATACTTTGTTCATATTCATATATAAAGAAAACTTTTAATATTATTATGAATGTTCAACATACTTTTAATCAATGTTTCAGTTTTATTGAATTGTTCAAACATGTATTTGCAATGGTATACCCTAGATGATGATAGTAAATGAGTTCAAATATGTTCAATCTCTTAGACTTATAAACATTTCTTTTAGGGGGCATTAGTGAGCTCTTTTGATCTTGGCATGATGACACATTAATGGAAAAGAGAACACCAGACCTTGAGGTTTTAGAAGCATCATACTCCTTGTGGTGGTTTCTAATATTGGCACCTTATATAGAACAAATCTGCATTTTATTACTTATGACTTCTCATCCTGCTTTTCTTTCACATAACAAAAATGAACCATGTCATGATGGTGAAAACCTCAGACTTGTATTAATAAACTAGGCTGTAATTTACTATTTACATGTGGAAAATACTTTTAATGAGCAAACTGTGATATAGTAATTGTATTCACTCAGATTTGTATGATTAGAGTTGTATAGTTCCATCATGTGTTGCAGCAGTTTTATTTTTTCAGGGACATACTCCACTTTATTTATTATTGCAACTATGGCAAAATGGGATTGTGTGTGCCAATGCAATATGATGGGTATTAGCTTTAAATGTACAAAATTAGTTATTTTATATCTGTTGTTGCAACATAAAGCTTTTATTGGATCATCACTTTTGGTGTGATGTACTTGTAAATGTTACTGTGCTTGTAAATACCAGCCAATATGTGGGTCATGGCAGAAAGTGGAATTGATGCAGTTCACTTAAAAAGAGAATTAAGCTACGTACACACGTCAGATTTTTATCGCCCGATAATCGGCATCGGCCAATTATCGGGCGAAAATCTGCCGTGTGTACAGTCGGTGTCGTCCATCGTCCGGACGACCGACCTGCCGGATCCACGGACGATGGACGACAGCCGATCCTAATGAAAGGGAAGGAGAGAGCGCGCAGCAGGGTGCCGCTCCGTCGCTCTCCCCCTCCCCTCTCCATAGAGCATGGTGCTGTATGTACAGCACCGTTCATGCATCGTGCACTCCCTTGTCGTTGGAAAGGATCGTGAAAGATCCTTTCCAACGGCAAAAATTGGAAGTGTGTACGCAGCTTTATAGTCTTTAAAATATTTCAGTTGTACATGTGAATAAGACTAGCATAATCACCTATTCCGACCTAAATGGCTCATTGCAGGGCATTTAATGAATGTTAAAAAGCACAACTATGGATGGTGAATTAAGCTTGTGCTCTTTGTTGCTGTGTACTGCAATGCATCCATGTTGCTTTATTGTGTTGTAAAGCTGTGATTTTGCCATTGCCAACCTGTCGTCTGAAAATGAAGATTGTATGGCTGTCATGTTGGGACTCTTTTGCATCATGCATTAAGTCACTGACCCAGAACATGTATGCACATAAGCTGTTATATTTTCCTCTGACTTTCCTGATCTGCCTATTTGTTCCAGGACAGTTTTTTCAATGTCTGCAAGTCAGCACTGTAGCCAGACAAATAGCATTTTTTTAGATTGCTATCAAAAAGAAGGTGCTGGAAAGATGAATTGAGGTACACACATATTTAATTTTCCATTTCGGAGCCCTCCTGAATTTTTCATTCTTATCCAACTGGTAGCTGAAAACAAAAGACTCTAAGGTCCTGCTGGAAAGGAACATTTATTACTACATCAAAAATGTAAATCATGCATAAGAAGAAATTTTCTAAATTTAAAACAACTCGCCAAAATCATCAGTAGTTCATAGATCAGTGAATTTATATCCAAATCTGAACTATTTTCTGTAAACTTGGCCCCAGTACCTCTCACTTTCTTAGCGTAAACTTCTGATACATTTTTATACTTATTTTTTTGCCCGGCTTTGTGGCAGATCTATTTTAATGTTCATGCATTTCAGTTTATATGAACGACACAATATATTGTCTTCTTATCCACTAAGTAGTTGAATCAATGTGATATATCCAGCATTTCTGACAAAAGGTCCAATAATAGTCTTGCTTTTAATACTCTATTTAAATAAAGAATGAAAACACAGTAGAAGACTATAATTGTCATAAACAGATTAAAAATAACTAAGTATTTATGTGTGAATATTTGTTATGTGGATGCAGTAATCATTATGTTGTTAGTCTATCTACATACAAAAATGTTGCATGTAGACGTATATGTTGGTCTTAGTTAGTATGAAGTGACAATGCCCTCCCCAACTTTACTTCTGGTTGTGATGATATGTGCATGAGGAAGTCATGGAGATAATACCTTTCCTTCTATTTTGCTCCTCTTCACACTTATTGTACTTAACTTATAAGTTATGAACAACACTTCTTCAAATAAACCTTTCTGTGGGTAAACATAAAGGCTGCCATACTCATACTAAAGGTATGTAATATCTAATTATTACACTGACCTACTTACTTCAATACTCACCTGATGTAAAAGAAAGTCAAGAAAGTTTAAATTAAGTTAGAAGACTAATATACCGCACTAGTGGGGGCTGTACTTCTGAGATAGTCTAGGGCTGTGGGTTTTCTAAATAGGAAGAGCAGGCAGATATGCTGACATGTTGTTAGATATATTAGATCTACAGCATTTAGATTATGAGTGGCTCAGAGAAAAATATTTAGAATAAAGGATGCATTAAAGGTAACTGCTTTTGAGGTAGAGGGAGGTGGAATGCGTTTATAGGATGTGTTGTTTTGATTGGGACTTCAGCTTTAAACATCCCACCATGTAGAGGATTACTGGGCTGGAGGGCATTTGTCGCTTTACTAAAAGAAATGCTGGGCAGTGATCCTAAGAGAAGATACTTCACCATTATTACTCTGTACAGTGATGTTCTGCTATACATATTGGGTGTTATATCTCTACCTGCATAATTTTTAGTTAGGCCCATTTTTACTTTGGCAAAAGGGAATCTTTCAGCACCAACTTTTTTTTTTTTTGAAACTGTGAGTCATATGTCATATGACTAAATGTCAAGAATTGTAAAGAAATCCAAAGCTGAAATATGAAAAATGATGTGTTAAAACATATTTATATTTACAACATAATTCATTTGGATTTTTTTTTTGTGAGAGGTAATCTGTGTGAAAAAAACACTGATCACTGTCATAAGGGGGGCAGGAACCCTGATTGATTATATAAGGGGCACAGACACTGATTATTAACATAAGTGATGCACGGACAGTCTCTGTACACTGATCATGTGTGTAAGAGGACACTGAAATGTGGACACAATGACTGATCACCAATGTAAAAGGACAGAAATAAACATTATTTATGGAACAATAGGACTTTACCAGTGACATATAACTACAAATGAAAGTATCTTATGTAGCTAAACATTTTATAGTAGGGATAACAAATTGATAATTTTTTTAAACCCTATAATTGAGGTGACCAATATTCAACACAGTTATTTTGCCACATTACTCCACACATTCTTTTTATAAATGACTATTCTTCTTGCATTTTTCATCTGTAAATAACTGTGAATTACCCATTCCTAAAGGTGGTAGCAGACAAAAATGAACAAATATCACAAAAGGGTTTATAGCTATAGAAATTGTAAATGGGCTATTATGTTTTTTAGGATTATCTACTGACTGTCCGATAACTGTCCATCAGAAGATCAAATTGTATTTTTCAATACAAGTACCTATTAGAACTGTTCAAATATAGTAAAATGTATATGCCATTTGTATTAGATATGTTTTAAAACCCATGAAATCAGTGGTTTATATAGTCTTGTATAATAAAGTGATATTATCTGTTGCCTATACAAATACAGTGGATACAGATTTCATGCAGGGAACAGTAGTAGCTTGATGTTTATGCCCACCAGTGTAGCAGATTTAATCCATGAAGCCTACTGGTCATCTGAACCCAATGAGTTGCACGTTATTTTCTTTAATCCACTGGCACAGCTGGGGTTCGGAATATCTGTGCTTGGCATTTAATTAGTGATGCAGTTTTTCTTTATAACAAATATTTTCTATCCTGGCAACTGAATTAAAAGTACTACAGGGTACTTGAAATATAATATAAAGATCAAGAGCATAATATAATAAGTAATATCACACATGTGATTCTCTATCACAAATATCTCTATAAACATTATCACATAAGTAATATGTGATAAAGAATGTGTAATAGAGTGATAAATAAAGTGACCCCCAAGTACCCAAATGGAAAGGTTGAAATTGATAAAATTGTTACTAAAACATTTCTGTATTTCTATACTTTGATGTATATCATTATAACATTGAAATCTGTTCATAAAGCAGTGAACATGGCACTCACTAAACATTTTTTGGTGGATAAACTTGTAGGTCCATGTGTTTCCAGCTGAAGTGATTGATTCTCCCACCAGAGGATACATGATGAATGTATATACTTTTGTATATAATAGACTTTATCATGCATCAATAAAAGCCTAAAGGCTTTACATTGCTATAGTGTGATTAGAGAGCTCATACTTAACAGAAAGGGAGATACAATGTTGGTTACAATTATTGTTTAATAGGGGAGGTTGGTATTCTATTTCTAAACTAACACAACATTGCCTACCAGTTTGTTTTGGACTGGTTTTATACTACGTGGACAAACATTTTTGAACACCTGACCATCATGCCTACTATAAGGCCAAAGGTATGTGGACAACCCCACAGATGTTTCAGGTGATTGGTACTGGAAATCCTATAAGGTATAAAGGCTTAAGTATGACTGTGCCCTTGGACTCCAGGTGAATAAAGTGATTGTTGGATCATCAATAAACACCATTGGAATATATTGGAATGTCGAATGAAAGATCGGTATTCTCATCCAACATGGAAACAGAATGGTGGCCATTTTTAACGGCAAAGGTGTGTTATGACTACCTCTCTCATGCTTTTGAAGTAACACAGTTATTTTACGAAGCCCAGTGAAAGAATCATAGAAACAGAAATGGGAAAAGGATATTGTACTGAATCTAAACAACTAATCAGCAGCTAATTCCTAACCATTGTGCTATGCCTTGACCAAATTAAACCTTTCTTCACTTTACAGTACAAACTACAGCTATATTTCAACATCTTTACTTACTCTATGTAGGAGTTTAAATTTTATTTCAAACGTGGTTCAGGGAATAGAAAAAAAAAAAAAATAACACTATACTAACTAAACACCAAACAAAAATACAGGCTAGAAATTTGGTACTTTGTGTATATTCATATACAATATGTATTAGCAAAATGTGAATGCTCAGCAATTCTGGTGCTGTATGTGTATGATTTACAAACATTCACAGTAAATGAAATGTTAAGCACTGTTAAGTCTTGTGTGTGACCTTTCATGGATCTGCGACTAATGACTTGATTAAAAGCAGAAGAAAGAGACACTGACTCATTGCTTTGAAGTTTCTGCAACATTTTACATTCTACCATATTATAAAAACAATTTAAACATCAACACATAAGGCTCTGTTTACAAAGTAAAAAGCTTTACTGGAAAGTCTACAGTGACAAAAACATTTACAAGCTTTCAAAAGAGGCAGCTATTCTATTTACTCATTACTACTGTTTGCTCATTTTCATTTTAATTAATTGTCCACAAAATTTGCCTAGATTGTCTAGGGATTCATATGCTTGTTTTATAAATTACAATTCCAATTATTATTATTATGTACACTCATTGGGGGGTTGGTGCAGTGTCTTATATCACACAACGTTTTGGAAGCACCTTTTCACTGCAACAGCTACCCAAGATGAAGAAGCACCTATTGCATAGTGGCATATTTTGAATGGCCTTGAAATCTGTATATTATAGTAAATTCAATTGTTACTATGGCAGTTCTACACATATATATGGCAACTCCCTTGACATTGCTTACCATCTGTCATCTGTTACAATGGGACACATCAGGCTATTCTGGGGTGGTCTAACCCCAGGAACAAACTTTAAATACATTATTCAAACTCCTATTGCTGAATTGTTTTGCCTGTCAATAGAATATTCACATAAAGTGAGCCAAAAGTATATCAGGCAGGTGGATCACCATTCCCTGTTCCAGCTTTGAAATGTACTGGACCTGAATTATTAAAGCTCTCCAAGGCATACAAAGATAGAATATTATGGGAGAACATGGGTGATCCAGCAAACCTGGAATGGCTTTGGTCAATGATTCATTTTAAGAAATCCTTTTCACGTTTGCTGGACCATGATAGTCTATCTTCGCATGTCTTGGGGAGCTTTAATAAATCAAGGTCACTGTATCACCTGGCTACTAAATAGACATTTGAATACTAATGTAAGGATGATGAATGATTATTTACTTAACAAACAGGTGACATGGGAAAAAACAAAAAAAGTGATGTTTTGCAGGGTGGCAGAGAAGTGTGATTATATATCCTCTAAAAGGTATAAATCTAACAACAGAGTATTCTCTGTATGTGGCTTTTACCTAGAATCTTTAATGCCTAGAATATGCGACTTGTTTTAAAATTAAAAAAAGGCTGCCCCATAAAGAAGAGACACTGCCTGCACCACTGATCTTTATTTTTCAAGCACTATTAGCCCACTGAGAATCCACTTCATCTAAGTTAGAGTCTTGTTCCCTTGCCAATCTTTGTGGTTATTCTGCTGCCCCCCATGTTACTATTCTGACCTGCATTAGGGCCAGAGGAAGAAACAACAGTACTTGAGGGGGAAACCAGGAATCTGGCACTTCTAAAAGTCTGTTTGATGATGATTTGCCAGGCATTGTAGCTCTTGAAGAAAGCAAAGGTTGGTTGGGAGGTGCATACCTTCTCTACAGGGCAACCTTTTTAAATATTTAACTTTGTGACAGGGATGCTTAAACAAAAAACCTTTTTTTTTACTGATGCAGATGACTGATGACTGATGCAGAAACCCAATGAAAGGCAAACCAGACGTTCACAATTGTCTGTTACTTTTCTATACTAGCTTCTGAAAGTTAAACAATAGAGGGATGATCTGATAAATATGTGCTACAAAGGATGTAAGAGACTCAGATGACATCTGTACAGTTTGAAAACCAAATATGCTGAATACCAAAAACCGTCATGTTATTGAAATTACCCAGCAATAGCCGTCAAAGAAAGAAAAACAGAAATTCAAAAGATAATAACAAGGTATTCTTGATGTTTCTGACACAGTCAGTAGAATAAATTAAGACAATTTTTTAGAAAAATTGCAACAATCTCCTAAAATGAAATGTATGGTAAAATATACGCTATGGTTTTCTGGTTTAGAGAAAGTCCAATAAACAAAGTTGAGAAATACAGTAAGAATGACATCTCATACAAAGGACATAGCCGAAAGTGTAATATGATTTGTCTATATATTAGAGGAGTAAAATACAAAGAGTCCATGTTTCAAATCTTGGAAACAATAAAGTGGAATCCACATCAAAATACTAGAAAATATAGAGAATTATCAAGCTGGGAACAAACAGGAAAAAAACAGTTCCGTTATGATTCTCTTGACCATTCAGATATTACTTTGATGACTTGGTAAGCCAGTGGAGTGTCATTCTGGTCTGTCACAGACAGGGATCTTACAGTTTACTCAAGTGCTGGAAGTTAGGGTAGGAATAGGAAAGTCATGAAAAATAAGAAAGGGAAATAACATAGAGCCAACTGGCCTGGACAAAGATGAACTAAAAGTATTCAAGGTGCATGAACATTCTGTATATCTTTCCCTTTCTTTGTCAGAAAAAGTTGCCTCTCGATATGGAGCAATATATAGAGATTAGTATACCGAAGAGCATTCTGTTGGCCTCCTTAACAAGGAAAGGGCAGACTCTCTGAAGATGATCCAGTGAGACAGTTGTTAGGGCCTATGAAATGGGACAGCTTATCGACCAGGTCCTTTCATGTTCTTTGGCTGATACTCTTGTACAGACATCATGCTGTAACAATCTGATGGGTTGCATCTTCCATCTTTGCCTGTGTTACCTTTTGGTCCAGGGGTTCCTGGTATACCTGGAATACCTTGTTGTCCTGTTGGACCTGGTGGTCCTAATTTACCATATCCAGGTGGTCCTTGTGGTCCTGGAACAAGAAAAATCATGTTTCAGTTATTCAGTCAGAAATACTGTTACAGTTATTAGTCTTAGCCACTTTTACGTACAAACACAACATATTAAAACAGATACCAAATAGAAACAAATACCTGGTGGTCCAGGTGGGCCCACGTCACCCATGATACCAATTCCATTGGTTCCCCTATCTCCCTTTGGTCCAGTTTCCCCTAAAAACAAAAAAAGCAAATCATACATATATCATACATATAAATCAAGAACCATATATTTATCCTTAAGCCAATGCTCACTACAACTGAAACTTCTTGTAATATTATGACTCCTGATAAAACAAACTCCATGCTGTCTTTGTTGTTAATGGCCTGCTTAGTTTCATAGTATTTTGAAGATATTAAAAACTTAAGTTATTTTATTAGAAGTCCATGACTCAGGTAGCCAGGATGTTCACCACCCCTTTGTTCTAACTCAAGGCTCCTAACAAGGGTGGGTGCCCCTGCTCCCCCTAGCACCTTGTCATGCTGGCCTTTTGCCTACTCTTTCCTCGGCAGCTCCAGGCCTTACTATAATTTCACCTTGTGGGCAGGAGTGGAGCATCCTAGAACAATCAGTCCACTAAAGTCTCCAATAAATTTTAGAAGATGTCAGATAATTCAAAACACCTTTGGGCAAACTGAAATATTGGTTTTGCTGGACTCTGCTTTTCATTAAAAACTGCCCTTTTATCTTCTTTCTTTACTGACAAATACACATGGACTTTACCTCTCATTCCAGGTACTCCTGGTCTTCCTTCACGTCCAATCTGCCCAGGGGATCCTGGTGCACCTGGAGTTCCTGGACGTCCTGGAACTCCATCCTTACCAGGTGGACCTGGCCTTCCAGGTGAGGCAACCATCTCTACTGGCATCTGCATGCGTGTGGTATAGTATGCCATTCTCTCTGCAAATTAGTAAGAAGATGCAAATTAGCATTACAAATATTTGCCCTATGTTTCTTTATATATTTATTATCTATAATATATTTTTATAATTTTTTAGAGTGTAGAAGTAAGGCAAAAATTGCTTGCAATCATACCATCAAAGACCTTGATAACTTCTTGCCGAATCATTCTCCTAATTTCATCATAATTGACGGGGTCCGCCTAGTATTTAAAGAACAAGGTTTAGTAGTCTAATACAAACAAACAATATTTTTCATGTCAGATTTGCTCCATTCAAGCAGAAATAATTCTGTATAAACAAAAGCCATCTTCTGCTAGTGGTAAATGGTTTCTACATTGCTTATCATAAATAGATGAATCATCAGTGAATAACATCTTAAGTTTATGAATATTCTTTTTTTTTGCTCTCATTTTACAGTTTATGTGGTGTGCAAGTGATCACAGGGCAGATTTTATAATAAACAGGACAAATAAAATATTTTGTTTCCGGTTTTGGAGTTTTTTTCTGCATTTTAAATATATAGTCTCTTGTATATAACAAATATACAGGATTCATAATCTACTTACTTATTAGAGGTTGGTACTTTAAATAGTTTTAAACCATTTGGATCCAAATGACAGCCAGGAAGAACAATATTCCTTTAGTGGTGATTCACGTAGGTATACCTTTTCTTATTTTCTCAATGCCAAATGCTTGGGAAAGCGATGTTTATTTAAAGTATTTTTTTTAAACATTATATTTTTATTAGTTTTAAACAATTTTGAAAAGACATAGATAACAACAGGGGATAGGACAATCCTTTCCCCAAACATAAAGGCACACGAATAGACCAGTAACATATCATAAAATGAACACATTTCCTTCAACACAAAAGACTACATTTTACAATATACAATTCCTCGTTCAATCCTTCAGATACACCGCAATATTAAGACCCCCTTACCAGATCTAATTCCCTCCTTCTTCGTGAAACCACACCAGGTAATAAGTTCCTGCCTTAGTAGATCTACATATCATGACTCACTGAGCCATTAAGCACATTCAATTCCCTCAGCATATCCAAATACACTTGCGATTCTTGGAACATAATCCAAGGTGCCCATATCTCCAATAATCTCTTGTTCCTCTTGTAGAGATCAGAGGTCAAGTCCTTCCATCAATTTGTTTAATTTACCTTGCCCAGCCACATTCCCAAAAGCTACACCCCCCCCCCCCCCCGCCCCCAAAGCTACCTGTTGCTTCCATAGAGTAGGAATGCATGCCTTTGCATCGTTTACTAGAAACTTGACCACTGATTTATCATAAGCCTTCTGCGGCCAACCATTAACATGGAGCAGGGAAAACCCAGGATCATCGGGGATTGGTCTCACCGACATATCCTGGCAAATCTTCCTGACCCCCCGCCAGAAGCCGCCATCAAGCCTTGGGCAGGACCGGAAGACATGTAACATTGTGCTTTCTCAGCTCCACACCTCCAACAAACATCAGGTTCAGAGGGAAACACAGAGTGTAATTTGGCAGGAGTCCTGTACCAATGGGTAAGGATTTTATACCCTGTTTCCTGAGAACCGCTAGGTATAGAACTTTTATGGCAGAGACACAGTATCTTTTCATTCTGGGCCTGTGAGAACTGGGTCCCCAGTTGCCGCTCCCAAACTTGTAAGTAAAGAGGTGAGTGGTTTTCCGGTCCAGCATTAAGCATTGAGTAAAGGATTCAAAGGGCGTGTTGCGAACTTAGTTCGCCAACATACATTTGTTCAAACACGGTCAGCTGTCTACCATATCCCCCTTCTGCCAGCAGTGTTTTAAGAAAATGGGACAGCTGGGCTGCTTTCCAAAAATCCAACTCAAATGGAAGAGAAGGGTTTCCTAAATCATTCTGTGCGCACCAACTGCCAGCTAACACAAAGTGCCTAGCTCAACCCTTTCTCTGCAACCATCAAACCCTCCCCCCAGCATCCCTGGTGCAAAAATTGGATTGTCCAACACCGGTGTAATGGGGCTGGGGTGATGGGAGATACCCCTAAGTTCAAAAAAATTCCTACAAATGAGGATGGTGGCTAACGGAGTTGGGTGATTTTTATCAAAATGTTTACTAGGAGAGCTAATCCAAGGTAATGCATGGGGGGCCTTGCTAAAATGCTGCTCCTCTAGTACCCAGAGTTTGTCAGTCCTGACTGGATCCCCAGTTCACTGCCCTTACCAAATGAGCTGCAGCATAGTAAAGTGATAAATTTGGAACCCTTAGTCCTCCTGTATTTTTATGCATAAAATCAAATCATGCCTTCCTTGTGAAATTTGGAGATGTGAGCTAATAAAGATTCTGGAGAGAATTTGCCCCCGGTAATTAGGGAATTGAACGCTTGAACAAAATAAGGTGCCACATAGTCCTTGTATGCCTTATAATAGGCCAAAGTAAAGTCATCTGGGCCCCGGGACTTCCCAGAGGGGTGTGTTTAATCGTTCTAAATAACTCCTCCTTTGTTATAGGGCATTCCAGGGCCTCAGAGTCTTCCGGGGACAGTTGGGGTAAGCCCAATTGTAATAAGTACTGTTGAGTTTTGGCTAATCTCTCTCCGTCTCCCTTGTGGGTCTGCTTGGCAGGGTGAAGATTATATAAAGCCTGATAGTATTCCTGAAAAGCCGCTGCTATGTCCTTGACCTGGTGGATTATCTGCCCCTTTTTGTCTACTATATATTGCACGTAAGATTTAGTGCACTGGACTCTCCAGCCTTTGCCAGGGTCCTATTGCATTTGTTCCTAAACTCGTAATAGGTGCGTCTAAATTTAGCCAGGTTGGCCCTTGCTTTACCTAGACAGTGAGTCGCCAGTTTGTCCCTCAGTACTACCAACACCCACCTAAACATCCAGGGACCGCTTATGCACGTTCTCAAGCTCCATTATTTGCAAAAGTAGGTCCTGGATCTCCTTGGTAGCCATTTTCTTGAGTTGGAAACCATGCTTCATAAGAACACCTCTGATCACAGCTTTGTGTGCTTCCCACAAAGCCATAGGACTCACCTCAGACTCCTTATTTAAATTGAAGTAGGCTGTAAGTTCTGATAAAACAACCGCCCTAATGGCCTCATCTTTCAACAGACTCTCATTTAGTCGCCACTGCCAGACCTTCGGGGCTGTATGGTGAATACAAATATCTAAACACTGGGCATGATCTGCAAAGGAAATAGGCCCAATCTTGCATCCTGGGAGAGATCAGCATGTCGCACCCTGCAGTGGTCAATGCGGGAATAGGATTGGTGAGGCTTAGAGGTATAGGCTAAAGAAGGCTTAAGAAGGTATACGCTTAGAGACTAAAGAAGGTATAGTCCCTATCCTTTGGGTGGAGAACTCTCCATACATCCACCAACTGGTGGCTCGTCATTTCTTGATATGTCCCTGTGTACCCCTTTTGGAAGTTCCAGAGATATCTAAGTCCCCATCTGGCACAAAATTAAAATCGCCCCCAAGAATTAGTAGACCTTCTTGGAATTCCTCCAATAGAAACAAAATAGTGGACAAAAATGTAGCATAGGAAGAGTTTGGGGCATATAATGTAGGTAGTATGATTGATTGATGGTTCAATGTGCCTTTAATGAATAGAAAGTGGCCTTCCTCATCATACTTGGCCTCCTTTAGTACCCAGGACACAGAGTTACTCCTGTAATATACTGACCCCTTTAGAACGGGAGTCTGAGGAACAACAATGGAATGCTATGGGGTATTTATGGTTTTGGAGTCTAGGGAGTTTGTCAATCCTGAAATGTGTCTCCTGGAGAAATGCTATCTGGGCCTTGTACCTGTGTAAAGTGTTGAGGAGGGTCGAACGTTTTTCAGGCACGTTCAGGCCTTTAACATTAAGTGTAATGATCTTGATGGATTCCATCTATGTTTAGGAAGTGTTCCTAGCATGGGTTCTATTTACCTGGTCTCTGTGTATATTATAAATTCAAGTATTTTAATACAAATTTTATTAATTTCCTGTATTGAAATATTGTATTAAACCATGTATAGTGCATATCAAAGCACCATAAACAGCTCTAATAACAGTGATCTGCAAAAATTAACGAACAAATAAAAAACGAATACTGAATGATCCAATTCTGTAAGCTTTTAATACTTTAAATGCCATTACATTTTGCTATTACCCATGTATCAAATAAACCTAGATAACTATATATTAGGTTGTCATGCCAACAGCATTTTATCTCATTGTCGGAATGAGCCCGGCTTTCCATTATGGCTGTGTCATGCCATTCAAAATGAATGTAAATAATGTGTTGCCATTCCATGGTGTTTCATTTGAATGGGCTTTCCAATGCACCACCACCAAACATACCAGCACATGATGTGTAGTGCCACACGTTGTGGTAATACATTTGTTTTCATGTGTAAATACCATAGGGGGATCTTAATTTACTATTAGAAACAAGCACTCGCTGGAAAGATGATGCAAACACAAACGATGGTAAATGACCGGGGTGAGGGTAAATTTCGGAAACCTTAGATACAGCCAAGTGATCTTCCTAAACATCTTTATTGGCCTGTTTGTTGGCATGTTAAGGTGTGGTGAATCCTACATTTTCTGCCTTGTATTGTAGCAATATCTTCATTATTACTACAGACCATTACTATCATCTTCCTGCAGCAAACTCAAAACTTACAAATCTGTTATGAATTGCCCCTGGCAGGTGACATGGGATTACCTGAGGTGCTGAGTGGCTTCTGCTCTTCACCAGAGCATTCACAAGAAGTGATGGGCCAGTGACCCTAGTGGCCTCCGATCCCTAAAAGGTCACCAGTTTGCAGCCCCCAGAAGTGACACAGGGATCAGACAGCTTCAGTGTAGAAATGGCTAATAGGACAGCAAAACAGGGATCAAGGCAGAGTAGTAGAACAGGCTGAAGTCATGGTGAGTGGCAACCAAGGCAAAGCCATTTAACAGAATGAGGTCAGGGTGAGGTCAGGGTGAGCAGCAATCAAGGCAAGGTTGTGTAACAGGCTGAGGCCAGGGCTAACGGCAATCACAAGCAAAGTCAAGGTCAAAATCCAGAATAGCAGAGAGCGATGGGCAGAATAGAGGCTTAAATAAGTCTACCAGCCAAAAGTAGGACAGGATCATGACCAGGAACTAATTATCTCATTGACTGGAGGATATACCCTCCTATCCCCTCCAGCTTCACACAGGGTGCCAGGGATGCAGAAATTAACATATGTCATATGAGTACATATGACTAAATGGGCTGGGAATGCTGCAAGTTTCTAAACAGAGGAGCTGCGGACTGATATCATTAACAATATCATTCCACTCACACCTCCAGTAACCTCCTAATCTGATCCTAACATCTAACCTAATTATTTCCACGTTTTCAAACAGATTTTGTATGTAAAGTTTTGCAATTTATTAATACAAAAAGACAGAAAAAACTGTGCAAACACATAGGAGGTGGCTTTTTTTAAAGCAGAAATATGACAACAGCAACTCACTAAAGGAGTGGAACACAGCATGACAAATTTAAACAATTCATGAGCTAAACGGCATATGACAAAAATCTGTTTTACTTTATTGGACATGAATATATCTTTTCTTCCCTTACATTATATATAAGTCTATATTTAGAGATGAGTGATGTTAAATGTTAACTTGCTCAAAATTGCATTTAATAAACATTACATAAAGGAAGATGTTATAAAGGTTGTTAGGAACCCTACCCTACCTAACCATAGTCAAAAATATCTCAGGGAGACAACCAGATTTTCAGTCCAACAAACCCACACAAATGCAATTTTTGCAGGTTGCCTGATTTGGCTGTATCAGATTTTTGACAATAAATGAAGCCCTGGATTTTGTATCATTAAGGTATCCAAGTATATATGATATAGGGTCATTTATAGTTTGGATCATGGTATTCCAGTACAGGACCAATTTTTTTTTTCACAGTAAATGTACCATATTACCTTGATCTTTTCCATGCTAGATGCCAGGGGAAGCATAAATTACTCTGGGAGTCAATATTATATAGGAAAATAGGGGTTTAATATGTCTTGTGTAGGATAAAGAATTATTTGAGTTTGTAAAAAGTGAAATAAGTATAATTGTAGGAGTAATTCAAGGATTTGCATTTTTTCCTGCCTTTCTTTGAAATGCTGTAGGTGAGAGGCATGAAAATATATCCATGGGTAAATATTAAACATATAATTTTAAAATATTAGGTATTTTATTATTTTTTAGAACAAATAAGTGGACAATAATTTGTATTTGTATAATAACTAAAACAGTTACAAAAAAACCTACTTTGTTACACCATAGACCTGATAAGAGGAATTTGTGTAAGCTAAAGGTTAAATGCATATCTGGGCCAGCACTTATGCCTAACATTCTTTATTTTTTTACATTCTTACATTTTTTTTTACATTCTGGTAAGCTAGGACATTAGTGTGACATCAAGGTAACTAGCTTCTGCAGAAGTAGGTTAGCAATAAAAGATTTCCAGATTGCTGAGTTTTGGTACAAACAATAGATTTGGGACATAATCTTTGGTACATAATCTTATATATCTCTTTCTATAAGAGTTGCAGTTCTTGACACAAACTAACAGTCTGGACACTGTACTCCAATAACATTTTATCTTGTAGTTTGCCCTGCAATGTACCATTTTATGGGTCTTAAAGTTCCTGCTCTAACCTATATCCTCCCCAGAGGATAAAACTGCACACAATCCCCTTGCACTATGAGTATTTATTAGGCAATTTAGACACAGTCCCCCTGGGACTACCTAAAACTGCTCTTCTCCCAGTATAAGTCTTTGAAAAACAAAAAGTAGTTTACCTGCAAAATAAATAAACTTTTCAGTAATTTCTGAATCAATACTTTTGATGGGCAATTGCCCATAAATTATAATCAAAGCTCATCAACATAAAGCAAATTATGAGCTACTGTATTCCTGATAGACAATAAATATCATTTAAAAGAAACAATTTAGGGGTTGTGGCACTGGTGTCTATGGCTGTAGGCTGTTAGACGGCTAGGCTCCCTGAAAGCTCCGTTCCCGGCCATGCACGTGCAGATCCGGCAGCATCCCCGATCACCCGGACGGGAGAACCACACAGGAGCACCTATATTGACTCACTATGGTGTGAAAAATGACAGGGAAGACTAAAAACTGGGCTCCTCGTTCTCAGCTGCGACATCCTCAGTTTAAGATGGCCGACCACCGGGCTGTGTCACACGTAACGCACTTTCCACAAGTGGATTCACCTGTCTCAGGTAGGAGCAAGTGCTCTCTGGCCCCACCACATGCTGAAGCTGCTTCACAGAACAATTCCTCAGCAAACAAGCCCTGCCTCCCCTCTCACTAGCAAAGGAGAGATCATGTCTGCCACTGTCTTTAATACTACAGGGGACAGCTATAATGCTCTATCTTAAGGTGAATCTTCTTCTGCAGTTTTGACCCCACTTTCTGTGGGTGAATCTAGATTGTCTGCACACATGGAGGCTCTTTTGCATACTGGACTGGCTAAAACTTCTGCCTCCATTACTGTTGATCTTCGGCAGGACCTACAAGGGCTCGGAAGCAGATTAGATGTTATTATGCAAAGTCTGGATGTTACTACTGATAAAGTCAACCAAAACACAAAACAGATTTCTGTGCTGGAATCTCAGATAGAGGAATTACATCATAAAATTGACGATCTGGAAAATCGCTCTAGGCGTTCTAACTTTCGTATCAGAGGCTTACCTGAGACTTTTAAAGATGTTACAACTGTGGTCAAGCAATTTCTCAGGAAAGTTGCCTGATAACCCCGAGTCACATCTTGAAATGGATAGAGCCCACAGAGCATTGGTGGCCCCTAAAGCAGATGGTCCCCCTAGGGACATATTAGTGAAACTTCACTATTACTCTACTAAAGAGGCGTTAATGATAATCTCTAGGGGATACGATTCAGTGATAATGGAGGTTGTTCCAGTTCAAATTTACTCTGACCTTTCACCGTTTACTATACAACATAGGGTAGCCTTGAAACCTTTTCTTTAAGCCCTCATCTCTCACAAGATAAAGTATTGTTGGGCCTTTCCACTTCGCCTAGTCTTCCAATGTCAGGGAAAGACTTTTTCTTTTAACACTTTTGATGAAGGCGAAAAGTTGCTACATGAGCTTGATTTATTTCCCTATTCTGCCACTCACCTTCACTCTGTGGATGGCGACCAAGTCTCGCTATCTCCCCTGTTGCTAAAGGTCAATCAAGGCCCCAAAAAAGTTCCAAATCCTCTTAAGAGTGCCCTGATTTAGGGTGGACTGGTACTTCTGCGCTTTCTCAAGCTTTTGGAACATCGATTACTGTTTTCTTCAAAAGAAGGTGCTCTTTAGAACATAATGTTTACCTTTGTTAAATTCTTACAAGAAAATTTTGAAGTTCTCTTTCCTAATAATTTACTGTATTTGGTTCATCTGTAAGGGTAGTTGTGGCTGCCGAGTCTAATACCCTCCTTGAGTTTGTCATGATGTGTACATTGCTTGGGTTGTTCATTCAATTTGGTTGCTCACATCTTGGGAGGGTTGGGGGAGCTAGAGAGTTAATACATGCCCTTACTTTTTGGAATGTAACTGGCGGGGTGTAGCTTATATTGCGGCCCCCTCTGGTCCCTCCTTATGGTTTTGGGACAAGGATATGCCCCTAAGGCTCTGGGTTCTTGGGCTGATTGGGCATACTTAGCCCAATTTGGGGGGTGGGTGGCGGAATCGGTTTAAGACCTTTCCACCTTGAGGCACTTTAAATGTTTCTATCTGTGGTTTTGTCTTTTCCTCTTGTGTTTTATTGTTGTTTTCCCTGATACTTTTTCTATCCCCCCAGGTCTCCAAGTATTTTTACGTTTTTTATTTTTTTTCCTGTATTATATCACTGATGGCAGAAATCAGAACAGTCCTTTACGGTTTTGACACATAATGTCCAAGGGCTTAACTCCCCTACTAAATGGGAAAAGGCCTTTTAATACTACAACTCCCTCAAAATAGATATCTTGGCATTACAAGAAACTTATTTTACTACTAACCCAATGCCCTGCTTTTGTCAAGAGATTTCCTATTAATTATGCAAACTCTGATAAGAAAAAGTGTGGAGTGGTGCTATGTTTTGCTAAACAGCTTAATTTCTCACTACAGGATGTAATTCGAGATCCAGATGGTAGATACTCCCTGGTGCGAGGATGAATTTTAGGTCAGATGATAACAGTGGCAACTTATTATGCCCCCAACGAGAGTCATATTGCCTTTTTTTTCTCACTTTTACATGAAATAGCTTCCTTTGTTCAGGGCTCTCTTGTGATGTTGGGTGACTCCAATTTAGCTTTAGATCAGCCCATAGAAAAAAATAGCACTCCCAGATATCGGTCTCCACCTAAAAAGAGTCATAAACTTTCTAACTTATTGCACAATTAGGATCTAATAGATATTTGGCGAGAGATGAATTCTACTGAAAGGGACTACACATTTTTCCGTAGCCCAGAATCAATACTCACGAATCAATCAAATTTTTATTCAATCTAAGCTGATTCCTCTTGCTTGTAAAGCGAGAATTTTTTCAGTGCATGGATGGAGTGCATGGTTGGATTATGATCCTCTTATTGTGAAAGTAGGGGATTTTCGAGCCACACAGGCTGGTTTCTGGTGGAGGCTAAATGAAAGCTTGCTATTAGATCCAGCAATGCAACCTGGGATAGAACGCTTGATTTCTGAATATTTTATTTTTAATGTATAATAATGTATAATAATTTTTATTAGGAAGCCAATACGTTTTATATTTGAGGGGAACTTATTAGGTTGGGGACCCAACAGAAGAAAGCCCGGGGCAAACACATAGAGACTAAAATGAGGGAATATTATTCTTTACAATGGGGACATAAATCTAACCTGGTTCTTGACCTTCATCTTCAAATTGAAGCCTTACGCACTGAAGTTTATCTGTTGTTGACCAGGACAGCCGAGAATTCATTGAAGTGGGCGGCCTATGAATTTTATGCGGGGGGGGGGGGGGATAAGCCTGTGAAGTTATTAGTTAAGCTTAATCCTAGACCCAAAATTTATGCCCTCCCTAGAATTAAAACAAAAGACTGTAAGCTCCAAATCCGGAAAAAATCTTACCAGCTTTTGAGGAATTTTACACTTTTCCCTTTATGGTAGAACACTAGTTGAAACAAAGGGCCAAATCTCAATAATATATAGTACACTGATATCATCTTCTAACAAATTCAAATATATGCATTTCTGGAATAAAGATTTGGGTTTGTCACTCTAGGGTGGGTTGAAATGATATGGTTTATTCACTTTTGAAAATATCATTAAACTCTGCTTGGTGGAGGCAAATTATAAAGTCATGCTTCGATGGTACTTGGTTGCTGAGAGGCTTTCTAAATGTCACCCCTCATCTTCACCTCTATGCTTTCGAGGTTGTGACATTAGTGGCACAGTGTTGCACATGTGGTGGGCATGCCCAGTGGCCCAAACTTTTTGGAACAAGATGTTTGATAAAATATTAAAGGTGCTGGATTGCATTATGTAGCAAATGTGATCTGGTAGCCCCTAAGTTGTCTGTGAAACTTTTGAAGTTGATGTTGCTGGCAGCCCAGATTACTTTGACTAAATCTGGGAAGTCATCCACGGTACCAATAGGTCCATTTAATGCCAAAATGGATTGGATCATGGTTAATGATAGGATGACTCACACCCTTAAAAATACCTTAATCAAATTTGTTAAGATCTGGGACCCCTGGAGGAGATGCTGTTTATCTATTCTGAATAACTAAAACTGACATTGTACGGAAAAATAGCTAAATATACTTTTGCTGTCCCCCCCCACCATTGATCCTTGATGTGTCATGTTTGTTTTTATTTTTGCCATGTTGTGTGTGTTTTGTTTTTTCCTTATTTTTTTGATAACCTTCTGTTCATTTCAAGTACATTTACCATTTTTGCAATATTTTAGTAAGGTTTGTGTTGCACGTTGTGGGTAACTCATTGCTTAATGTTCTAACAAATGTCTGTTTTTCTTTTTTTTTAATAAAAATATTGAAATTTTAAACTAAACTGGATCAAAACTAAACTGGAACGAAAAACTCACTAGTATTATCAAAGACAGATTAGAAAAAATGGAGTTCATTTGGAACATATGGGTATTACACAATTCAAAATGATAGTCACGTTATATCAGGGTAAAATGGGTAAAAGTTTTGGTTATTTGAAAGTTTCCACTCCCCCATTTCATCTTTCTTTCTGTGTTTCCCAGCCCTGATCAAATCGAATCTTAAACATTAAAATAACTGGAAACTAATTCTAGCTTGTTCCGTAAAATTTATGATTTTAGGATATTTAAACCAAGATTAAGAGATCATTTATAGTGGAATAAAAAGCCCAATTTGATCGGTGTTGTTGTATTGTTTACCCTTGTATCGTTTACCTGTTTGTTACCGTGTTTGTCTAGTTTTTTTTGTTTGTTTGTTTTTTTAAGACTTTAAACGTTTGAATACTGTTTTTTTGTCCATAAAGGGCATTGCTGTGTTTTTTACATGTTCAAATGTTTGTAAAATTTTCTTATTTGTTGAAAAATGTTATAAAAAAACATTGAAAATTAAAAATGGAAGAAAGAGGAGAAGCAAAGAAGACATTGTTTGCTTCTCCTCTTTCTTCCATTTTTGTATTAACTAAGACTGGGCACACAATTAAAAGAAACAATTTAAATGTAAATTTGAATCAGCCAAAACATTTTACTAGATACAAACCCATTTATTAAAGCCTCTTGTATCCTTATTAGGATAATAAACACTCTAGTTTGGTATGTTGAATAGATGAAAATTCTTTTATATGCTTTAAATTTACACTCATCTTTATTTTTGTGTACTTCTCTTTCCCAAAGATTGGTAACTTGTAGCTAACCCTATTTATTTTTCCTCTTACCGTTGTTCCAGGAGTTCCAGGAATTCCGGGTGCACCTGGTGGACCTGGAGGGCCTGTAGATCCTCTCTCTCCAGATGGTCCTCTAGGCCCAACAATTCCGACAGATTCACTTTTTCCATAGCCATTTCCTGGTGGACCTGGTCTTCCTCTCTCTCCTGGAGGTCCTGAAGTCCCAGGAGAACCAGCTTCACCCTATAATTAAAGTGTAAATAATGCAAAATCCCCTAATCTCCAATATTCCAGTTAAGGACAAATGGCCAATGGATATGACTTCTTACCTTTTCTCCAGGTATTCCAGGTATACCAGGCTTTCCAGGAGAGCCCTGATATAATAGGAGCAGACATAAAATCATGTATAATTGTTATTTTTCTGTATGTGTTTACAATATTAGCCACTGTATACAGCACTTCAAACACATAGCACTATTCACAAAATTCATTAAATAACAAAGAATTACCAAACTAATACAAAAAATCTTGATCCACTGTTCTTCCACATTCATCTTAAATCATAAAAGGCTTACTGAAATTATGATAACTATTTTAATTCATTGTGGTTTTTGCGTTGTTCGTTCAATAATTCTTTGTTTTTAAATTGTCTAAATATTTTGGCAGTGTGAGATATACCCATACAAGTCTATACCGAACTTGCACTTAACAAACTTCAAAAGAATACAAATTCAGCATTACATCAAGCTTGTTTTAAAACAAGCAGTTAGCGACTTAAGCATGTGTTTTGTTTAATGAAATGCCACTGATTCTAAAATAAATGAGAAGCAGCCTGTTATTTAGTCAGTGACACAGACTAATCTCCTTACAATAATTAATTATCATGAATACTGCTTGTTTTAGAAACCTGCACAGAACTGAACATGTTATATGTGTTTTCATCTTTGCACATCAAATCCTTATCCCAAACACCTCTGAGACAATGTTTTCCAAAAGGAAATGCTTTCTTTTATTTATCTAAGCGGTTAAATAAATTTGCCTTACAGATTTTCAAGTGCTATGATTTTATTGTGCTATGATTGTTATCCAAAGCAAATATGTCTAAAGGATTTTTTTCTATATTGTTTTAAAATACATCTTCATAGATTGTTTTAAATCCAGCAACGGACTCACTAGCTTCACTGACCTACAGGCATTTTTTATTTAGATCTATTTGTCAATGGATTTTACATGTTCTGAAAAGAAGAGAATTCTTCCATATTAACATTTTCTCTAGTTTTAGTTTTAACAACAAATGGTTTATTCCAGTCTTTTTCTTTGATACAAGGAGAGAACTATTGCAAACCATGGCAATGCAGTAATTTTTTCAGGCATGCTCCTATGGTGCATGTTGTGTATATATGGACGCAGCTTACTGTTAATAATTGTAAGAAGGTGCTTCAAATTACATTATAAATTCATGCAAAAGATATTTTCACAGAAAAATATAGATTTACACATACCCGTTCTAAAATTATAATATATATCATAATAAATCAGAAATTACCAGTGGGAAGAGTCAAATGTAGGTACTAGTGTGGGGACAGGCATATGTGAAGACAGAAGGGCTAAGCATGCATCATTACTTACATCTTTCCCAGGTGCTCCATCTGATCCCATT
This sequence comes from Pyxicephalus adspersus, assembly GCF_032062135.1. Classification (NCBI taxonomy): domain Eukaryota; kingdom Metazoa; phylum Chordata; class Amphibia; order Anura; family Pyxicephalidae; genus Pyxicephalus; species Pyxicephalus adspersus. Next base: position 90,773,797 of record NC_092858.1, on the reverse strand, counting down.
TCACCCTATTGTCAAACAGAACAAAAGACGTTTCATATTAAAAGATATTCAAATACCATTTCAGCTCGCTAGAAAGATAAAACTGACCTACACTTACATTTTAAACTTAGGCAGATGTGAAATTAATTCAGCTTGGTTTTTATTAATAAATCATTTTATTTTAAATGTCAACAATGCAAGTAGCTGAATTTGACCTGGTATTAGACTTCCATAATTACATGTATAACAACATTCAGACTCAAGGAAGGAAAAGCAGTACAATGATCCTATCCGTTGTGCTATAGCGCAATAAGTAAGCTGATAGGAGGAGACAGCAGAATTACAGATAGCTCACCAGTATGCTGTTTTTCCTTCAGTCACAGGCTAAACCAAGGAACAAGACCTGTAAGTGTTTTCTAAACTACAGTAGAGGAAATTAGGTCCTGCGAGACAAGGCTGTTTACATCTCAGGACTAGTCAAACCAAAATACAAAGCCTTTGGCCTATATACATTAGATCAAGGGTCGGCAAACTTTTATGGCCACTAGGCCATTTCAGGGGTGAGCGGGGGCACACTAGACTTGACTCTGAGTCCCGCCCTAATGGCTTAACCCCACTAGGAAGGCCCCTAAAGTGAAATCCCTCTCCTCCATATGCATTGCAGAGGAGAGGGATTTCCCTTCAGAGAGCATTTTCTATTTATTAGAGGAGCAACAGCAAGAAGGCAGCACCGAAGCACCAGCGGCTCCGAAGCCCTGGCCGTTCTGGTAGTTTCTAATGCCCCTTGGCAGATCTATAAAAAACTAAAAGTGTTCATAGTGCCCAAGTTGTACTCGATATATGTATATTTTGTCTTATAGCAGTGCACTTTCTGGTATGTGAGATCAGATATGAGTCAGATATGAGATATATGTGAGATTTTTTGTGTTCAGTTCCTAAGTTCCAAAATTTACCCAAAAGATGCAAGAACATACTAACATTTATAAAAAAAACTGTTAAGAGTACTGATGGTACAATCCATCACAACTAGCTTTTTGGGTATGGGAAGAGAAGTCACTCCCCTTTCCCTTATCTCCCAAGCAGTGGTTGGTGGCTAAATCATTGTCATGTTATGCTATATTATTATAGTGTATATACCATGCATGCATATGTCACTTCATGACTCTTAGGCTACGTACACACGTGCAATGGTTCTCATCCGATAATCAGCTCAGGGCTGATATCAGACGAGAATCTTGCGTGTGTACATTGCTTGTCGTCTGTCGTCCGAACGACCGCCCTGGCCGATCCACCGACAATGAACGATCGTAATGAAAGGGAAAGAGCGCAGCGGGGTGCTGCTCCCTCGTTCTCCCCTCGTTTTCTGTTTATTATACATGTTTTTTGTGTGTTTTGTCCACATTGATTAATTGATATTCAGGAGGTATGTGGTACTTACAACTGGTCCAGGATGTCCTGGGGCTCCAGGTTCTCCTGGAAGACCCATCAAACCTCGTTCACCTGGGGATCCTCTTTCACCCTTCAAACCCTAGTAGAAAATAAACACAGGTTAGTATAATAAATGGAGGTTTTTCATTTTTCAATAACATATTAAATTATTAGGCCTTACAAGTCCAGGGGGTCCAGCAGGGCCTGGTTGTCCTGGGGTTCCAGAAGGTCCCTAAAAAAAGATACCATATATTATACGGTCTATAGTAATTGTGCTATAGTATTATATATAATTGTATTGTACTTACAATGTGTCCTGGAGGTCCTGGACGTCCTTGTGGACCCATAGGACCAGGATCACCCTAAATCGAGGATAGAAAGATAAAATGAGTCCCAAAAAAATATTACTTTTTAAGTGTCCAGTTTTTGAACTACATTATTATACTTTTTTTTTTACTAAGTTTGGGAGACCATTAAGACGACATAATGGTGATGGCTTAAAATGATAGTTTTAAAACATATCCTTCAAAAAGAACTGAAAATATTTGGCGACCTAAAATGCTTTACCTACCTCTGCTCCTGGCCGACCAATACTTCCTGGAGGTCCTGCTGGTCCACAGTCTCCCTGTGACACAGATAGTTGGCAATTAGAGCTTGCTAAATAGGTGTATTCTAAGTTATTAGAATAGACATATGTTACATTTGTATACCTTTGGTCCTGGTAATCCTGTGTGACCAGTTTTTCCTTTATAACCCTGATTTAAAAAAAAAAGTTATAAACTGAAATATTCCAAAAGACTACTGAACACTGAAAAATAACTAAACTAGACCGAGTTGCAATACAACTGTAAAAATGCAAAATTTATTTTTCACTCACTGGGATCCCTTTCATTCCGGGAGGCCCTGGAGGACCTGGTTCTCCCTGCAGTAGCCAGACAAAAAAGAAATAATAAAACATAAAATCTGATTACAAGATATGTATAAGTCTTTGTAAATGGAGTATATACAGTTATATAGAACACAATCAAGCATAGCAGCCAATGTAAAAACATGTCTGTGTGTAAATGATTCAGACTAATGTTTTTTGTGAATTTCTAATTTTTTAAGTGTACATTGTACAGAATTATAGCAATTAAATGCACAATGACATATGACAAAGAAAAGAGTGGCAGTCTTTCAAGTATGATGCAGTCCACATAGAACACTATTAGTAGCAAGTCTTGTTATGTAACAACAGTTTTTTGTCAATAGAAAAGGGAAAACAACTTTTAATTGTCATAATAGAGTAAAAGATACACATACTCAGAGAGTTGGTTTATTTGTATTACATATACATACCCTAGTTCCAGGCTTTCCATCCTTGCCATCTAGTCCTTCAATTCCAGGAGGACCCTGACAATATAAAAAAAAATGTATTTTTTTTTAAATTAAATAAATCTTCATTATATCATCTGCTGTGCAATTAAGTCAAACACACCTGCATTCCAGGAGAACCTGGAGGGCCAGGAGGACCTGAAAGTCCTGGGGAGCCACGTTGTCCTTCAGCACCCTGAAAAAAAGCGTATATTTCTTAAAGTGGGTAAAGACATGGCATCTTACTCTATTGCACAATGGTATCTATTCAAATGTACCTGGCATGGGTTTTGTATTACATAGAGATTGCAGAAGTTAAAAGGCACAACACTTTTGTAAACTATTTTCCGGATGAGATTATTTAGATGCCAACAATATGAATTATGCAAAAATAAGATTTTAATGAAACAAGTCCCACTTTAAAGTTGACTGAGTCAGGCAGGTTGTTACTGCAGAAAGGGACAGGCGATGTCCCATCCAGAACAACACGTCTTACCTGTCTGATCGCTTACATGACCCCAGAAGGGCCAATTAAAATGGCTGAAAATTGTTGCTGGGCAGAAGAAAGATGGCAGATAGGAGGTTCTGCGTTGTTTAATTCTTCTTTAAGTGGAAGAACTGAAAAGTACAGCTTTGCTTTTTTTTAAAGAAAATATAGAACTGGTAATTGTGCCAAACCGTACCCTGAAGAATATGCCTTTTGTGTAATTTTCCTCCTGAAAAATGTCCTACCTAGGTACTCGTGTACCTAGAGCCTCATAGCTGTTTATCTGAAATGTCAGATTTAAGGCATTGCTGGTGGAAAATTAAGCAAACTTGTTTCATTACTCTGCAAGGGCAAATTACAAGTTCGATATAAAGCCAAATATAGGTAAATATATGAAAATTAAGATTGTATGTGAAATTAAAACTTTACTTTTTCAGCTGGAGGCCCAGGTGATCCTGCCGCTCCTGTCTTTCCGGGGAATCCAGGGGGTCCCTGAAAAAAAAGTAAACCATCTACTTACAACTTATTTAGAATGTAGTAATTAGTGATTATATCATTATGAGGTAAGCTTTGACATTTTTCAAGAATGAGAGATTTTTTTTAGATTGATTTGCTCTACAGTCCACAAGTGCACTCTAATCTACGTAATGGCAAACCGATGATTGCTGGTAATTAATTATCCTATATATACTTACAGGGGGTCCAGGAAATCCCGGTGGTCCAGAAAATCCCTATATGATAAAAGAAATAAACATAAATCAAATTTAGAATAAAATTAAATGTTCATTTGTTACTACTAACCTGATCAACTTTTAACAGCAAAGTTAAACATATTTTTACTTTCTGCAGATGATGTTACCGGTACTTCTTTATTGGCAATTAGCATATATATGAACTATTAGGGGATTAATAAATCTAAAATGTTAAGTACCCATGTGTTTACAAAAAGCATTTCCAGTAACAATCACACACAGGGAGCCTAAACGAAAAAGCCAATCCAAAATTTTGATGGATGTCCCCCAATTTCTAGGTTTGTCCTGGCATGTTTACTTTTGCACTTACATTTGTTGCCAGTGATTGTTGGAAGTGCAAAAATTGAAATTACTGTGACTTGGATTTACTACAAACATAAATATCTGTTAAGACAGATACAGATCCTAAAACAACCATGGAAGAATTGCTGAACAGAGGCAATGAGTGATCTTCCATGAGTGGATCATCTCATTGGCCAATGTGACCACCTGGTGGTATTTCCTGCCCAAAACCTGCTTACTATTGCTTCGGTCATCATGGAGGGGGGCTGGGGTTTGTGATAACAATCTCAACCCTAGAACACTGAGAAGCTTTATAACTTCTTGAAGTAGATTTCACTAATCATAGATCAACAACCTGACTGGCTCTGGATTTCCAGAGGGGTGTGATTCAAGAAGAGAAAATCCTGGCTTGTGCGGTTGTGTGATTGAGAATGATCATGTGCTAGGTATAGAGCTAGACCCCTTTCTTCTCCCATCCCTTTTCTTTATACCCTTTACCTTCTTCCCTTCTTATAAATAATATGTATGTATATCCTAATCTGTATATAAACCTTACCCTTTTATAAAATCTATTGGTCCTTCTAACTAAGACACCCCAAACAGAGCACATTCTACAATGATTATGAGCAGAAAAAACGTGCAGCAGAATTATCTTTGAAGTAACTATCATTTACATGTACATTCCATTATTAAAATCAGTACAGACAGTGCTGTTCAGTTCTATGGAGGAGGAAAAGCGGGAGGCACCTCCTCCTCCATAGGGAATCATAGGAGTTATTCTTGCTTGGTCGCTTAGTGATTCACCATGAGATGGTCATGATGCTTCAGCTCGGGGTGAAAGTCATCTAGTGAGTATACATAGCTTAAGAGTTTGATTATGGAATTCCACTAGGTAACAACTAACTCAAATTTTCTGTGTGAAGCACCTTACCTGGTCACCTTTTTCTCCAGAACTTCCAGACAGTCCTCTTTCTCCTCTTGGACCCTAAGTTAGTGAAAAAAAAATGATAATAATAAAATATACATAATTACAAAGTAAAACTAAGTATTTTTCTGAACAAGCACTTACCGAAGGGCCAGCAGGTCCAGGAATTCCAGGATTGCCAGGAGGCCCCTTGCATAGTAAAACAAAATGTGAGTCTTTTGTAAATGACATCATTGCATTCTATCCCCCTGTAGATACATATACTGGATTCGTACTATAAATAATGTTTTTTTTTCAATCCAGTCAAAAATAACTAACAAAAGGCTCCATTCACTAAAAATTACATGCTTTGTTGAAATAATGATTGCTATTTTCAGCCATGTGTCTGTTATTGAAAACTTTTGTTTCTAAACGTAATAGTCATTGTAGCAAATAACGCATTTTAGCCTAGTGAACTAAGCCTAATATAGCTTCTTAATCAATATCATGCTGTGTGTTCTGACATGCACAACCTACAGTATATTAGCATGCAAATGGCAATAAAAAATTCTGGGTTCATTCATGCAATCACAAGGCTTATAGTTATGAACTCACTGATTCTCCTTTTTCGCCAGCTGGTCCAGTGTACCCTCGTTCACCTTTGGAACCCTGAATAATAATAAATACATAAGGCCATCAACACATCATTGAATATGTTCTCATTTATGTATACTGCCCCTGTATATTTACTTAGTATGACTACTTACAGGGAGTCCTGGGGGACCTAGAGCTCCAGGATATCCAGGCAGACCAGGAGGCCCCTAAAGCACAATGACAAAAATAGAATTTAGAGATAAAAAAGATTTTTATCACATTTTGTCACGTGGACAACTCTGCTGCTAGTGATACAAGTCATTTGGCACAGGCTTCCACTAGAAATAAAATTGCTCCCTTACTGACCCTGAACACTGCAGAATCTTGATTACTTGTGATGAGGCAATGAGGGAGCAATTCCATAGAGACTGGAGTAAGGTCTCTTAGTGATCCTGACACCGGCAAATTTGCAGCATCACAATTGCCCACGTGACACGGTCACAATGGCATGGATTCTGAGTCTCCATTCCTGAATTATTCCATGTATGATGATCTGAATGTAAAAGACTAAAAATGCTTGAATTATACAACACAAAAAACTGCTGTAAGTGTTGTAAGTGTGCAGAGGATTTTTTTCTACTATACTGTTCTGTCAATCTTCTGCGAATGTGCACCTTACTTGTATAAACTGAGTTCCCTGTTTACTAGTGAAGACCTTGCACTAGACAATGAATGACATTGGACACATTTTATATTTTTCAGATAAGTTCTGGTTCTGTGTTTTATTGTTTATGTATTTGGGATAGCTGTAAAGTCTTATCACTTCTACAGGATGGCAAACTAAAACCCCCTTGCTTGATCTGGAGCTGGGAAACAAAAAACAAAGGTCATTGAGTTGAGAAAATCCAACAACATTCATTCCCAATCTCCCCTGAACATTTCTATTTCTCAAAACCGACAGTTTCAGTCAGCAGAAACAGGCAAAGAGCTGATCCGAAGTCCTTGGGACCTTATTTTTCTATTTTCTTGTAGTGTGAATAGAGCACTTACAGTGACATCTAAGTTATAATGATGCCATGGCTGACAATAGTGTCTTCATCCCCATTTTTACCTTGCTGCATTCCTAATGTAATTAAACCCATTTTAAAGGTTTCTGTGTTTTTGCAGTGGGAACAATAAACAAGTACGAGAATGGTAAATAAACTTCAAATTTGTTTAAAACCATTTGTTATTTATCCTAATATAGATGGCCTCCCATAAAGATACATATAAAAATTTATGTGCTGAGGAAATTGATGATAGTATTTAATGTGCATTTACTGCAAAATTTTCCTATTCTCCTTTTCCAAAAAATACAAGAGGTGAAAACAATGACTACCACCTATGATAAAGATGATATTTAGATGTTTTTACATTATTGCTCAGCCATAAGTCGCTTAGCATCATACTTGAGGGGTGAGAGAGAGAGAACTCATAAGACCTAACATGCCATTAAAACTGTTGGTATCCACCTAAACTGACTTGCATATCATACATGGACACCCTGTCACAATGACTGAAATCCTCATTTGCCTGACAGCTGTCATATCTGCACTTGCTACTTTGCGTGACAAGCTGTCTACAGGCCAATGTGCTTGACAATCAGTATTGATACATTTTTGTGTAATTCCTTCTCTTTCTGTTTTTGAAGCTGACACTGGTAACTGATTTTTATCTAGTATCACTATCATTATTTATATGAAGTTGTTTTACAATAGGATTAAACTGTAAATGTCTCAGATGTATTTTCCAATGGCAAAGTGGAACACTAGCCCTCTTTAGATAATCTATTCAAATAAAGCAAACTATGTCCAACAAAACATAATCCGCTTGGATCATTAGGTCATCAATGACAGAATCACATAACAGTAAAATCATTTAGTAAACATATAAAATGTTACTTGATTTTCTTTAGGCTACACATAGAATGAAATGGGTTCTAGTAAATATTTTCTGGACTATTTCCACTATAATCCGAATTAATGATGCTACTAAAGCATTACTTTGCAAGTAAAATATAAAATGGCTATAAAATGAGGAATTTCAATATTTGCACTATATTGAAGTAGTGCTCAAGTAAGGGATTTTCAGGCACTGCATCCCCTGAAGAAATGCAAACAATAAAAGTGTTTTACTACTTTAATTATGTTTAGGGATTTTGGAGAAGTTACTTTACATAAACATAATCACGAGTGATCAAACCTGTAGAGGGTGAATGAGTTATACACAAATAATATTTATATGAAACTCATATCTTTTAACTGTATTACAATTGTCCCTACTCATGGTAAAGATGGTAATCAGCTTTTACAATAAAATTCATATATACATTTTTTAAAATAATAAATTAGAATTAAAAGATCATCTGCTGTCAGTGTGCTCACTGATGAGATTTGTTTCTCAAATTCTGTCCTTGTGATACTCAGGGCATATCTGCAAGCTTAATTTTCTGTTTTACTTCTTTGGCGTGCATTCTTCATATGCACTCCTGGGGAATCCACTAGTCTAATGAAAGTGTCACTGGTTGATACTTTCTATAGGTATAGTATATACAACGAATAGGTCAGAGTACTTTCAGCAATGCCCTGGATGTTAACCACCTGAGCGTTACACTGATTTCTAGATTTCTGTTCCGAAAGCGTCACAGGTTTTCATGAAATTTTTTTTTTAAATTGTAGACCTGTAACTTACAGAAATATGTCCGAATAGGGTTCTAGTAGATATCATGAATATAAAAAATGTTTGAAACACACAATCATGTAAAAAAAAAAAAAAAAACTTTTAATAAAATTAAAGGAAAAACACAAAAATCAGCTTAAACAAGAACACATAAATAAATGAAAAATACTGAAAATGCGATAATTCGGTATAATGTATAGTAATATATTTTTCTAAAACACCTCCCTAGTGTCCGTCACATACCTATAGACAAAACCACATAAATATATTTTCTATTATTTTGTATTGGATTGGATACAGGACTTTGTATTAAATCCAATACAAAAAATTTGAATTTTCCGCTACGACCCTCATCGACGGGCGCACGCACGCGCATCATCAGGAATCGCCGAGGGACGCGTACGCAAATGCCGGGTATTCTAATTCTTTCCAAACTTCCATGCAAAAAGTGTTACATTTTTTGCATGGAAATTTATTTTGGATTGTAGGCTCTAATTCACCGAATTACCGCATAACTCACCAAAATATGTCCAAAATTTTATAAATTTAATAATTAATTTTTTTTTTTATAAAACATAAAAAAAACATAAAAAAAAAAATAAGCCAGCTGGCTTAGAAAAGAAAGCCAGCTGGCTTTCTCCTCTAAGCCGGCCGGCTTTTTCTTTTAAGGAGAGGGACACCCGACGCTGGAGGACGACTGGAACATGGACCCGACGCTGGAACACGGAACCGACGCTGGATTAGCACAGCGGGACCAGGTAAGTGGGGATTTTAGTGTAGGCGAAAAAATACGGGGTTATCCAAAAGAGCAAAAATATTTAGTGTGAGAAATTACGGGCTTTGCGGTTAGGGGGTTAAGGCAGCAAAAAACAGGAATAATCTTGTCAATAGCGAGAAACCCCTTAAAACCTGACGGAGAACAAAACCTTTGCCTATTCTATACAACAAATAAACATATTTGTGGAGTTCTACAGTACTTTAGTATCTTTCTTCATTTTTGTGCACATGGAGGTTTGGTATTTGAAGACAAAGCACTGATAAAGCAAAGTATTGACAGTTTGATTTGGTATTACCTGTTTAAGCGTACCTAAAATCAGAATTTTACCTTTACATAAAGGGGTGGACAACCCTTTTATTCAAAGTAAAAAATTTGTTTGTGTTTTTTTTAAATGTGCAGCACCGCGATCAAGAATAAATGGGAGCGCAACGCCTCCCAGGATACCTACGTCACACATCACAGGAGGCTCCTGGCTGCATATGCTGAAGAAGCCCTTTCATCATAGGGAAAAAAAATTGCAGATCCCACTGCACAAGTTTTTTCCCAATCTACGCCACCCGATCTCCCACCTGCACAGTGCGAGATCAGGTGATGTAGAAAGAAAAACGCAGTAGAAGAGAGCAGAAGATGTCGGCGCCTGGCGCTCCCTCTGTGCCGGCCCAAAGATGGATACCGGGACCACACGGGACCCAATAGAAGAAACCTCCTGACAGATAGACTGATCTGCAGGATTGAAGGTAAGTGTAATTTTTTTTATGGGGTTAGTTTTGGGTTTACTTCCACTTTAAGTGACAGTGACCACCAATTGGAAGCATAGATCAGTGCTGAGCATGTTCACCATCTTGGAACATACTAGTAATGTTTTTTAGATACATATTGGAGCATTATATTAGGACACAAATACATCAGTGATGGTCAAGGTTTTAAGTTAAGATGCATACATTAGATTTACCAAAGAACAGGCAAATTTATAAAGATGAACTCCACTGCATTGTGTAGAAAAGATGTTATAATTCCCTTGATATTTTTATTATAGTTAATAGAAAACATTTCAGCCAGTTGCATTCTGTATGAAAGATAGCTTATGTTGGGAATGCTTACTCTAATGGATCATTTACAGAAGGTATAGGGGAATGATGTTGTCTTACCTGTTCTCCTTTTTCACCATGTGGTCCAGCTGGTCCACGCTCTCCCTGCATGCCCTTTTGGTATGAAATAAGTAAAATTAGTAGTTAAACTGGATTATATTTTACACTGGGAGCAAACCCCAGACAACTCTGCTTCTCAGGGGTCCATTTCCAGCTTATATAACACTTACCCTTTAACCACATTGTTTACCATTAAATTGATACTTTCTTTTAATACAATCACTGACATCAAGTCGTAGATCAAAAATGTTTCCAATATGCCAAGTTTAAACTTTAGACATTTTAAAAGATTAATCATTGTGTAGACTGCTCCTTTAGATGGTAGTTGATTTTGTCAAGAATCTAAGCTAACTGTGGGTTACAGAGGTAAGATATTAGACATAACCCAGGAGATTATTAAACAGTTTCACATGTAAAAAAATACAACAAAAATAAATACAAATGCCACCTGTTACACCGACAAGATGAATGGAGGGATGTGTTTTAGGCTGTGGCTACTTTGCTCAGTTACAACTTTTTTACATTATTCAAAATTCTCTGAGGATTAGTACATAATAGATATGAATATATAATATTGTAAGAATTTTCCTGGGTTTTTTATATAATGTTTCTTGCTCATTTCCACTATTTGTTTTAGCACAGAACATGTGTTTTATTACCAATTTCGTTATTATGTTTTCACTATATGAATTTAAAGATTTTAGTAGCGCTAGTAGCCACAGCTGTTAGCAAAACAAGTTTGCTTGAAACAGACCCCTGCAATACAGAATAAGTAACACCAAAGCGGGCAGGGTAGGTGGGACCCACTCACCACAGCATATACAAAACACAGCTTGGTTAGACTGGAAAGAACGTTTAGAAAGTGTGACTAGGACAAGTAGACACTTGGCTTACACAAAAGACGTAAGGACAAAATGGTTTGCTTAGACTATGGGAGTGATAAACACATGACACAGTGGTGTAAGTTTGGAATAACAGCCCCAATGTGGAAGAAACAGATTGCTTAGTTATAATAGTTCTTGGGAAGGTAGACACTAAAGCAAAGGTAGGGTATAAAATTACCAAAACACTATAGTTTCTTTAGATCTGACACTTTCAGCTGTTGGGCATGTTATATATACAGCATATTCCAGATTTCCTGCAATATTCTGGATTTTGCCAATATATATCTGTACATCAAATTTATTATTGTCTTTACATTTTGACAATGTTGCCCCTGGCCTGTCTTTTCCAGAATCTGAACACTGTTTTGTCACTTTCTTTCTTATTAAGAGAACTTCAACCAAAAGTTTTAAACACAGTAGGAGAGTAGAACATTTTTGATGTTTTTATTGTAGTCTGAAGCCAGACTAGGATGGCTGAAGCTAATTTTACCATTCTCTCTAGGAGATACAAAGTCACTGGGGTAGAAATTGGGTGGAAATGTCTTCATTGGGACCACAAAAAGTAGTAAAAATTGAAAAGTTCTAAACCTCCCTAACTCTACCAAAAGCAAAAAAAAAATGCTTAAACCAAATATATACCTTAAGCATCTCTACTTAATAGTCGTATTTATACTCTTATATAACATCACATATATATATATATATATATATATATAATTTTTTTTTCTTTCTCCCTGGGATACAAAATTTTTTCTACATTGTTCATTAGAAGAAATCTGTATTATATTCATACCAATATAATGGAATTCAAATGAGAAATGTCCTAGAACAGATAAACGAACAGAAGAACAAAGTTTCTGATTTTCCAAGCAAGGGCAGTTTTTATACTAGAGTGAATGTTCTGTTATGCCAAAGTGCATATTTATAAGGGCAGTTAATCTGACATTCACAACAGAATCTTCCTAGTTACAGTATTTTAAATTACAACAGTTGATTCACCACTGGTGAATATGTGTCACTACTTTTCTAAAATTGCCTAAAGTTTCACTTTGAAATAAATTTAACAATCTATAATTCTACACCTAAAGTATACAAAACTTTTGAAATTACAAATTTAACTGCTGAATTACATTTTTTTTCTAGTGTGAGCTATTTTTTTTTTTTGGATCATTAGTTTTTTGGTACTCAGGCCTTGGTGCTGTAAACCAATAGCACAGGAGAGTAATATTTCAGTGCTGATAGTTTAAAATACCCAAGAAGGTAAATACAATGGTTCAGATTTTAGTTAGGGATTGGATTAAAGATTAGTTTAGGTTGAGGGGTTAAGGTTTATGGTGTTAGGTTTTAGAGTACAGGTTGTAGGTAAACTTTCAGGGTTATGTTACCTGTTAGAATTAAGTTACGTGTTAAGTGTCTATTTTACTGTAGGTTTAAGTGTTTTAATACAGTAAGTGTTAGGATATAAGTAAATTCCATGATGCTTTGTTTAAGGATATAAGTTACATGTGAGCTGTAAAATACCTAAAGTCCTACTTCCAACATATCATTTAGGTAGTTGGTTATTACAGAAAGGGGCAGGCGATATCCCTTCTGCAATAACTGTTGTTACTTTTTTTGAGCACCACTCAAACTGTCAAAATTTTCTTGTCAAAAAAACCAGGCAATTCCAGCCTCCCTTGGGTGTGCTTAGACTAAATGAATTCCCGTTCGTGGAAGTTACGTCATCCAGGCACAGCCAATCAAGATGGCAGAGGATTGTATTTAGGAAGCAAAGAACAATTAAGATGTGATTGAATAGGGATAAGTAATAGCAGGTTTAGTTCTGCTTTAGGAGTCTGGGCCATTTAAAAATTAATTTAAATGTAATGCCTAGCACACTAATCCCTAGCACACTAAAGTACCTGCCTGCAACATGCTGGTTGAAATATTCTTGGACTTCTATGGGGATATTTTTTTTGACTTATACACCTTATGCGTATCTTTAAAACAAAATTTTCTGAAGTTGAACTTTATGGATTAGAAACATGTTAAAGGTTAGCCTGACCTTTAACATGTTTAAATTGGTATTTGTTTTCAGCACGGAAATCTCTGTACCAAAAAAAACAGCACAAGGCTCCCAGCCCAGAAAACCAATTGTTGACAGTTATTAGCCATATCTTTTCATGTGTATCTACCTCTAAAAAGAGCAAGTAATGTGGGATGGTAAAATGTTTAAGAAAGTTAGAATCAGGGATCAGCTGTAGAAAGATTTTAGAAATAGAAGGTGGGAATCTAGATACACACAAGTGGAAGTTGTCTCACAAGTGATAAGACTTGGGGCACACAAGGGGTGAAATTTAAAGTTACATCAGGTGTGGCACAAGAGGTAGGATTTTGGCACAGTGCTGGTGAAGTTATGTGACACATGGGGTTGAGGGTAAGGGGATCATTAAAGCGAGCAGCTGGGAGGAGGGTTACATTCTTACAGGTAGTCCGGGGGAGCCAGGAGAGCCTGGAAAACCTGAGGGCCCCTGAGGGAAAAAATAGGGTATCACAATCCAAGACCCAATGCCAGTAGGATGAGGAACATGAGCACCCTCAATCCAAGAGAATAACACCTGACCCTCCGGAGAAAGCAGGATCAACAACATTATTATTATTGTTAAAACAAGTTTTACTTTTTTTTTACCCTGTTCACAGAAAATTCAGAACTTTTTGCAAAAAATAGACTAAACATATTATTTTTTATTATAAATCATTTTAAAGAATTTGTGATTCACATTTCAAGATTTTAAATGTAATATTACTTCTGCAAGCAAATGACAATTATTATGTTCTTAGCACCTAAACATTCAGAATGTTTTATGCATGTAATGGTATACCTAATGTAAATTTATCCAACAAACCCTATCCGTAATAGCTGAAAATTGTGGATACTTATTTTCAAATTTTGACATCAAGTCTGAAAGTTACCTTAAGATGTTGGTTCGCTAAACTCCTTCTTACTGCATATATAGAATAGTGTGTAAATATTTACTTTTAATTGCAATATTTTTTAAAAATGGCATTGCTCATTATAAGATGGTGACAGACCTGATTGGGAATTAAGGGGTGCCATTATGTCTACTAACAGAAAAATTAGGAAGGAAAGAGGTACTTACAATTGGTCCAGGAGGGCCAGGAAATCCTCTTGGTCCTGGAGGTCCCTATAAAGATAAAAGAACTAATGAAACTGATAAATCACTAGACAAGCATGATTTTGATGGGAGAACCAATCTTATTACCTCTTCTCCTTTTAATCCAGGCAATCCTGGGTGACCTGGTCCCCCTTGACATCCAGGATCAGGTTCGTCCCCCTGAAAGACGAGAATGTTGAAAGGTTGAAAGGAGAGTTGAAGGCCAATATCAATTATGATAAGATGCACAGAGAAGGATTAATACAAATGTATTTCAGAAAAATGCTTACAATTTCCTCTGTCTTTTCCAGTAGACACTACAAAAAGAGAAAAGAAAAAATCACAGGTAAAGATTTCCATAGAAACAAAATTAAGGAACAACAAACTGCAACATGGGATACATTGGATTAATAAGCAGTCACAATACACTTACAATACAAAACAATTATTAATAACAAATATTTACTATTATTGTAGGCATGTGGTTTGCTGTAACAAAGAGTTAGGGAATGACAGACAGGAATGACAGGACAACATATAACTTGTAGTTATTCACTGTATTTCTTTCCACTAAATATTTCCATCATTATTAGAATTTATTATATGCAGATACACTTGGAGACAGCACACATTTTTAAAAGAACTAAGGACATTAGGGAGGACAAAAACATTTTTACTGTGTTATAGGGTTAGATAGCCTTACATACAAAATTCTGCAGCACAAAGACATATATTCAAACAACACAGTGAAACCATACTGTCACAGTACCACATAATAATGTCATACAGCCACACTCCTTTGTCAATCGTACTCCTCTAGGTCTCAATATGCTGTGAATATCAGCTAACTAATTTTTTGCTATGTTTCATATATCAGACATAAGGCACAATGCCATTTATTCTATTGGACAAGGATACAACTGTTATATACAGCAAAACAGGGGCACCCTTGTTTTACTATGTGTACCTACTCAACAGTACTGTTAGTAAAAAAACAATAGCTATCCACACATATGAATATCACACGATATTGGTATATATTGCCAAAATACCATGTATTGGTACATGGTATTTAAGCATGGCTAACCTATGAGGCCTGATTTAGCTCTCCAAGACTGGAGAGAATAAACGTTGATCAGTGAAGCTGGGTGATACAGCAAACCTGGAATGCATCTGGTCCGGGATTTAAAACATTTGCTAGCAAATAGCAAATGACTTTGAAGAAACCCATTCCAGGTTTGCTGGATCATCAGCTTCACTGATGAAAGTGTATCTTCTCCAGTCTTGGAGAGCTAAAATAAATCAGACACATGGGCCCTGATTTATTAAAGTTCTCCAAGGCTGGAGAGAATATACTTTCATCAGTGAAGCTGGGTGAACAGAAAACCTGGAATGGATTTGCTTTAGGTTATTAGCTATTTGTTAGCAAATGTTTTCAATTCTGGACCAGATCCATCCCAGGTTTGCGGGATCACCCAGCTTCACTTTTGAAAGTGTATCCTCTCCAGCCTTGGAGAACGTTAATAAATCAGGGCCATGGTCTCTTAGATGAGGCTGAAAAACAGCAGGTTTAACAGACAGGATTTGAGGGTTGTATGAACTCCATATTCCATTGGCCTGAAGATATAAGGACTGATGCCATACTCTTGTGTATCCTTTGCATATGCCGATCCTGCATGTATCAAGAGTTGTAAGGATGGGTCTAGTAATGACTAGACTGTTAACTAACATTAAACATCCCTAAAAACACAAGGTGCCCAAGCACATATTCCAACATACTTAATATAAACTGTAAGCCAAAAAAATAAATTGTATACAAAGGCAGAACAAGCCTTCTCACTAAAATGACCAGTCACACATTTGTCTGATTTGCTAGATGTTGCAAGCGTTCTATTTAATAGTAATACAAACCCTAAAAATTAGCTTGTTGGTGCACAATCACCAGGATGTTGCTTTGTTAATCACACTATGGGCCTGATTTAATAAAGCTCTCCAAAGCTGGAGAGGATATGCTTTCATCAGAGAAGCTGGGTGATCCAACAAACCTGGAACCGATTTCTTTAAAGTCAATTGTTATTTGCTAGCAAATGTTTTAAATCCTAGACCATATTCATTTCATGTTTGCTGGAACACCCAGCTTCATGGATGAAAGTGTATCCCTATGTCTTTGATTGACATAAATGCCACAACAGCGGAAAGCAAAGTCATTCAGATTTCCTCATAGAACCGAACATCACATACAGAAAAAACACAGTAACACATTACAGTTCATAATATCATTCATATATTTCACACATTTGTTTCATACCCTCTCACAGTCCTCTCCTCCAGGGATGCCAGGCAGTCCTTGCTCTCCTTTCTCTCCCTTCATGGCGCTGGGATTTTTCTGCACATTGGCACAGTCCCCACAAATACTCTGTATGAAGCAGGGGGATATCAGATAAACTAGTTCACCCCCAACAAAGTGGCTGGTCCATTGTTCCATGGATTTCCCACTAGACACATAAACTTCAAATATAGGCCACTAAAATAAACAAAACCTTTGATGCAGTCCCACAATCCTTTTTGCCATTCCCTATGACATCCTCACCTTCAGGATATCAATGTTTCGCTCTGCAGCCAGGGGTCCCTGAAAAAAAAAATGTGGGTGTTAGAGGACAGTAATAAGGACACACAAGGCAACATGGGACACACAGAACTGCACAGGGACCCTGCAAAGCGAAGTGACAACATGGAGACACCAAAAAAGGGTGGGAAGGTGTGCACAAATCATAGCTGCCCTACTTCCTCAGTGTGACAAGGATTAGGGTTACATTTACAGAGCGTGGCACTGACACATAGCAAAAGCACACCAGCGCTCTATACCTACCAGTTCTCCTGGCACTCCAGGTGGTCCTGGCATACCATTGTGTCCGGGCAAACCCTACAGTCAAGGAAAAAATCTGGGGCTAAAGCATGTGCTAAAATCTCCATCATCTGCACCGTGTGTTTCTTGCACCCACTTTTATAACTAACAATATTGATAACTTAGTGCTAACAAGACACACAGCCCAGACATGAAGGTAATTTAGCCTCTAAGTAATATCTGACTGCCATTGTCTTGTTTTTTATCTTATTTAAGCAGTCCTATTCACTGGAGAGTTCCCCTTTTGATGTCTGCACTGGTTCCAGAGCTTATTTATTATAATTGGTCAAAAAAGGCTTAATAATAGTAAAAACACAAGAGTAACGCCAGATCTATGACTCCAGCTAAGCTACAATAGTCTGTTGTTGTCCAGTGGGTACTTTTACAGAGTATATTTTTAATAGAACAAAACTGGATTTTACAGTGAGGCATGTTTAATTTAAGCTACTTAGCTAAGAACAGCAATAGACCATAAAAAAGTTGACCAGTGGATTGTAATCAAACATTTATAGCTTTATGTACTGGAAAATTTAAATACAATTGCTCTGTTACGTTGTGTATAATTCATAAGTCACTCCCTTTATTTGGTAGGTGCAAGAACATAAGGTAATTTAAAGGGAAACAATAATGCTTACAGTCACCTTAATTTTAATCGCCCAAAGTTTGGTTAATATTTTCATTTTTCATGCTAGCATGATTTGTAGTTTATTAACCTTTTCTTATGGTTTCCATGATACAAGAAAAAAAATTGTTGAAGAATGATAAGCTTCCTTTTAAACAAACCTTTTATAAGAAAACATAAAACTTGCATGTATAAGCACAAAATATATTAGTATGGCCTTCTGTTTTTTTTTTTTAAAGTACCTTCAAAGTTCTCTAGCTCTCCAAATCCTAAATTCAACGATTGGCTTTCTAAGGGAATGTTTGGTCTAGTGGTTAAAACACATGGGAGAAGTAACCTCTTTGCTTTTGCAGGCATTTGCTTCTGTAAGTAATGTAATTGTATATAATTATTAAGAAGTAAAATGTGATTCCAATTTACAGTAAGTCTATAGGGATAGATGGGGTGGCATCCCTATGATGCTGCATGTAGAATCTAATAAAACAGTACTGGAAACAAATGTCTCAAAAAAGGAGAAAAATAAAACCCATTCATTCTAATGTTAACCATTTTTAGGGGGCAGTTGAATGGGGTAAAACTGCTTAAAACCTTTTGCAAAACCAACTAGTCTGAACATCCTAAAATGTCATGCCCACCATCAACAATCAGTTTTGATGCATCCTAAAAGATCCCTGGGGCTCTGGCACTGGACTGGTGGACACTGGGTGGCATGTCAAAAGTCTGACCTTCAAAACGTTGGTATTTCATATCATATGGGATTATGTGAATATGTCTGATAATTCAAAATGTTATAGTTCGAGATCTTGCACGCAGGTTTTGTTTTCAAATATTTTCTTATAAAAGCTTTGCCTTAAAATATGCTTGTGATAAAAAAAAATCATATTCTCAATATTACATATATGCCCCCCAACTATTAAAATGTTCTAGGACTCACCTGTAGCACAGTATTTTAGAACATGCATCAATAAAATAGCTCCTGCAGTCTGCCTATTTATGCCTCCTCAATGTTCACTGAATATATCATGCTGGCTGGGAAGATGATGCTAATAACAGGTTTATTATTTTTTGAACATTTTCACATTAAAAGTGAAGAAGAGAGTACAAAGAGAATTAAGAATACGGCTCACCTGGTGACCGGGTAGTCCGGGAGGACCAGGAGGTCCTGGTGGTCCGGGGGGTCCCTGAAACATAGAGATCAACAAGCAAAAGTAGCTTAGAACTGGCAAGTTGTTTTGTGAGGTCACCTGCAGCATTTGTAATAATTTATAGGGGTTCCTTACACTTTTCCCCATTTGGGTGCATTTAAACATTCATTTGGGATAAGCTGCCAACACACCTCAAGAGCTAAGAAATGCATTGGACTTTTTTTTTTTTTTTTAACACAGCACATCACGATTCATGGCAGATGTATTGTAATGTACCACTTCTGTAATTATGAACCACACAAATTGCCTTGTGTTAATGTATGTTATGGTAATAGATAAGGCCAGAATAAAAATTCAATCAGGAATGCTGCTAACAACCATTACAATTTACCATGCAGAAGGCATTTGTGGCATTTAGGCATTTCTAGCCTGTGTTAAAAAAAAACAAGTACAATTTGATAACCGGTAGAAATCTTGTCTAAATATTTTATGTATTCTTCTTGTGTACAAGTTTTGTAAGTCTTGGAAAAAGGAGGAAATCTAAAAAAAAGTTGAGCTAAATGCAAGATTTGTATATTGGTGTATATATGTTATCTTATAGTGCCCATGCCAGATGTTGGCCATGCATCCATCTAGTTCCTGAGTGTAAGTATAACTACTGGAAAGTACAGGACTTGGGGTCAGGGTGTACATGTATATACTTTTCAAAATCTAAACTGTACCAGATAAGAGCAACTTTAATACAATATAATAAGGGGAATATCATAAAAAATGTTCACATTCAGTATAGATTTAAATAACCTTACTACATGTTTATACCTTATATCTCTTGACTGTATTTATTTTGCTCAGCGTTTTTTGTTCAGAGGCAAACCTGGGACAGTCCAGCAAGGCTAAAGCTAATCAGAAAATCCCCTAAAGTAACACATCCTACCTTGACAGCACCCTCTGAGTGCACATTTAGAACCACATTCAATAAATTAGTGCCTCTCTCAGAATAAATAGACAATAATCAATTCAGACCCTGTGTTTTGCGCTTTAAGAGGGAAGGGGTTGCATAGTTTTTCCCGCATAGATGCCTGTACAAAAATGTACATGTTTATCAAAGAGACTTTTATGTAAAATGATTAGAATGATTTCATGCAGTGCTAAAACCATAAATGTATTTTACATGAGTAGTTGGAATTTGCATTAACTTGCTAATATGTATGGAATTCAATTTACCAATAAATGAGAAGTAAACCGTCATCATTAACAGAGAAATATTAGGTTACAAGAAACCCAAAACTGACCTGAATTCCATATCGCCAGAAATCACCATTTAATGAATCCTGAAGATTAAAAAAGGTTCTGTGAGCTAGGTAATGATAAATCACATTCATTTCCAGCAGAAGGAGATACTTACCATCCATGGTCCAGGAGGACAGGAACATACTCCACCCTCTCCCTAAAATGAGATTGATACGTCATCAAATACCTCTGTTTAGATCAGTCTTTTAGCCACATTCCAGATAGGTTACTTTTTACAAACCAAATACTGTTGTCTGGGAAACATGGATACATAAAGAATTCCCTGCTCTTTTGTAGAGACTTACCTCTGGTAATTACCTTTTACAACTGCCCCTAGAGTTTTTATATGATTTCAGAATGCATAAGCTTTTAAGCTTTTATCATGTAAATACATATTGTAGTAAAAATCCTTTTAAAAAAAACCTCCCTTCCTGTAATTAGGTGGTCATTAGATAGCAGGGATTACAATGTATTATTCAGGTCAGCATGGCCTCTAGCCAATAACAATAAAGATTTATAGCATATCCTGAGCAACTTTTCTGATCAGTTATATCTGAAATAGTACAAAAGAGAGCCGTTAATGCTTTAGACAAGTGGGATCATGGCTTAACCATGAAAAGACAGCCACTGACTATCCCAAAACAATGCCATTACCATTACGAAATCTCCCCCCAATTATATTTAGAAAAATAATTTTACACGCCCATTACATCTCCCTTAGCACAATTTATTAAATCATTATGTCAAAATTAGTAGTATATATTAGAGGGGTAGATTGTACTTACCTTTTCACCTTTGTCCCCCTTGTGTCCCTATATAAATGGAAGTAGTGACATGTAACTATGACTGTAAAGTAACAACATAGATTAAAATAAATTAAGTAATGGATCAAGAAACAGTCTGAAGTTACTACACCACTGGTTTACTTTTAACATAGAACAAGTGTTTTTTTTTTAACATAGAACAAGAATATTGACAATGGGAAAACACAAATAAGTAATTTTGATCTCTAAGTTTTAAATGATAGAAAAACAAATAAATATGCTAACCCTTCCCTGATACGAGAAGCATAAAAAACAGACTCTTCATTCTGCTGTAGGTGGGCAGCATCTGACCTCCTTTTCTCTATGTGATTTAAGTCCCTGATGGCCTACCTGTCTACATATTGGCAGGTCGGTATTGGTTGGGGGGCTTGGAGTGCATGCATAGACCAAAGTGCTGTCATGGACTGATTGCAGGAAGCCACATCTGTATGTGACACCTGTGTTTCATGAATGGAAATATAAAATGAGGGGAAGACAGAATTGAGTGCAAACTTTTTTTTCATGTTGATAAAATTGCTCCTCTCCTTCATGTGTTCATTGCACGCCCAGGCTGTACTTCTTGTTTCACAGTCAGACAGTCACTCTAGGAGACAGCCAACAGTATGAATTGGCTAGATGACGCTGGATGTCTTCCAGCCAGGAAATAAGACACGTTTTATTTCACTTGCTGCAGATTTTAGTTTAGTTCTCATTTATTTTGTAGGAACATTGGTGTACCTATGTCTCATGCATTATTACAGATCTTCTTTAGGTGACCTACTATCAATAGAAAAATCACTTCTGCTTGGTTTGCAAAGAACTGCAAATGCTGCAGAACAAAAGCATGTGATCTTCTTTCTTTACTCCACAATAGTACTTCTTCTGTAGAATTTACATATATGCCTCGTTACTTTTTAAAGAGACAGGCATCATGAAAAGTGAAGTAGGATGTTTAAATATAGATGCATCTGGATAGTGTTGGAAAAATGGAATAGATATGAGAGTCCATCTAATTTCACACTCCTGTATGTTACATGCATATGGCATCGATATAAATCCTATTGCATTTTTAATTTATTGTATAAGCTGTCTCAACTACATTTTGGTATGATTTACATGCTTGCTATATTTCAGACTGTGACTAGCCTGAGCTGAAAACATATTACTTATGACACAGAATGTCTGTTAGCATAACTCTGTCTATAGACCGGCATTAAGGTGAACGTAGTGCAATCATTATGATGTCATGCTAATATCAAGTGATTAAAGTACTAGATGTGGCTGGTCATCTACTGATTATGAATAGGTAGTATTATTATTACCAATTATTTGGTCTGGGTGCCAAAGCCTTTCCTGTCCAAAGATTGGACTCAGTATCATAGAGAAAAAGAAGGAAAATAAATAGGCTTTTCTTCTATGCTAACATTAAGCACAGCGTGGAGAGTCAATAATAAAAGATGAGAGCCTACATGTATTCATTACAAAATACAACAAAGAACACATTTTCCAAAATATTTACACAAGGTAAATTATTATTTAAATTTGTCATTTTTCTCCTCTAAATCATCAAGCATATAACAAAAATATTAACCACTATTTAAAATTACATTGGAAAAAGCATAGGTATAAATATGGCATATCTCATCTCCCTAGGGCATATCTCTTATAAGTTACAAGAGATGAATAGGAGTTGCTGATGAAATAATGAATTTCATTACTTGTGTGTCTGTTACTTACAGGTGCCCCATTAGTTCCTGGATATCCTGGTTTTCCCGGTGTCCCGTCACGTCCCTAATGGAATATTAACATAGTGAAAAACATACAGGATAACAGTTTTTGAGATATGTAAAACAGATCTATGGACAGGTAGAATTATAAGATACCCAGCTAAATAATTTTATTCTCACTACAAGCAAAGAAAATAAATAAGGAAAAAACATTTGTGCAACCAAGGCTATGTACTGTTCTGTTATTTCATACTCATACTGCTATATTAGTTTTGCAATTTCTTACCAAAAAAACAAAACAAAAATACACAGCATTGTATTGAATAAATAATGGTCTATATTGCACAATTCTGTAAACTCTAATTGGGTTAGCACCTATGATGTACGTAACATGTTATTTATGGTCATAAGCAGCGGTTCTCTACTTTCTGCTCCTTTATAGAAATAAATGTTTACTGAATGTAGTCAAGATTATATAATTTTAATTTCTTCTTAGTATAGGAACATTTAGTGGCAGTCATATGTATCTTCTTTAAACTTTAACATGTTTTTCTTAATGTAGATGTGTATGGTTGATGAGATGCATGGCTATAAATTACACTGAGCAAAACTGACCTTTCCAGATAACAGCCAAATCCTAGATATATCATTTCAGCTTTTTAATTTGTGCAAAGTTTTCAGTTTTTTTTTTTGCTGACAATACTGAGATTTCAGGTACAATAAATATTATTCATGATTTAGTATTTATGATAGTGTCTTCTATTTTTATACTAAACTGAGATTATTACAGTGAACCTGTCAAGAAGCTTTATAGAAAAAGCAAAAGAAGGAACAAAGAAGATATATTCACTGCAAAGATAAGGAAGTACTGTACCGAAGATTTATAATAAAATCTTTGGTATTGCTGAAAGACAAAAATCTTGGCAATGTAGGTGCCAAACTATGAAGGGTTGACTAAGTCACCACATCTTTGGAGTAGGTTCTTTTCATCTG
>NC_092858.1:90339850-90447350 GCF_032062135.1 Pyxicephalus adspersus | reverse complement strand
CAGGCCTGTCATTGCCTCAATCCTAAATTCTTTGTGATGCTTAAACCTGCCCTCTAGTTTTTGATGATCATCTCAAAATCTTTAAGGTGCATTTTGAAATCAACAAATTATGGGTTAAATTGTACAGTGGTCGGCCAATACTGTCATTCTAAAAATACTAGTAACCTGTTTGTCATGTTGATTTATTGCTCAATAACCTTTATGTGACAGAATCCATTGTTTTAAGCACTGCAGTGGTAATAGTTAACAATCCTCAAAACAACTCTATGCAGGTTAGAATAAATGATAAACTGCAATTCAGCTCATTTCACTATATATGAGAAAAAAACATTCTTTTTTAAATTTAGATATGCAAACTGCTTAATAAATTTTAACAGTGAGTAATAGAAGCTGCAACAAGTCATATAAAGCTCGCCTTTTATCGGCTGAAGCACATGGTGTCTTATCTAATCCTTTTATCCTCAACCTCAGTGTCCCTGACCTGCCTGTTTAAATCAGCATCTGATATGGTCATTACCTGGGGCAGCTGGCATAAAAATGCAGTGTGCCTAGAAACAACCAACCCCCTAACTAATGCTTTAGGGGATATTGAATAATTCTTCTGAAGCCCACTGATTATATTAGGGTTTAAAATTTTTGAAAAGAGTTCTGAGGCAGGGGGAGTGATGTTTTTAGGAAGCTACAATCAAGCCCCTTGCTGTGCCCTTACCATTAGCTATAATTTACCCGCATTGCATAGAAAACCACTGATGATGTCTCTGGGTCTAAAATGAAGTATGTAATGAAACTTTTTAAAAAGTTTTTGCTACCGGGGACTATGGAAAGCTAAAATTCACAGTTTAAAAGGTTCTCCTGTGGTTTTACTGGTTTAGTGGAAGGCTTTTTGGTTGCTTTCTGCCTGGTTATACTTACTCACATATATATCCAGAATCACTGGTCTCGTTAGAGCCAGAACATTCAGGGAACTGTGATTAGTGTAGTACATACCCCTATAGGAGGAGCTACATTTCTTAGACACAAGCTCATTCTGTCAATAGGGTCCAGGGATTTACTGAATTTCACAAAGCGGAAGTTGAGAGGTCAGGGTGCAAGATGCTTCATAGCCGCATGCTTACAATGAGGTATTCCAATCCAGCCCTCTACAAGTTCCCTTTGATCATATTTATTTTTGGGGACCCTGCTGAGCTCTAATCCATCAAAGTAGGTGGTCCTTCTCAACGGCCATGGTTATCTGTTAGTCTCCCTACATTACTGAGGGCAGCACACCCTGAGAGTCATGGTATCTGAGCACAATTGTAGGATCCTGTCCTTATCAGCACCTATCAGCAGGCTTCCTTCCCAAGGTGGGTGATAAACGTATACCGAGCCATTAGGCAAACTTGGCCCTTGTAACTATTAAGGCATAGTTCTGGGCCCTGGCTCAAGTGACCATGTGGGTTTTTCTCTCACAGCCCTTTGGATACCCCCGCTCTCTGGACCTGGAAACTTATGCCCAAGCAAAAGCCCTCCTTAATGGTACAAATTTCATTGATTGGTTATAGGATGAAGTATCCCTCACCTTCGAATGGCTATATTGATTGGCTCCCTGTATACAGGGAGATTCTCCAGGAGAAGGCAGCAAACTAGCAAGGTAGGAACATTTCCAGCTACAAATTAACTCAATCAAGATAAAGGGTGCCAACACTACAAAGAAATAGTAGTAGGTTAATTGGCTTCTCCCCTAACATTGGTCCCAGACTATAGTGAGGAAATTAGATAACTCCTTTAAGGAATAGTTAGTGGCATGGCAATGGACTCAGTAAAGAGTTAATTAAAATGTTGAAGGTATATAAACACATATTATGAGTAAAAACAGTGCCTACCTATATCCCGATGCCAGTAATAATATTACCGCAACTAAGAAATCAGGATTCCAAGAAAAATCTTACACACCTCTGCTTTAAAACCGTACTAAATCGGAGAAAATAAAGGTGTTTTATGCCATAAATTAACAATTTTTAACCTCGAACCTAAAAAATTTTCCCAATAAAATCAGTTTAAGGGAAGTTGTTTCTGTGTGCTAACCAAAGTGCTAGCAAGTCCTCCATCCTGCAAGCAGAGCCCCTGAGCCATAAGATCCTTGTCATTTGTTTACGCTAAAGTTCTACCAGTGTCCCCTCCAGAACAATTGGGGTAAGAATAAGGAAAAGACATTTACTTATTTGTGCTCTGGAGCATGGGGAATCAATTCCATGCACGTTGCTGTACCAAGTTCAGGTGAGAAAATGAATACTGTAAGACCACTACAGATAATTTATCACCTGGGCAAATCTTTCATTATAAATGCCCTTTCCATGCATCTCCTCCTCCCGTCTCGTTTCCTTATTCTTCCTTCTCCTCCCCTGTCAGCCTGGAGTAACAGCTGTCAGCTCTGGCGCGAATTGGGTTTTTCTTTGATCCCTTTCTACTTAAGCATCGTCTTTTCCCGTCTTGGGGACTTCTAGGAAAATTACATGCAGTATTATAAATAAAACACAAAACAAAAACGAACAGCCTCGGTCCCTGCTGGAATACAGCCTGCTTTATAGCCTAGAAGAGTGAATTAAACAGGAAAGTGTGGTGCTTCATGAGAAAGAGGATTATGTGATGTGAGAGGAATGGTAAAGAGCTATTTTATTCATGCAAAGTGTACAATAACCTGTCTACTTCCAGGGCCGTCTACAGCCATCAGGTTCTACAGAGCTGGAGGGACACCATAGCATTGTGAGAGCCCAGACAAAATCGACAACTACGTCAATAAAACAAAGAAGTTGACGGCACATAAAACGCTTGGCCCACCTAGCCTGCTTTTTTCCCACATGATGTAAATTGCGTGCCTTTGATACTTGATCACACTTTCTCCTTAAAGTCACCAAGATATGAAAAAAGGAACAAAAATGTAAATGTATTATGCTAACAAAATCCTTATATCTTACATTACTAAAGGCAATCATTTTGCACATGAAGAGGTCATACCCCAACCTTATTCATAATTCCCTCTGGCCAAGAAATTATGTAAATAATGTGACTAATTGTGTAAATTCTACATTTAGAGCTGTTTTGTTTTGCAAAGTAATGCATGAACTGAACTATGTAAGTTGCATTTTATTAAAATACCATAAATTAGCATCTGAACCACAAGACATTTTAAGGATCTGTTTTCTAATGACCTTTCTTGTACCACAAAACATATGTATTAGTTCACTAACTAGAGTCATTACTATAAATGACCAGGCCCTGTCAATAAATGAATACAAAGCTCTCTAGCCCAGATCAGATTTGATGTCTTTTTTGTTCTTTTTTTGACTATTGCTTTTTCATTTCCGTTTTCCTGTCTTCTTCCCATTGCATGATGTTTACCGGTGGTGGATTTAAATGCAGATTAGTACATTGACGCGGTGCCTAATAGAAAGTATCTGCTACCTGTTATTTGCTACTCTGTTAATGACGTAATTAGTCCTGGTATTCAGTTCTAATTTTCTACTGATTATGTTATTTTTTCACTTAGATATGCATGCTGTCCTGACCTCTTGCCTGTACTTGAATACTTCTCCATGGTATGATTCAGTATATTGCCTGGTCAGTTATCTATCAGTTCACCAATGGAGGCAGGGGCAAAAACCAGACACACCTTCCTAGGGTTACAGAGTATTTACCCCTATTTTAAAAGACCCAAATTAAAACATATTAGGTACAGAAATTAAACCTTGTATTTATTTATGCTTGTTTACTAAATCTTATGCTATCAGTCACCATTTCACCTCACAGACATAAACTATTGTTCTGTTACTCCTAAAATAAGTATTTACATTAAAAGTATAGAAACGACTGTTATTAGGCATGGCATTTTGCAACGCCTTTTCGTCATCTGTCAAAAAAAAAAAATTTAGGACCAAATCTATATTTTAAAGAAAACTACTCTAAAGTATGGTGTTGCCTCTAAATAATTAAAAAGAATAAGAAAACTACAAAGATAAATGGCATGCATTCTACATCACTGGACCTTCCTAATAGACTTTTTAAGTGCTCTGCGGGCGAAAAGGCTCTGACAGCCCGCTTGTTCAGACCTTGAGCTTAATGTTTATTGTGTGCAAGGCAGAACTGAGCAAGGTAATGACAAGCTGAATCTGACATGTACCATTAAAACAACAACTGCCAAAGTCCACCTTGTAGCCCTGAACAAAACTCCGACATTTACCTTGCCACTGAAAATGGAACTGCTCCCTAAGTCAGTGACATTAGGGGACACAAACTAAAAATGACATTTTGTGGCCAAGATGCCTTATTGCTGTACTTGATGTATTGGCCCATAAATGCCAACTCTATAAAAGAGTCAAGATCATTTTCTGCTACAGAAGCTGTCAATGTTATACTGTACTCCCACGAGCAAACAGAAAATTATCAGTATCTGCCACTATAATAATTGGGTTATATGTGTTATATTGTTGTTTCTATATTCTGGTCTACTCCAAATACCATCAACTTTTAATCATATATAAAGAATGATACCTTTATTATCTATTTTTTCTTACAGCTAGCCTGAGTGTTCGTCTACCTAGAAGTTGCTGAGACTTGATGTATTATGGGAACGTGGGAATCTTGGGAAATTTCTCAAGAAATATAGACAGAATAGAGAACTTAGATAATGAGATATAAACAATTTTAAATTTTTTACATTATGTAGTAAGCCTGCAGTTGTCCTCAGCATGTGTATAGACTGATGGTTTTCTGTACACTGCATTTACTTGTGTGGCCCTCTGGTGACATATAAATATATGACATAATTCTTCAAAGAACAAAAGTTCCATATATGTAACAAAACTGCTGTGTCTTCTGTCATTTGTGGGTTTGGGGCCACGCCAAGTCATGTTATACTTGAATAATCTGAACAACAGTAGTTACTGTCTTGCATACTTTTTGGAGAGTGTGAGGTTTTTTTTTTTTTCGATGACTGCTCGCACAGGCGGATACAGGCACATGCCAACAGGATTTACTGCACAACACAAAGTTCCATCTGATGAAATTTTGCTTGGCTTAAAGAACCATTTTGCACCCCCGCAAATGCTAGTTCTTGGCCAATGGAGTTACAAAACTGCCATCTGCAAGAGAACACTGATGAAAGTTATGTATCACAGTCTATTAATTACATTTGTACATGTACTCATTAGATCACATGCCATGTCATATCCACACTGGCAGTTATATTGTACAGCTATATCCATCTTTGAAGAAAGCATGTATGGAAAGTATAGCTCAAAAGGATTTGTTTTTATTCTGTTGGATTACACAGAGAATTTAAGAAAACATAGTTGCAAAGTATAGAGATATCTTAACTAAATGGCAACAAAAGCAAATATAACAGATAACCCTGTCTATGTAAGGCAGGGCAACATGACTGAAGCAGGTCCCTTGAGCCTTTACAGTGGGGGATAGAGTTTAATGGGAGGCAGCCAATCAGGACGGATTAGATATACAGCGCCTAAATTGACCTGCTCTATGCAATGAACTTACATCAGTGTCCATATTGATATTGATTATTTCTTACATTGGCCATTTTGAGGTCCACTCATTTGGAGTAAAGCTTTACATGATGAGTATCCTTCTGGTATGGGCAGTTTAATATTGAATGTGTGTGTTGCATTTTACAATACTTTCGTTTTTTATTTTTTTATTTTTTTTTTCAGTGAAAGATTGCTTTGTTACAGGTGGTGGTATCTTTATCTGAATGAGATGGTGTAAAAAAGTCGTAAAGTGGACTGGCATCTTTAGAGTGAAGACTTGTAGTATGGCTTATTGATTTTTTTCAAACCCCAGCAACTAGAGGCTCTAATCAAAGCTGATTTCTACTCCATTCCAACCTTGAATCAAAACTTAGAATTTGAACTTTTTGAGCTTCGCCCCCAGGATCATCCAATGACAGCATGCATATTAACGCACCACTCTCCCATTTATCTTCTACAGAGGACAACCAGTACTTGCTGCCTATTTCTTAGGGGGTAGTACTTTCAGGAAAGGGCTTTTGGGAAAAGTAATTTTGGGAAACTGCTTTTCTAAAAGTGCTTTTATTGGTTGAAAGAAAGTATTTTAATAAAAGTACTTGGAAATATTGTGACTGATAAGCAAGTGAAATCACTGCATTTATTTACAGTACATTGCAGTACAGTGCATTTTTTTTCTATTGTTGCTAATAAAATGTGTCAGTTTATCTCACATTGTGATTGTTAACCAAATGAAATCACAACAATTATTTTTAGTTATACACAGATATTTTTTTACATTTTTGCCAATAATCTGTGCCTGTTTTTCTCATTATGTGATGGTAACTAGTTCCAGCTATACAGAGACAATTTTTTGTTCCATTGTTGTGATATAATGTTTTTTTTGTAATTGTAAACCATTAGTGGGGAGCAATTTAAGTTCAATAAAATAACCAATCCTGGATTGGTGACCTGTTTCAGACACCTGTTACTGATGCCAAGAAGGAATTGTACCACCAGCAATCACCCTAGTGCTATCACCACAACCACCACAATTAGTTGAATAGAACAGAAAAATGGATTCAGTCCAGTGTTCCTAAAATTGGCTAAATCCGTTATTTTCAGCAAAATAAATAATTTTAAATAAAAAGTCACCAAATGTGTTTTCCTTGTTAAACAAGTTGGCTATGTTTTTTACAGCGTGTAGCAGGAAGCCGGTATTGGTTTTAGGCATTTTGGTATTTATTATTTAAAAAACTAGGCGAAATTATTATGAAACCATATCTGTAATATTTTGTAATATTTATTATGTATTATTCTTATAATTTATATTTATTTTCCTTACATAGCAAAGAAAAAAAAAACTATCTTGTCTAGCCTCCTTGCACAAATCAGCTTGATTAGGATCATTGGAAGAATGGACTGATTTGCTCATCTCCAGAGCAAAAATATACAAAATGATTTCATAAAACATAATCTTTTTAATTTGTATGGTAAAGTTTTAGATTTTATGTAACTAAAATCTTTAGGCTTGCCAAGGCTTTTAAGCATTAGTTCTGTTGACTTCTATGGGGCTCAGTCTATTCTCATCTACCTTGTTGGAATTCAGCTGCAAAGAAGTGAAAAGGGCTGTACTGCACAGGCATGGACAGCAGAGTGGTACGGGTTGTGAACAACCTGCAGATTCGGTACATTGATCTCAGTATATACTTAACTGTGTAGGGAAGGGGGAGTTAGTTTAGTCATTTTTCGGGAGGACTAAGGATACTTCACTTATTCTTTATGAAATGCGTAAGTGGACTAAATGCCCAAAATATACTAGCTTACTCTACCTGATATGGATAACAAGGGTTCAGAACTGATAAACTTCTGTAATGTCAATCACCAGATCTGAATACAGCTAAACATTACCTAAGATGGTAAAATATATTTATAACAGAAATCTATCACATTCTATAACAATATACCAGTGGGAAGCATGCAAATTGTTGGAATACTTTTAATACGTTGTTAAACTAAATCCTCGACAAGCAGGCTTTTTTTCACTATAAAATTACAGTGTAAATGCAGGCAGAGTATTGTTAAATGTATCTATATTATACGGCAAAGTCCTATAACCCATTACAAAAAAACTGAACTCAATTTGCAGGAAATAGAATACAGTAACAGTGGATTTCACACTTACTCTTCTGTTCTGTATATATGCATCCATTTAACACATTTATGAAGAACGGATAATGCACAAGTTATATAGGATGTTTTGGGAAACAAAATTAAAGTTTGTGTTATAGGATGTAAAGCATATGTTTTCAAGACACTTTGTGTGTTTGAGTAAAAGGGGTGCTCATAACAATACGTGTACAATACAGAATTCTATTATATTCCATCTTTAGTTTAGCCCATATCCAGACATATGCAGACATTGACATATAACACTTAATTTGTTTTTAGCACAACTTGTTTAAGGTTCAGAATGTGGACTCTGGATGAGAGCTACCTGCTGTGCAGATTCATGCATACTAATAGCACAGGGAGTCATGCTGCTTGTCAGGGTGACAATTGAGACTGCAGTGAAAATAGATAATATTATTCTAGGGGCAAAAAAAGTAATGTGCCTTACTTTATTTTAAATACAGACAGTGGGATTTGTATATAAATTACATATAATTACTGAATTGCAGTAAGAATTATATCAAATGAAAACAACATTTCTATGTGACCTTTATGTGAACCATTTAATGTGCTTACTTCTATGGGTGGTTTAACATGATTTTGCTTATTCTGACTTAAAAAATACATTATTGTTTTTACATTATGTGACAAATAATATGCTTTAGACTGTGCTAATCACTGGTTGGAAACTCAATGGCAAAATAAATATTTAAAAAAAAAGTCTACAGAAAGGCAATGAGTACAGGTAAAACATGAATACCCATATTATGGTCATTCCTGTAGTGGAGTAATACACCCACTCCCATTTGTCTGTAATCTTGTGTTCCAAGAACATGTCTGTGATACTGGAACACCCACTGAAGGCTTATTACTTCTAATATACACCAAGCTTTAGGCATAAATTATGCAAGTGCTAGGCCATTTCCTACAGCCATCAAACAGACATAGACTTGCAATGGAAATTTGATGGTGATTGGTGAATCAGAAAGCAGAAATTAGGGACACTAGACAGCACATGCTTCAGGAAGGCATCTTCTGCTGTCTTCATACTGAACTGATATGGAACTGTGTTCTCATTGTGTAGGTGATTACACGAATCTCTTATTAAAAGAGATCTTTTCATATCTTTACAAGACTGCATTAGTACATTCCTGACATGTCATACTACACAACAGCAGTATAATGAATAATAATGGTGCCCTTTATCATTAAAAAGCAGTTTTGCTTGATCACCTATCTTCACTGGTGAAAGTGTATTCTCCCCAGCCTTGGAGAGCTTTAATAAATCAGGCCCAGTGACTTTACTCAGGATAAAATTATGTCATTCATCTGATGATAGCAAATAGAAACTTTCTCCTAGTGATCAGATTGTACATGAGGACTTTGCAGCAAAGGTGGGGTGTTGCAGATCAGATGGGGACTTATCTGTGTTAGACACAACCAAAAAGTGCTCATTTATTGATATTGGAGTACTGTGATCGCTAGGATCAATAATACATTTATACAAGTATTATACTTTCATGTTACTTAAGAGACATACACATTACATGAAAAAGTAACTTATGCTAGGTCCACTTTAAGCTGAAATAATTGAAGTTTCGAAGGCAACCATTTCTAAATAATGCAGTTGAATCAGTTGTATTCAAGGGGTCAGATTCTACCTTACCTCCTATGATGGAATGATGGTTAAGGGGATGACAGATGGGATACCAGGTTTCAAAGGCTGTCCTCCCATTGTCAGATAAAATAAATGATTTTTACTGTCGAGGATATGATGGTGAAAAGAGCTGTTAGCTTTGTTTATCTGGGGCCTGCTGCAAAGTAAAGCAAATGACTGCCATTCTACTATACATGAAATGAGCAAGAGGGAGAACTCTGCACATGTATTGTTTCTGTTCATCTTTAGTAACCCAGAAAAATATGTAGTACAGCTGGCACAACTGGTAAGCCACAGCAACTGAGCCATAAAAATTATTCTTTGTTAAAACAAGTAGGCTGACCTGCAGATGAGGCATTTCAGATACTATTCTTGGAGTTGTGTTAAATGTTCACATCTCTATCCGAATAGTGAATAGCCTATCCCACTAAGATTTCATAAAGGTGCACCTTCCTATAATGCAAATTGTGTTTTCATAGGAAACAGACCAGCAACAGAAGGGAAAGTAAAATCCCAAATCCATTAAACTCTCTTTTCAAGCAAAAGTTGAAGAAAATGTAGTGAAATAATTTTGAAAGTTGTTAACATCACAAGGGATTCCTCCACAGGCAAAGATTCCTTTAATTGGGATAAAGTAAGACTTCTTCACAGATGTTGTTTGCTGATAATCTTTCAAGAACACATACCCAGGGCTCCCCGTTGGGCATATAAATTGAAGGTAACAACATCAGAAGTATCCCAGGATGCAATTGTAAGAGTGTGTTTATAACCTGATAATTCCTGGTGCTTTTCAGGCTGAATTTTAGTGGGCTGTGAATTAATTTTTAGTGGGGTTTTATGGTGCTGGTAATAGCAAACGGTGTGACTTCCTCCAGGTGAACAAGTACGCTTCCTTCTATAATCCAAGCATCATCAGATGTTTCTTGCATCAAGCACTTAGTTTTTGCCATCATTGACATGGAATAGATAGACTCTATCTGGAAGGAAGCCAAGAAAATGTATACAATTGGCTTATTTTATATTGTTTAAAATAAACTGACGAGGTCACTCAATAGAATATGGTAAAATGTTTGCCATAGGAGGACACATCTGATGCATATTAGTAACCCTCTACCCAGGTTCACAACAGTCTACATGGCATAATATAACGGGTCAATTTTGTATTATCATTTTGGATCCCAGTGTATCATATCTCTGCAAATACAAACCATGGATCCTAACACCTAACAGCAAACATTGTTTTTACAAAGTGTAGTAAATGTGAAAACAATGTTACTGTTTCCATAACAATTGAAAAGAAGAAAGACTGTGGTGTGGTCATCCTCATAAAGATTTATAATATAACAGATAAATAAGTGGAGATCAGGTGGGGATGGGTTGGGAATTCCTTAATTTCTGTGTAATAGACTAACAGGATCATCCAGTCCATTGCTCTCCTTATGTGATGGCTGGTCCCTTTCTTTGATCTATTTGCTTTTTGCTCTAAGAGTCAAAGGTGTGGGCATTTCTTAGGGCGGTCTACATGCAAATCCAGGCGGTCCAGGAATGTGCTAATACAGTGTATGAGAGGAAGTGATGTGATTTGAGAAACCCCTTTTTGTTCAGTGAGCCATGGAACAATGGGGTTTACAGAATGTTGACAGAGATGTTAGTATGATCAGTAAACAGCACAGACACAATACAAAAGGTTTGTGATCTATTTTTTTGCCTTGCTGTAGTAGAGGATTTCAGAAATGATTGCCATCAACAAGGTTAGTTAAACACGGTTTGGGACTGAGATATGGTTTGCCTAGAGTTCAGTGTGAGGGTTGTTCTGATTCTTACTCCGAAACAGCTGACAGCTGTAAGAAAGTGAGTTGTAAAAACAGTAGAGAGGTCCATCTCTATCTTCTTTGTACTGACATGCCCCCTTGCATTTGATTGGTCACTGCTCACAGAGACTGACAGAGACCTTGGACTCCTCCTACTGACTAAGGATAGATGTTTAGCAACCTCTGTAATGATATCCCAAGGGCAAAGAGAGGGGGGTTACACATTACAGGGTCAAAGTATGCATTTAGTGTACTAAGGACACAAAGCAGGAAGAGAAGAAGGAGGTCTAGGGGTACTTTAAGGTGCTGACTAGAATTTCACTTGGTAATTGTTGTTACGTATAAAGCTAACATATACATTATAAACAAATGTACAAAAAGATTGCGTAAAAATGTGAGGAACTAAAGCCTTTTTTTTCATAATCACTTCATTTCAGGGGCTCAAAAGTAATTGGACAATTAACTCAAAGGCTATTTCATGGGCTGGTGTGGGCAATTTCTTTGTTATGACATTAACAATTAAGCAGATAAAAGGCCTGGAGTTGATTTGAGGGGGGGAGGGGGTGCTTGTATGTGGAAGATTTTGCTGTGAACAGACAACATGCGGTCATAGGAGCTCTCCATGCAGGTGAAACAAGCTATCCTTAAGCTGCAAAAACATAAAAAACCCATCCGAGAAATTGCTACAATATTAGGAATGGCAAAATCTACAGTTTGGTACATCATGAGAAAGAAACAAAGCACTGGTGAACTCAGCAATGCCAAAAGACCTTAATGTCCAGTTCATATTTTCCATGGTGAAGAGAAACCCCTTCACAACAGCCAACCAAGTGAACAACACTCTCCAGGAAGTAGGCGTATCGATATCCATGTCCACCATAAAGCGAAGACTGCATGAAAGTAAATACAGAGGGTGCACTGCAAGGTGCAAGCCACTCAAAAGCCTCAGGAATGGAAAGGCTAGATTGGACTCAAAAACATCTAAAAAAGCCAGCACAGTTCTGGAAAAAATGTCTGTGCACAGATGAAACCAAGATCAACCTTTATTAGAATGATGGCAAAAAGAAAATATGGAGAAGGCGTGGAACAGCTCATGATCCAAAGCATAGCACATCATCTGTAAAACATGGGGGAGGCAGTGTGATGGCTTGGGCGTGCATGGCTGCCATGGCACTGGGACACTTGTGTTTAAGTATGATGTGACACAGGACAGAAGCAGCCGAATGAATTCTGAGGTGTTCAGAGACTATCTGCTCAAATCCAGCTAAATGCAGTCAAATTGATTGGGAGGCGTTTCATAATACAGATGGACAATGACCCAAAACATACAGCCAAAGCAACCCAGGAGTTTATTAAAGCAAAGAAGTGGAATATTCTTGAATGGCCAAGTCAGTCCCAATCTGAACCCAATTGAGCATGCATTTCACTTGTTGAAGACTAAACTTCGGACAGAAAGGCCCACAAACAAACAGCAACTGAAAGCCGCTGCAGTAAAGGCCTGGCAGAGCATTTAAAAGGAGGAAACCCAGCATCTGGTGATGTCCATGAGTTCAAGACTACAGGCTGTCTTTGCCAGCAAAGGGTTTTCAACCAAGTGTTAAAAAAGAACATTTTATTTTCAGCTTTTAATTTGCCAATTACTTTTGAGCCCCTGAAATGAAGTGACTGTATAAAAAAATGGCTTTAGTTCCTCACATTTTTATGTAATCTTTTTGTTCAACCCACTGAATTAAAGCTGAAAGTCTGCAGTTCAACTGCATCTGAGTTGTTTTATTTTAAATTAATTGTGGTAATGTACAGAACCAAAATTTGAAAAAACGTCTCTGTACAAATATTTAATTATTATATATATATATATATATATATATATATATATATATATATATAAATAAACTTTACAACTGTGGCTGGCCATGGAATACTCCATGCATGACAAATTATATAAATGACACCTAAATTTAAAGGTTCTAATTACAGATCAAAGGGATTTAGGAAAATGCATCCAAAATTCATTTTTACCAGCCTTTTATCAAAGCCAGATCCCACTTTTAAAAAACAGTATGTTGGCAGAGATGTACTTTTGAATTAATGGGTAAGAATTACTTTCTGCTGTGGGGTGTACATTGCGACTTAACAGCTGTATAGCCTGTTCTTGAATCCATTTTCTAACAACAGAAAATGTAATAACTTGTGAATTTTGGACAGTCTAGTGAAAGCAAAGTGGTCTCCCAGTGTTTGTAATTGAGTTGCAATCAGAAGTCAAAAATTGCAGCCATAACCATGGCCATGTCCTTGGAGAGTTAGATAGAAGTGGAATGCTCAAAAAGAATATGAATGTGGGTTATCTTTATGCCTATAAACAAAAACCAGCATTTATGCAGAAAATGAGTTACCATTTCTACCAGTGTTACACATTTATGATAGATAGATAGATAGATAGATAGATAGATAGATAGATAGATAGATAGATTCAGTAAATGAAAGACAGGCATCATCAGGGTTCTTTTTGGATCAGAATATAGATAGAATAGAATATAGACCAAATGCAATAAAGGTAACTGATATGATACAGCTATTTTGGCAAGACAAGAGGATCTGTCATGCTATTAAAAACCTAGGCAGGTCAAAAGTCAAAAACATTTCTTATGAGGTTCTGAGAGGTAAATATCCAACATTTCTGGATACAGTATTGGTCATGTTATGTACCCTCTGTCCCTTTACATTAGTGGTTATTGTCTGTGCCCACAGGGTAACCCCACCACCGACACAGGGAAACATAGCTCAATGCCACGGACATAGAACAACACAAATCCATTGAGATGGGGTTGAGGTTATGAAGTTCCTACAAAAATGATTCCTGCAATTTATTAAGATCTATGAGAGTTTAAAGCCTAACATGAAAGGATTTCCTAAATGCACCAAGCAAAGCTTAATTTACATGTGTATCTTGTAGCTTCTAAAGCCTATCCCCAGAAGAAGCTATGCGATATGTAAACCCAGGAAATCTGTCCAATCAGTATCATTCAGGCCCTTACACTACATAGTGGTTATTAGATGTGTAGGAGACTGTATAAAAAAATTGTTTAGTGTATTGTCATCATAAGAATAGGTAAAAGAGGATGGGATAGGTTCACACTCCTATAATTAACATTTCACAAAGAAATAAACAGATATAAATAATAAAGCAGGGTTTGGACCAAGATTTAGGCCTTATAGGAGCACAGGAGGTGACAGGCCATGTCATGACATTAATATTTGCAACAACTTTTAATGCAGTTCAGACTGCCCTAGGTCTCTCAAGGATGCTACATTGTGAAATAGAGAACTATACCAACCTACCATAAACAGTATACAGTATACCTTAATAATTTTCCCCTAAAATACTTATTTTTTTATATACTTAAATATTTATTTTAACATAATTTTCTAAAGGTGTTTTTAACGTGTATCATGAAGTCATATTAAAAAAGGTGTCAACATAGAAAAATATATTTTTGCTTTGCTTTGTTAGTCTTTCGAATGCATAAATAAAATAAATCATTTTTGTAAGACAATGCCATCATTTACAATACAAACATGCCTATTACTTTGGTATCATAAGTAATGAGACATTTATTGCTGAATCAATAGCTAAATGCTTAAAATGTAATTATTTCTCTGGAGTAAACAACCACTAGTCCTGAAGCAGTTAAGGAGGCATTTTTTACTGGCTTGTGCTAAACTCTAGGAAAAACAGATAACTTAATAGTTAGTAATGCTTTGTTTTCATTTTTTTTTATTAGTTTTTATCCCTGCCTATGCCCTGTAACTGAAAAGTGAAAGGTGAAGCAGCACAGTTTACAGTAATGAGTCCTATTCTCTTGCCATCACGCTGATTGCATTACACTCGATTGGCTCCTTGTGCTCCCCCTTATGCTAATAGCAAGTCAATTAAAAAACACCTAATGACGTAGACAGAGCAGTGTTGCTTTCTACTTTCAATTAGGCTCAAAGGAATTTTAAATACAAGAAAACTATTCCTATATTTATTGGGATTTAAATTGCACATAGGCCAGTATTCAGGCAGGAAAAGCCAGAGCAAATACTTGGCATCATTGTACAATATTAAGGCTGTGAATTGCATAAGCTGAAAATAAGTCTAAGATTTTTGACTGTGTTACCAAAATTCAATGTTATATTTTGTTAAATGTGGGAGACATATTCGCTCTTCAAAAAAATGGTTAAAAAATAGCAATAAAACACCAGATGGATCCCAAGAGGACGAGAAAGAAAAACCTACAGTGACCTCATCTGATTGTTCGTCAAATCGACCGGCTTTTAATTAAACCTCCCGCTTGTGTCTTTCAAGGTTCTGTCAGGGCTGATGGAGTGGAGCAAAGAGGTAATGCGGAGAAGAGAGAGAGAGAGAGAGAGAAGGATTGGAAGCAGGGAAGTAGATAAAAAAAGAGGAAGGAATTGTCTGTAGGTTTAATGGATGCAAAGTGTTGTTTTGCTGCCGTCTCCCTGGCTCATTTACTAAGGGTTATTTCGATCTCTAGGCAGCAACTAAAGTGTTTTTAAAAGGCTGACGCTCATGGGCGTTAACGTGTTGCTTTCCACAGGCTTAGGTCTGAAAACATATGTCAGCCTCAGAGCCCCCCACTCGGAATGCTTCAGCTTGGTTAAGAAGTCCTCTTTCACAAGCTCTCAGTCACAGCTGAGTAAATTGTGAATTGATCTGTTGCAGCTCAGATCTTGCAGTTCACAACATCATCA
Organism: Pyxicephalus adspersus; assembly: GCF_032062135.1. Lineage (NCBI taxonomy): Eukaryota > Metazoa > Chordata > Amphibia > Anura > Pyxicephalidae > Pyxicephalus > Pyxicephalus adspersus. The sequence continues at coordinate 90,431,460 of NC_092858.1, read as the reverse complement.
CGTCTCTCTCGCTGGCTGCAGTGAAGTGCCATAAGTCATCAGGGGTAAAAAAAGAATCCTTCCGTGATGAAACTGCGAGCTCTTGGGGTACACTTAAGGAGCAGAAGGACTAAGGCCAATGTTGAGTAATTGGATTTTGCTGGCTGTACCTGCTTTTAATACTGGAAGATTTGGTCTGGTAGCTGAAAATGGGATTAAATACAGAGAAAGTAGAACATGGCAACAGATAACACCCATTTGTCGTGCACAGTCTGTCATTTTCCTGGGTGCCTTCAATCCAATTTGAGCCTTGTGCTACTGTTGTTTTCAGTATGACCTAATGCATGTTCTGAGCAATGCTAAACTGCCTCTGTTCTCCCTGCTGGCAGACTAATGTGTGGGCAATAAATAAAAACGGAAACAGAGAAAGATGAGGGCGTTTGAAAACTGTCAATCACAGCAGGCTAATCAGCAAAATACAGATTATATAAACAAGATAAATTAGCATACCTATTTGTATGTGCATATAGTCTTAGAATTATGAAATTTGTCTGATAATAACATGAAAAACAATGAACCTCTAATAAGCTAACTGCTATGCAATATCACAAAAACAACACTTTAGCAACCAACTAGAATAAAGGAAAAGTAGTAGGGTCACCCATAACAATCACTTAAGTTTAAGCTCTTATTTTTGGACTCCAAGGTGTTTTTTATCATTTATATTGTCTGGTTTTCTAACACTTGTAATCCTGCCAAGATCCCCAACATACAATAAAAAATACAAAACCGAAAGGATATGGGAATTTAAGGGCAATAGATATTGTAAAAATTATCATAAACCTTTTATTTCCTTCATTAAAACATAACAATTAAAAGGTACATGCCTCTTCCCCTATGCCAAATTTTAGGAAGAGTCTAATTGACTTTCTTACATACATGGGCTAGATAAATTGTACACATTACATATGTTGAGATTATTCAACGCATTACGCAGACTATGTCTCCTTCGTCAGGGATGTAATTGGTACAGCTTGTAGATGTATCAGCACAAAGGTTGTTACAATCATCAGTATGCTTATTTCCTTGGTGTAAAGGCAGGCAGAGGGCAGGATTAAAATAACCACATACAGAAATGGCGGTATTCTATATATATTCTCCACAGTAACATTCAGCACTTCTCCAATTGCTATTGGTAATGTTCATTCCATTGTGGAGTGTTCATAAACAGTTATCTTCAAAAACTAGATTCAATCAAAAAATTTCATCCATAACAGGCTTGCAATTAGATTATAAGGGGAACCGCCATCCTCTGTGACACATAAGTGTATGACTCCAAGGTGTTGCCAGGCTCTGGCAGCAAGGGCATGTGCTTCGGGTATCCCAATGCGTGTTCTGGGTCTAGTTTGCAGTTTCTGGTTGTCATCAGTCCCAATACTGTACAATACTTATTCTTTGTACTGTGTATATCCAATACACATTCCTAATATCATGCAGCTTATTTACTGTTATTTTATTTTTCATTTTAATATATTAAACCTAGTTTTAGTAATGCTGTTGCACAAATACAATTTAAATAATGACTAATTAATGACTTGCTCTTGTTAAAGTTTGAATAGACATCCCTACCTGCTCTAAATGCCTTCTTGATAATGATATCTTTACAAGTACTTAAAATAGCAGTCCCTTTTTTCCACTGACCATCAGCAGAATGTCAATGACCCAGGGTGGTACAATGTTACCATCTTTATTCTTCACCTCAAATGTCTATCTGTTGCCACAATAGCAGCAACAGGACATGGGAGGCTTACAAAAGAAATCTCTTAGGTGATGAGCAGGGTGAAAGGTGAAGTACTCAATCATTCCCAAATCCCCAGCATGCACTGCTCATAATCTCAAATTACTTTGCTAGCAGAGTCAAAGGCAAGATCCAAATATATGTTCCTCCAATTTAAAGCAATAACATTTTTCAGAAAAAAGAATAACATAGACCCAGGTCTTGTCCAAAGAGAATTCCATCATGCTTTATTAAGGAATGCGCAATATAATATATGGTGGCAGCAATGGTGTTTATAAATATTTTATATATTTTTTATTTATTGATTATTTATTATGTATTTCTATATATATTGTTTGTTTTAAGTGTCTTTTTTACTCCTGTGGTTCTATTACATTGGGTGGCAGCCAGTAAATAGCTAATAATTTAGGAAAGGGAAAAAGACCAACAGGGTAGGAAAGCAATAAGAAAAGAAAGTGTCCTAGGACTTTTAAGGTTAGTACCTACAAATGTTTGAATAGCAAATACATTTGCATGGGCAAAGCAGACATGTGTGTTTGAAAGCTATGCAAATGCAAATATATTTGTGACCTGTCAAATGAAGCCCCTGAACTGCCATGAGCACTGCCTAATAAATATAAATAGGATTTTTATGACCCGTGGTGTGGTGTCTGGAGGTGTGTTCCAAATACATATCAAATGCAGGAAAATCACGCTCATGGACACTAAGCCATCAGATGCTAGCAACACTTCAATCAAGAATAAAAAGAAGTCTCTTTTTTTAGTTACTTTTATTTTTTTAGTACTGCTTGTTTAGTTGTGGGTTCGCTTGACCCTTACCAACTTGTTTGAAATGTGGCTCAATTGAATTTTGCCTGGTTGGGAGCAAATGACCAGATGCCAATAGTTGTGTTACCTATTTCCTGTACTACAATTGCTTTCCAGGCTATATCTAAGTAAATAGAGACATGGCAGGGCTGGCTCTATTTGGAGCTAAAAAGTATTCTACTGTTATAAATATACTTACACAAAAATTGTAAAAAATAAATGCTTAGTTCTGGTTATTGTCGTATGAGCACACAGAGGCATACACAAACACATGAGTTTTGACCACTTTATTTCCCCAGAGCCCTCAATCATAGTCTAATCCAGAAAAAAAGGTCAGTTTGAATCTGATTAGTGGCAGTGAAAAAATAACAACAGTTCTTAGAGCTCATTAAGGACTTGTTTTTTCTGATCCTGTTGCCCTGTGTCTTATAGTATAGCGAAATGCAATGTTTTCAACACAATATTTGAAAAGATTTTACATATTAGCATGACATAAAACAAAAATATGTCATGTGAATGGCATTCTTTTAAAGTGTGAAAACACATATCGTACATTACTTTAATACACATTTCCTGGAGTAAAATGCATGTGTTTGATGGCTTGAAATTCATTTTTGAAGCACACAGATACATGCAATGACATATATTATATACATACATAAATATGATGTCCTGTGCCTTCTATTTATTGAGTCTTGGACAAATGCCTGTTCTTTTAACCTTGCTAATATATTCTGTCTGTGATGTATAAGTACTATACACAGGCTACCATCAGATGACAAAGGAATGACATTTAGGAATACATTAGAAAACAAATCCATATGCTATTTCAGGAGTTCTGGGTAGCTAAGTAGCTGCATTGTTGACTTTCTGAGCTGCTTGTCTTTCTTCAGTTCAACCCTTACGTGTCCACATTAGTTCTTGTGTGGTGCCCAGTTGACACATGAGGGGAGCATCTGATTTGTTCCATTGCATTCCTGGTATTCTGGGTAATGATGGCAAGTGAGTAAGCAAGGGAAAATAAATAGGAAAACGGGGAATTGATGAGTTTGTTTGTGATCCCCCAAAGGTCAGTATTATATGTGAGGTCTACATCATATAAGATATTAGTTCTGCTATAACCCCTGGACAGAGCATAGCTTGCAATATCAATACAGGTAGAGAGAACCAGCAGTAACCTGGTCATCTTGGGGACAACACACACCTTTACTTAGGATATGTTGTATTTCTTTACTTCTTATCTTCACAATGGCATCACTCTATATTTTGTAACAATAGGAATTGTCCACAATATATTATGGTCAGTGGCAGACATAACCAATGGTAAGACCTAGTGCAGAACTGGCTTGGGGCACCCTTGCCAAACTGACTTGGGTGTGCTGGGGGAACCCTGGTTGACTAAGGTAAGTCCAGGGCAGTGGCAAACTTTGCATCTCCGTATGTCCACCCCTGATTTTAAAACTATAATGTCCACTGCTTGTTTCTACTTTATAAGGTATCGTTTTTTGCATGCATGGTGAAAAAAAAAAAAAACCCTGAAAACCTAAGTGTTTGAAGCGTTGAAAACGACAAAGACTTTATACCTAAACACAAAGTATGAAACTTATGAAACTAAATCAAATTTAACCTCAAAATTCTAGTTTAAATTAACATCCCTCTACTTTCTTTTCTTCACTGTTCAAAAGACTTTAGTATCATTATTTATAAAAGATTTCAATTTTCTGGTACTTCAATATGCTTTAATCCTTGTCGATCCACAGAATGTTAACCTAATAAGTATTTCATCCAGTACGAGGCCTAATTTGAATATTACAAATGTATAAGTATTCCTACTATAGTATTCATTGTGGACCATTCAGTTCCATGTCTCACTAAGCAGTGGTATTTTTTTATTTTCATTTCATTTATTTTCATTTCCTTTTCCCATTGACATAGCTAACTTCTGGTACTCTATCTGAAGCCACTGTCTTGTGTTTTTTTTGTGCTTGACATAAGGAACTAGTATTTCATTGCTCACACAAACAGACATGGTCAGTGGTGGACAGATTATATAACACAGCCCAGGCATATAACATATGTCAACCCTCAACTGATTGCGCTACCAAACCAAATTGGAGAGTAATGCTCAAGTACAGGGGCCAGCTAAGGGCAGAACCTCAACAAATTGAAGTAAACCTATTGCTGTCTTGGGTAAACGGCTGGATTTATTAAAGCTGAGCGGATTGCCAGAGCTCAGAGTCCCACATAGGTTTTTGGATTTGCCAACAGTCCAGTCTACTAATATGATAACAGCAAGACATAACATAACTCTTTGAAACAGAGCTGGCAGTTATATTGAAAATATTTAAATATGTGATGATAAAAAAGTAATGGGCCTGATGTTCTCCAAGAATAGAGAAGATAAAATGTCACAGGTGAACCTGAATGATCAAGAAACCCTGATAGCACTGGGGAACAATTTTGAACAAATTTTTTGTTGACCTTATTTTTTAAGCTTATTTACACTAAAATAGGTATGCTGATTCTGAAAGTGCAGTTAATTTTTTTCTATCACGTCAGTTTTTTTCTGTACCGCTTATATTATTGCGATTACTGTAACGTGGATTTGCATAGGCTATTCATTCACACACAAGACAGTGTGGTCAGAGGTTGTGCGCTGCTCTACGTAGTGAATAAGCAAAAATGTACTTTTATACTTACACACGTATTTCCTTTCTTTCAGATTATGTCTGGCTCTGCTGTTTCTCATTGAAACTGCCTAAACAACCCTGATTCATTTTGATATATCTGTGGCAGTTTCACCATTCCCAGTCAAAGGGTGAACATCAGCACATTTGTAGCCTATTTGTCATATTTCAAAGTTAAACTTGGTGCAAACAGTGTGTCGAGGGTTTACAGATGTGGACAAAGGGAACACGTGATAAGATGCCATTTGGTATACCTATGGTTTGGAGAGAGCCAGGAGATCATTTTAGTGACTGGTACTTTTGTATAATGAAAACTTCAGGATATAACAAGAAAAATAAATGTAACATAGAGTATCCTAGTCTACCATCGGCTATACGCCCAGTGGCTCATTCAGATAAAATCCCAGTGCCGGTTTTCGTTACACTACCCTCTCTTGAAGAGCATGATTATGGTGATGAACTAGGTGACAACAATGATGAAGAGTTTGAAATTGAAGAGTCTGTTCGTAAGGGATTTGATCAGCATGAGGAGTGATTTGGCAAGTGATTTGGAACTATCGAAGAAAGCTTCAGTACTCCTAGCATCAAGACTGCATAAGAAAAACATACTTGAAAAAGGAACAAAGGTATCATACTTTCAAAATTGCATTTCTGCAGTACTTTAGAACTGACAGTGGCTTTGTGTATTGCCATACAATACCTGGTTTAATAGAGAAATTGGGAATTCCCATCTATAACTCAACTGAATGGCAATTATTCATCGACAGGTGTGTCCTCCTTCACAATGGCAATATATTTGGGTCAGTCCCAATTGGCCATTCAGTTTCTCTTTGTGAAGAATATGCAGACATAAATAGAGTCATTGAGTTGTTGCAATATCACCAACACAATTGGCTTATCTGTGTTGACCTTAAAATGGTATGCTACCTTCTTGGTCAGCAACGCGGATACACCAAGTATCCCTGTTATCTGTGCATGTGGGACAGCAGAGCTCGTGGGAGACATTGGGTGGAAAGGAATTGGCCTCCAAGATCTGCCCTAAAACCAGGTGATCCAAACATTCTACGTGAGCCACTTGTTAATAGAAAGAATATTATATTGCTGCCTCTGCACATGAAACTGGGACTGATGAAGCAGTTTGTTAAAGCTTTCCCAACTGAAGGAGACTATTTCAAGTACCTCATTTTGGCATTTTCTAGCCTGTCATTTGAAAAAATAAAGGCCTGTGTGTTTGATAGTCTACAGAACATGAACATTTCATCAGGACAATGTCAAAAGTCAAAAAGAATGCTTGGTTATCATTCAAAGCCATTGTCAAGGACTTTCTTGGAAACACATGAGCAAATAAATACACAATGACAATTAAAATTGTCCAAAATCTCTTGGAGAGCTACAAAATGCTTGGTTGCAATATGAGCATCAAGGTGCATTTTCTGCATAGCCATCTTTCTAACTTCCTGGAAAACCTTGGTGCAGTCAGTGAAGCAAGGTGAATGATTCCCCCAAGATTTGAAGGTCATAGAGGGACAGTACTAAGGAACATGGGATATACATTTGATGGCTGACTATTTTGGAACATCCAGTGGGATTGTCCTAACTCTGAACACTTCAGGAAAAGCTATAAGCGTAATTTTTTACCGTAACTGCTTGCCGAATTAAATTTTCAAATGTTTTACTGTAAAAAAAATGTCATAGAGTAACAGTAAATCCTTTGTATGAACAAAAAAATTAAATAAACAGTACATTCAAGTTATCATTTTATTATTTTTTCATTGCATGCAAAATTTGTATGTTTTGTATGACAAAAAGGGAGGGTACCCTGTATCATAAAAACTGTCTGTGATAGCAAAAAAATGGGGTAATTTCTGAATTCACAACCCAAAAACTAGTAAATTAACAAGTGAAAGATCTAACTCAACAAAAAATGTGTTCCCCAGTGTAGTTTATCTTCTCCAGTCTCGGAGTGCTTTGATGATTCAGGCCTGTTTTGGTAATTCAAATTACTGTTCTTAAGCTAGTTTAGAAAGTTAAATAATAATTACCCAAATAAGTCAATAGCTGGCATTCATGGTCATCATGTACTTGAATATGCTGCCTAAATCTATTAATTTTAAATAATGTTCCGCATTCTTTAGTAGAGAAATACCACTTTCCTTGTCATATGTACTGCATATAATTGCATTATTCTAGCTTAAATGTACATTCTGCATAATAGAAGATACATCGCAACTCATTAATAACATCCCAGACAGCATTGTGATCATTATAATGAAAGAATCAATTAATGTATGTGTAAATATATTAAATTAATGTTAGAAATTGTCAAAGTAGCTGATAGGCTTTTTTTTTTTTTTAGAAAGCCCTAATAATTATGAAGTTGTTCTCAGTGTTACTAATGAATTCACAAATTAACCTGCAACCCCTTTCCTTTAATTTACACTACTGCAAACTTCTGGCATGTATTCACCAAATAAGATAGTCTAGGATTTCATTTCAGATAATAATAAACTATACTTGCTTCAAAGAGTGATATCAAACTATAACTGCTTTGCATTTTTATGTTAAGAACCCAAAACTATGTAAGTGCTGATTCATTGGTTGTGCTACCAAAAACAAAGAGATAAAAGCACCTCTTCCGCCAATTTACTCTCTAACTTGAACCCAACCATTAAGCTGACCCTAACACCTAATTATTATTATTAATAGACAGCATTTATATAGCGCCAACATATAACACAGTGCTATACAATATATAGGGGTTGCAATAGAAAGACAGATACAGACAGTGACACAGGAGGATTTGGTTAACCCTTCCTACTCCTTATGGATGGAACTTCTTGGGGTGATGCATTCAAGTTGTCAATCTGTTGTTAGCATCACTACACCTAATGTGGAATTCATACTTCCCCTAGATCTAGATCTGGTTCAGACTCAAAACTAACTAATTATAAATGTTTCACTCATGATTCACCCAATTTCCGACCAAAATGTACACATTTTTCACACTGAATTCAATTAAAAAGTTGAATGAATCTTAAATAAGCTATTTCCATTATTCTGAAATCTTATGAATCTTTAGCTAATATGTTGTGTATACTCATCCTCCCAGAAGTGTCTTCCTCTGCCTATTACACGGTTTATGTTTTCCTGTAATCCCTAAACATTTTTTAGCCTTAAACATTTTTTTCAGCTGGTAAAAATTGTGCTTTATTAATTCACTGCTGTTTTTTTTTTCTTAACATTATGGGTAGCTTTACCTTTATATTGCAATTCACCCTTTTGTCATGCTGCAGTACAAAGGACTGCTTTGTCAGAGCCAGATTACAGGGCCACACAAAATACATTTTTGTATTTAAAATCATGTCTAATATTTACAGATATATCTCATCCAGTGCCACCACAGATGTAAAGCTGAACTCTAGGCAAGCGGATATATATACAGCAGGAAAATGTCTTACCTGTTAAAAGATTTGAAATACTGGGCTTTCGGTATTGTGATCAAGGTAATAATGACACACAGAACAACAGATTCTGAAAAAACACTTCGCCCCAGAACACACATTATGGTCAAAATCAAGCTGTCTGCACAATGAAGAACAGCAACACACTAATGAGATATTTGCCTGTACTTAGTCTATAGCTTTCTTTGTCAGCACATGTGTAATTGCAGCTCAGTCTGATTGGTTGCTATTCTGTAGCTTCCCTCACCTGATGGAAATCAGATTAGAGTGGCTAATATCAAGATATTTTTGTTTTTGTAAAGGATGAATATGTAGCTGCATTAACTTTTCCTTTCTGTTTGAATTTGACAACAGTGGTAACATCTTAACTAAGGATCACATTATATTTAAAAGATAACTGAACCTTTACAATGGGGCACACCTATTAATTGCCCTCATCTGTAAACTGCATTCTGTTTGTGATGTACCATTAGGTTGATATAATTACTGCAGCCTGTTTAATCATTTGCTCCTGTCCTGTAAGCACACAAGTGATACGCTACTGTGGATGCTCCGGCTCCAATGTAGACTTGGCTCCGATTGTTCACTATAAGAGCTGGGTCTACTTTCAAACTGGGTAATGCGCACTAACTTTTATCTCAAGTGTTTGGGGGACAAGGACACTGTGGGCCCAGTAATAATATCTACCGTATCTAATGAAACACCCCAGATAGGGAGTGCCATTTACTTTTCTTAAGTACAGGTTGGGGGCAAATGATGATTGTAGTTTACTGTGTTTATTGTTACAACCAACCACTGACCATAATGCTGGGGGAGGTTATTGCTGCAGCCAACCACTGACCATCAGCTTTGGGGGATTATCTGTATAGCCAGTCACTGACTACCAATGTTTAGTGGATGACTGTCATCCACAGATCACTAATGTAAGGTATTTATTGTTGCATCCAGCCATTGACCATCTAAGCTGGTAGGCTTATTATCCACTGCCCACTAATGCTTGGTGCATTACTAGGGTTGTCCACCAATAATGAGAGTTTTTTTAGGCCACTTATGCTAAGCGTTGTTTTACAACCACACTTCTTTAAGCTTAACAATGTTGAGATGTATATTACTTAAAAAAAATGATGTATGGAAAGGGGTGTTTTAAAATGATCTGGGTACCAAATAAGTTTTGTATGCCATTGTATTCACAGACCAACATTGCTTCTTAAGACTTAATTTGACTACACACAGCAAGGTCTTTTTACAAATTTTCTGATAAGTTAAGTTTGTTTTATTACTTGCAAAACAGCTTTGGTGTACTTTGTGTAGAAGGTTTACAGTAACATACATTTAATTCCCCTAATGTCAATCGATGGCCAATGCTGCTGATTGTAAAATCCTTGTCAATGAGATATGTTGACATTGCATGCTTTCTCTGTGCACTGTATGTGTGTACAATGCACACCTAATTATCAGTTAATTGCCATTTAATTAAATTAATTCTAGAATTTTCATCAGCCAGTCTTCAACAGCTGAACTGTGAACTCCTGTATTAGTGCTCCCATATGAAACATGAGTGCTTTGAAAGTCTGCCAGTTAAAGACATAAGTACTCAAATGTTAAATATTTCTCAGGATTTTACTATGCAGAAAATAACTAAGTCTGCATAAATTAAGTGAACCTGTGAAGAACTTTACAAGTTACTTCATTAGTTCTAGTGTAGGATATAGCCAAGCATTTAAATCCACACTGCACAATACAATCACCATTGAATGTGACACGCAGATGTTGATTTCCAAGACCAAGATGTGTGAGATTTGTTCAACCATCCTGTTCTATTAACATAATACCATATTGGTGTCAGGAAGTCTGTTTAGGTGTTAACTCTCTGAAGGTGTAAACTGTCAAAAGTGGCCTCCTTTATGTCTCTTGCAATCTAGTTGTCCTCTCTATCAAAAATATGAACCTCTTTTTCCAGGAATGTCCCTTTTTCTTTAGATGCAGAAAAGAATGCCTAATATTAGCCTGTAGCATTTTCCCTCCTTTATTGGGTTACTTGTTTGTAGAGAGGTGCCCAAAATAGAAGGGCCAATGCTACAGGACAGATTCAGTCTGGCACAATATGGTTTACTGGTGTTTGGCATGCTTAAATCAGTGTTAAAGCTTGCTACATATTGAAAGATTGCAAAGACACCTAAAAGCCACTTCAAAGCTTCAGCCAGTATATCCATTAGGATCTGAAGCTAAATGGTATTTGAAGGACTCTTGGAAAATTTTATATTAAGCCTATTAAAGTGGACGTCCAGGCAATTTTTCTGAGCTTTGTATAGAGCAGAGAAGGGTTTGAATGCAGTTTTTTTTACATTGCACTCCTCTAAGAAGATTTATCTTCACTTCTTATCCTAAAGATGCAACGGGAACAAGTTTTTCATCCTAGAGTTGTCCTTGGAGCAGGTGTTCACATTGAAGAGTTTCCCCCACCTTTTTCTCTGATGCGAACTCAAACTGTTGTGTTTCCCTTCATTTTCTCTCTTAGTGACACTGACTACCAGGATAAAAAAGGGGGAAATCTCCCCAGCAGGGACACAGGGAGTCTTTCTTACAGGAAGCTCCTACACAGACACAAACTTTACAAACTGAATTATTTCACAGATCTAAAACAAATCCAAAACACACCAAGATTTAAGAAAGAATACACATACGTTTTGTATTTAGACAATGTTAGCTTATCTATGGTTTAGCTGTAAGTATATTTTTAGCTTCTTGGCGAAGATTTAGGCTAAATTTCACATGTAGGGTCCTTGTGAGGAAAGCTACCCTTTGTTTGCAAAGCACTATTGCTCAGGCTGCACTTTTCCCCTTAAAAAATTGACTTATCAGAGTGACCCATTAGCAGATTGCTCAATTTTCAGTTGGCAGAGCAATTTAAAAAAGTATGCATCACATACTGTGTTGTCTCTATAGATACCTTGTGCTGTCTCATTTTGGATGTAGCATCATGGAACTCTTTTGACATTTTTTTAAAAAGTTGATTTGTAAAACATATTATAACAAACATTTAAAATATAAGTTAAACATGAACTTACAAGAGAAATTTTTTTGAATGTTCTGATCAAAGCAGTGGCTCGCCCCTACCTCTCCTGATTGCCCTGATCATGTAAGCCTTATAATTCAGTTATAGAGAGGCAGTAAGAATACAAAAAGTCTTTAATGTGCTTTTACCTCAGTAGTCCATACTACTCTGTTACATCAGTTTCATGGATATACCTTTTATTAAAAGCAAAACAACAGAGACTCAAAAAGAAAAAAAAACCTACATAATCCTTAACCTTAATTACTTTGTCCAAAACTTAGTAAAAGGTTTTAACACTTTAAAACAGCAGCTGCACCTGCAGGAATCAGTACATGTAATACGGACTGTCACAGTCAAACAGCAGTCCTTTGATGTTTCCAAACCCCACTGTCAGCTGCTAATCATAAGGAGAAGAAGACAGAACATATCCAAGTAATGTGTTAGGTCTGCACCAAATCAAAGTTGATAAAGTTGTTCTATGATATGATGAGTAGAAGAAAGACGGGTTTCATAGTAATGTCTTGTTTCTGTTGTCCTGATAAACTTTGGAAAATTACTGTTGTCATGCTAAGACTATGGGCCTGATCTATTAAAGCTCTCCAATGACTCTCTGATCCAGGACTAAAAACATTTGGTAACTAATATCAAATTATTTTTTTAAAGAAATATATTTTCCTATTAATATAATAAGGTTTTCCAGATCACCCATGTTCTTCCTTCCACAGTGTTGGATAGCTTTATTAAAGCAGGCCCTATGTTTCTAGCAGAATTACCAGGTAAAACTAAAACAACTGAACTGTAAAAATAAAAAACTAATACATTTATCACATCCAAGGAGTGTAAGCTGTATAATATAAAATATTTGTTTTTGGGTTTAGATATGCTGTTTGAATGAATCAAGAAAAAACATGCACTGCTTCTTTGATACTATAGACAAATCATTGAAAGTTCCCAGTTAAATTCACACATACAGTATTATTCCCCCTGTTAATATAAACTGATTCCTTGGATTTGTTACAACATTTCATTTCATTGCTCTTAGCTGTAAAATAGGCCCTCACATTAGGCACCTGAATGTACATTATTCCTTGAACTAAAAATAATGAAGTAAAGCGCGTATTGTAGATGACAATACAAATAAGAATTGAGATGAATGTACATAAGTGCAAAAGGATGTTTACACACCAATTCAAATTTCGCACAATGACGTGACACCTGTCTACTGCAGCAAGGAGTCAAAACTGTGTGTTAGAGTAATGCAGGTGCTTGGGAACATCCTAAGGAGAATGCTGTCAGTTCGATGCACTTGCTCATTTGGAACCAATTATGCGTTGCAGTTGTATTACTTTTTAATGAGATTTATTGCACCGTATGGAGATTACTGGCCCACGTGTAAATCATTTAATGGGACGGCAGCATGTGAGCGAGTCTCTCGGGAGAGACACCATCTCTTTGCAGAAAGAGATTCTTGATAAAGAGGCATGAGAGATAATGCTTGCTGCACCAGAGTACTAAAAGTAGGACATAAGCCCTCTAACTGGACAATATTCCATTAATTTTAACAGGTTTCCTTTAATAAAAAAAATTGCAAAAGTTAGGCAGACTAAAGCTTTCCTAAATATCCCATTTTTCCTACTGTATTATCATGTCAAATACGTTTTTAGTCTTGTATTGAAGGAGCATATCATTAATACTGATTTTATGTAAAGTTACATTTACAGTTTATTTCAGCTGCAGGAAAACACATAAAGATTACGGTTGACTAAAGTGACATAAATGTACTAACTGCAAATGCTAGACAGATACATTCTTCGAATGTAAAACAGGATTTTCAGAGGTGATCTGTGTGGTTATCAATAGCCTAAATAAGCTTATTACTGGACTAGGAAACCAAACCTGTGAAGTCATATACTTCTTGGTTATGCACAATGAAAACTGCTGAAAAGGCAGCATTCTGCATTTATTTGAGTGGCCACAGGAACTTCCATGTTTTGTTATTTTAAGTGATGGCAGTTAGCCCTGAAGATATGCTAAGGACCATAGAATAGGCAAATAGAGTTGCCAAAGGACACTGCCAGGGGTAATGGAATGCAAGCATCAGAACTAAAGGGTAAGGCAGGAACAATGTCCATAACAAAGCCAAAAGTCACTGAGTTTAGGTCATGCAAGCAACCAAGAAGTTCAGTAGCTCATAAATAGTAATCAGGAGCATTAGGGGTTTTAATGGGTGGTAAAAGGGTCTAAGCAGACAGACAGGCCTGGATTGAAAAGTCATTGGGAGCAATACTGGAAGGCCTGCATGACTGGGGGCAGCAGGGAGCAGGCAGCATGAGGGTTAATGGTATAGAAAGTGTTGAGCAGGGTTGACCTTAAGATAAGAGAGGTTAAAGAGATAAAAGTTGGACATTCACTTTTAGGAAGAACAGAAAGATTGGGAAAGTTTTTCCCACCCGCCTGCCCTCTTGGGTATAGGGGTGGAATGTGGCAGTGAGCTCCTCAAGGGAAGGTAAATTTTGGTGATGGTATTAGTAATGAGAGATCCATCGTTGGTGTGGATTCTCCTGGATGTTGCGAGAAAAGTAATGATAAGAAACAGGTAAGAAGCAGGATACCAAGAGGACATTGTGAACAGACCACACCAGCAGCCAAGTCGACTGCACCATAGAACAGAGAGCATGCAGCCAAAAACTGCTGAGCGGATAGATAGGCGGACTGCAGCCAGTTTCTTGACACATACGCTTGCAGAAACTGACCCTTACAACACCTGACTGGCAGGGGTTAACCAAAAGTGTTTTAGGTACATAGAAAATATGGATCACCCCATACACGTGAATGGTGTCATATGAAGAATGACTTTTTAGCCACCATATTAGAGCCTGATTAATGAAAAGAACATAAAAATTACACAACGCCATATGAATGAGTGGTAAACAAATAGTTAAAAGTGTGGGCTCAAAAACATGAAAAGTAAATCCGCTTATAAATTCCACAACCGTTGGGATGCCACAATCTGCTGAAGTTTGTTTTACTCCTTGACTATTTCTCTATTCAGCACGCAGTTATTTTTCACTGCAAATAAAAGTCTGCTTGTTGTTTTCTAATAAATGGTCGTGTTTTCTTCTGATTAAATGTGTATGTGACTTATGAGAACCAAAAATGGGTAAAAAAACAAAACCAAAACAGATTTATAGGAAAATTCTGACTTGGTGGTATTCAACTCTTGAAGCGGCTACGAATAAGTATTAACTACGTGACCTGCAATGCACTGCATTATTATCTTACAATATTACTTGCAAAAGTGACAACACTATCATCCAAAAATATAAAAGAAGCACACTGTTTGAGATCACCCTACAGCTTCCTGCAATATTTTTCATTAATTTTATCCCACTCTTGACCCGACTGTAATAAATTACATATCTTGAAATTGGAAATTACACTTCATTTCTTTCAGCAGTTACAAGGTCTGCCATGGGTCTGTTTGGTGACATTCTTAGTTACACATTAGCCTTGTGTATGTGTAGATCCTTCGCTGCATATAACCGAAAATAATTTGTAGATCTTTACTGGAGGAGAAATGTTGAGCGCAGCAAATCTTTCCCATCTGTTTGTCCTTGTCAGCAAAGATATGACCAGCTCCAAAACAACTGCCAACCTGTTTCATCTCTATGCTAATTGTACCCAAATTCACTCAACCCCCCTCCTCTGACCTGTCACCCACTCCTCAGCCAGTCTAGCAGGCTGCCTTTCATCCATCACTGACTAAATAAAAATGCTGAAAACCAAAGATTGTTTATCCAGCTATAACAGCATCATGTACACTACAGAAAAACAGTGTGTTTTTCTAAAGTAAACCAGGGGGAACAAAAAAGCGGCATTTGCCTTGGGTATGCAGTAAAGAATATATATTTGTGTGTTATGTATTCAGCCCCTTTTTGTAACAGACCATGCTTAACCCCGTCACTATGAGTGCCTGGTGGAATGCAGTAATAGTAGTTGCCATAGCAACATTGTGTGGACTCTGTCAAGTTGAATACTGATTCATTTTGCACCAAAGTACTGTTATATTACTCTGGTGCAAAATACCCCTCTTATTTGGTTCTTTGGGATTTATCGATGATTGTGTTTAAGGATTATGTTCCGATTTCGGCATCAGGGGGTTCTTAAAGCGTACCTAAACTCGGAAATTCTACTTTACATAAAAAGGTAGACAACCCTTTTATATAAGGTAAAAATTCTGTTTGTTTGTGTTGTATTTGGTAAATGCAGTAAAGGATGCAGCACCGCCCCCCTAATTGAATGAATGAGAGCCCAGAGGCTTTTGGCTGCTCCTTCTGCGCATGCCCAAGCATCTTGAGCATGTGCAGAAAGAGCCCTTTCGCCAAAAGGAAAAGACATATCGATCTCACGCATGCGCAGTGATATCTGCAAGTTTTTTCCCATCTACGTCACCCGATCTCGCGCCTGGGTTGGGTGACGTAGGAAGAAGAACCCGGAAGAACAGAGAGAAGATGGCAGCACCTAGCGCGTCCCGATGAAAGAAACCTTCGATTGGATCGACTGCCCTGAGGGATTGAAGGTAAGTGAATTTTTTTTTGTTTTAGTTCGTTTTTGGGTTTACTTCCTCTTTAAGTTTGTAGCCTGACTTTTAAAAAAAAGCCTTGTAATTTAGTAATAAACGTGCTGTAAATGGGGGAATAAGGGAAAGTAGACAATGCAATATTGATCCAGTAATAAAGGTTTTATTGTATTTTGGAAACATTATGTTTAGTGGCTACTAAAGTCTTCATGCCTGTTATTATAGTAGTGGTAGGAGATTAAGATCAGGTACAGGCTTTGAAAGTGAAAACCTTTTTCTTCACCTTTACCTATCACAGCTCTGTTTAGGTCCAGAGCCAGGAAAATTAGGGAGCTTAGGGAAAGATTTGCATTACTGGGGGAACAAGGGAGCAGAAAGTTGTTTCCAGGTTATTGAGGGGTCAGTTTGAGGATTGGTGGGAGGGCAAAGCTAAAGGAGCAGCTAAGGTCATAAAAAATGGGGGGGGGGGGGGGAGAAAAGTGAGGTCAGAAGAAACTTAGCCATGTTAGTGGAAGCTTCCCAACCTCACTTGTGTTGTTGCAGAGGGCTGAGGATTTTCATTGGGTTATAGCAGTTGAGGTTCTTAAAGGCAGTGTTTTTTGGTGTCAGTATCAATAGGGTTGGGGACCCATCTTTGGTGTGGAGTCTCCTGAATGGTGTGAAAAGGAGGTAAATTTAAATTTTAGTTTGGGATAGTCTGCAAATAGTTGTGATATTGTACCCAAGCTGAGTGGTAGTAGTCATACTGCAGTCAAGTTATGGGGCTTGTGTCTTGCCTTTGTACAGCTAGAATAATCAGGTACATCTTGATACACCATTATTATACTATCATTACTGTTAGTACATTGTCATAGTCCTTTGCAAAATTTTATTGAAAAACTCCACATTGTAACTGGCACCCAATATTAGCCATGTAAAGATTGGGCTGGGCTTCATGGTATTGTGTTGAAATCCAAACAACACATTGGCAACTTATTTTTAAACAGCAATGAGCATAACAGTGTTGTTTTGTCTAAACTGACATACACATTATGTTAATCTAAACTAAAAAAAGTTTTTTTTTTACAGGAAAAATCTATATCAATAGCCTCACAGTTTTACATCTTGTATAGTGCTTCTGCATTTGGTATCTGTTACCTGATAGTCTCACAAGATTTGGAGTGAAATATGGTTATGTTGCTATAATGCTCTTTGTTGTTTTTCTTGCTGGAGAGAAAGTTGTACCCAAGTACAAGTAGAGTAAGGATCTCCCTACTTCTAAATTATTCAGGGGTATGCCAAGATACCTGGCATCATACACTGAAATGTAAATGTGCAGCTCTATGTTCTTTAAAGAAAACATTGTGAACAGGCAGGTAAGTTTCTTTTATTGCAAAATGGACATTGCCTGTCCTTCTGCAATAGAGAACCCACCTGCTTACATTTTTTTAACATTTAGTTCCAAATGTCTCATGTGAAGCATCCAAACAGAAATAATTTTAATTAGTCTATTTGAAATTGCTAACACATATTTGCTCCAAACAAATTGTGTATTCACCAAATTTTTAAATAGAACATTTTATTTGCATTTTTTTCTGACCTGTCAAAAACACCTGATGTTGTGCCCCTTTTTTTTAGAGGTACATAGGCTTTGTACAGGCACTCGGAAATGATCACTGATAATTATCACTGTCGGTAGTTGCTGAGGGGAGGACAAATGGGAGGCACCCTGCTGCGTGTACTACAAAAGCTCTTCTTAGCAGTTGGTGGTTTAGTGATCTGGCAGGAAAGATCACTGTGTCATCGCAGGACACCTGTACTGACACTAGATTTTCACCCAAGATGATAATAAACATTTGTCTACAGCAGCAAATTCTAGCATCTGTATGAAGGATTGAAATATTTTTTATAATACATGTCATTTAGCTTCTAATCTGTTGTGTGGCATAGTGCACGGGTTATTTTACCAAATGTGAATCCATACAACAGCACCTAATTTGACCTCATTCCCTTTATAGACTGAATAACGTTATTACTGCAAGGATGGAATAGTTTCTGTGTGTAGTAAAAGTAGAGTTTACCTAAAGCTTAAATTAGGGTTAAGTTTAAACCAGCTAAATATTTGCCAGGTACATCAAAACATAAGGTATTCTAAAGCAGCCACAGCCATTGTATGAGAGGCTGTCCATTGCCAGCAGCTTCAAACTTAAAGCTTTGCTTTCTGTGGAGGAAGCAGTGATCTTATTGCATTGCTTATACTTATTACCTTTATTGGTCTGACATGTCAGGCCTATAGCTCTACATAAATTGAAGCTTATTCTCTCCTCTGATTGCGGAGATCTCACTGCGGAGAGTGTGTCCAGTATCTACAAAGGTACCACCCGGGTTCCCATAGAGAAAGTATTCCTTTTTTTAATTTTCATGCAGCTGGAATATGAAAGTTCAATTAGGCTGTAAAGTCTCATTCAATGCACTTTACTAAGAACCTTCACTGGCACAATCATAAACTCAGATTTCCTGTTGTATAGTCCAAAATGAACCACTTGTAACATTTGCACTCAGTAATCACCCTCATTAAATGACTCTATACCTTCTGTATTTCTTAAAGCCAAGTCTGTGTTAGACAAATCTGTTGGGGAATGTGGCTGTTACTCACTTATGGTAGAAAAAAACAATGTGGGAGGACAGGAAGCTGTGTTTTCAAACAAAAGTGCATTAAAAAAAACTCATTCTACATTAATGTATTCAAGGATACCTCACTACAAAAGGTTATGATACTTCAACTGGATCGTTGTTTTTTTAACTTTTGGGATAATAACTTTTTTATGCATTTTTACATTTTTATACATATCCAGCTTGTCAACATAATAATGACTCCTTGCCTATTACCATATACCCCAGTGATGTTTAGCTTTAGAAAGGGTTCTCCTAAGATATATAGATCTATATAATTGTACTTTTGCTTTTCCTCTCTATAAGGCCCTGTTAAAGAATAAATGAGCAGTGCTGTAATAGGCATGAAAGTCCCTTGGGTCAAACAATGCTCTCCTCTTTTTATAGGGAGAAAATCTATTGCCTTCGGAATGATATATTTGCTTGATGTTTTATATTGATGACGTTTCCCAGTGTTTTGGCAACCTGTCGTGGTTTCAAATGATTTTTTTCAAAGACTGAAGCAGTATAATCAATATGTCAGTGGAAGCCAAACCACAGGAGAGCATGACATGTGGGATGGTGTTCAGATTATTGTAAAATGAAAAACCAGCCCAGTGGGGTCCAATAATCAGCAGGTAAAAAAGGACAAAAGGGAGACCTGCCAGAGACACCACATATTACATCTCTGGATTGCCATTGTTTGTACTGTTCTGTTTTTGATTTCCTTGGGTGCTTTTGTTCATGTATATCTACATAATGATTAAGATATATGACCATACCTTGAAAAAAAATACATTTTGCACAGAGAAATAAAAAAAATGCATTAGGCTTGGTATCCCCAGAAAGAAACCGCTATGTAAAAAAAATCATAAGGACTGTGAAGAACGAAATCGATAAAGTAATGCTTTTAAGTCACAGTTACAAACTGAAAACCATCACACGACATCGGGCAGAAAAGATTTCACATTTTGTTCCTTCAATGAATTTATATTATTATAGTATTGACTGCATTTTTACAGCGTGAGCAGTGATTATCACTGTCTTGGTTTCCCATACTGATACATAATGATTAAAATAACAAAAGGTAGGTTTGATTCCATTTTGTGGCTTATTTTATCAAGTCCCAGAATGCTCTGCAAAGAACCACAATGAGAGCATCAGCAATATCTTTTCTGTTTGTCTGAACTGACATAATGGGTATCCAAGCTAGTCTATACTCTATACTGACTTTCTTAGTAACCTCTCAACTTTATACATTGTTCAAAAACACTGGCAAGGCTTTTATTGCGGAGGAGACAATGGGCCTGATTTATTAAAGCTCCCCAATACTAGATTTGCTGGTTCACCCAGGTTCTCCCATGATACTCTATCTTCTTCAGTCTTGCAGAGCTTTAATAAATAAAGCTCATTGTATATATGTATCTGCTGCAATAAATGTTTCCAGCAATGTGGTTTTCTAAAAGTGTCCATGCTTAGGGTTTTCCTGTGTTGCCCTGGTGCCGGTATGAAATAACTCCTATGCACGTGCATGGACAAAAAGTCTTCCTGGGCCTACCATTCAAAATTGTAGCTGAAGCTGAACCCAGAAGAAGACTGAGTGATGATGTCCGTAGCGGCATGGATCATAGCACCTCTGGGGCAGGCAAGTATAGTGGTCAGTTCAACTTTAGGTTCCACTAGCACTTAGCAAAATACAATAGTCATGACTGTCTAACAAGGAGCTTCTGGCATCAGGCATAATATAACAGAACAACTGGGCCAGAACCAAATGGAGTCCCAAGCTGCCCGCCTAGTTTTGGGTAGAGTGGGGAAAGGTTGCCATAGTCTGATTTTTCTTTTGCTTAACACCCTGTTGCTGTGACTCTATTGTGTTTCTCTCCATTTCTGTCCTGGCGACCATTATAAAAGAAGAAAATTTGCCCTCACTTTGGAGAGATTGCCACACACTTCCCGTTGTGTCTTTTTCTCCAGTATATGAATAAAAATCTATGAGTCTAAATAATTAAAAAAATAAACAAAAATTTTCCACTTTATTTTGCACTAAGGCTGAGTTAGATATGAGTTTAAATGATTTATAAAAAGTTTCTCTACTTTCTTTTAAATAGATATAAAATACAAATATGCTAAAGCAGCAATTTTCCAGTGTAATGCTATTAATAATAATAAAGAAATCTACTCTTGTATTTCATTCGGCAGCCAGCTATGGTTTTTCCAGTGTTGCTTCATTGTAACTATGGCAACAATAGGAGCATTATGTTCATTGTTTATGCACAGAACTCCCCCGTAACTGTCATTTTCTACTCATGTTTTTTGGTTCTTTGTGTTTCCTAGCAGTTTTACTCTGATTACAGCCTAAGGCGTTATTATATGAGTTTATTAGGCAGACTCTTTCAGTTACCATACAGGAAGTGACTGCAGGTGGCAGGAAATGAGTGGAATACATGTGTCCGGTTCAAAATAAAAAAAGCAGGAGGACCATGCAGTGCACTTACCTCCTTAATATTCACAAGTCAGGAAACTTCCATTTCTGTCCTGTTTCTATAAAATCCAGCTTGCCTAGTTGGTGTTCTGTCTCCTTTGCCTGTATGACCCAGAATGGGTATACAGCTCAGGTGTTCATATAATTGTCACACAGTTATCTGCGTGCTTTTTCCAGGTGTGACTGACACTGACAAAGATCAGCAATGGCAGCTTCCATCATCTCTGATAGGTCAGCTTTAAGAGGATTGTTTTCCCCTGAACAAAGGTATATGTTAAAACAAACCAGTGCTTTGAATCGGCCCACAGAGAGAGGTGGGAGGAATAAAGTGCACCTGTTGCTTTGCCCTGCATGGGGAAATTACCAGTTTACTTTAGGCTTCAGTCTAGACAGTTATAAAACCACTATATTTTTTAGGCTGAAATTTCCATTTCCAACAATATTCATTTTGAGGGCTATGATTAAATTAAACCAGGCAAGTGCCAGGCACATCTGTTAGCCGACAGCGTCGCAGAATTTTAAAACATGATAAATATATGTAGTGCAAGTTACCCAAGAATAATTATCACAACATCTATTGGATGTAAATCATTATGAACACTAATTGCAGAGGGCCAGCTAAAAGCAGAAAGAGTACACACAGTTCTTTTTGCCTATCTGCATTTGCAACACTTTACCTTGCACTTAGGAACTGTATAAATATAAAGAGTTCAATCAGAACCCCTTGGAGGGTTGTGCAATAAAATGTGTAAGTAACTAATTAGTAATAACTGTAGCAACGTTCATAATAATGACAGCCCAGGCTGAAGGAATATGAATGACATTTAGAAATGAATTCATTATGAAGTGTCCGTACATGCACAGCTAGTGTGAGCGTCTGCAATAGCTTCTCATTAGCACATGCAGCTGAAAAAAAATATGGCTGACATCTCACAGCGCTAAAATAGTTATTATGGCTTGAAGAATAAAAGCTGTAGTTAATAGTGAGATCTTGTAAGAGATGGGCAGCAGCAGGTAATCGATCATGAAATCCAGAAGGATTGTAAATCCCAGCCCTAGGCAGCTGACATCTCCTGAGAGACGTACCAAGTAATGATAGATGTTTTTTCATCCATCTATGGTCGCTGAAGGAGTTAAAGGAACTTATTTAATTAGCAGTGATGGTATGAACCGGCTAAAGTACAACAGTGAATGCGAAGCAATAAAGACCCCCTCCTCAAACTCCCAACGCTAACTAATTAAAGGTGAACGTTTGAGCATCTTCAAAACAGCTGTGCACTCTCTTTA
Organism: Pyxicephalus adspersus; assembly: GCF_032062135.1. NCBI lineage: Eukaryota > Metazoa > Chordata > Amphibia > Anura > Pyxicephalidae > Pyxicephalus > Pyxicephalus adspersus. The sequence goes on along the minus strand of NC_092858.1, from coordinate 90,408,694 downwards.
GAACTGGGACCAAATTAAAAGTGACTGTCATTTTTGGGTCACAGTGACCTTCTAGGCCTCCAACCTTCAGGAAGAACAAAATGCATAGATCACTTAGTAGGCAAATTAATAAAAGGACCATGAATGTAAAAGCTAATTTTATCTATGAACTCCCACATTACCCGGCAAGCTTTTACTATCATTATTTTAGAATGTAAAGCAGACCCAGGTCCTGCACTGTATTACTCCCGCAAGATACTGTCCTAATAAATTATAAAAAGGCTTTGCAATACATATTGCTTTGCAGCTCTGGGCTCCCTCCAGCTGCTAGAACCTGATTATTGGCTTGATTATTAACTGGAAACATAACTTTTTATTGTATTATTTTTAATTACCTGTACAATACTTGCTTCCTGCTATAGTTTGTATTGATGATGTACACAGGGGTTCCAACCATACCCAAATGTCACATATTATTATTATTGTTAATAAACAGGATTGATATACAACCAACATATTACGCAGTTCTGTACAATAAATAGGGGTTGCAAATGACAGACAGATACAGACAGTGACACAGGATAAGGAGAGGACCCTGCCCCGAACAGTTTACAATCTAAGAAGTTGGGAAGCAGCATACAATAGGAGTACTTTATAGTACTGCTGCACAATGGTTGTGTCTTTCTTACTCTGACTCTCAATTCAGGTCTTTCAGGTTGCAAACAGGGCACTTTGCAGCTTATAATTTTTATATGTGACAGGTTTTTTTTCCACTCTTGGTGGTAGACAAACAGTCCTAAAAGAGGCAGTCTTTTGAAATAATTTACAAATTTGTGTATGTAACACTATACTAAAAATGAAGCACAGTAAAGATTAAAAAATGAGTTCCATTAAACATTAGTTTAAGGTAAATCTTACAATGATTATTCAAAATCCAGCATGCTTACTGATTTTACTTATTTTTTTCCTTTCTGGAAAATGTTCTTTAATCAATTAAGGCATACAAGGACACCGCTATGCATCACATATCCAATCAGTTTGAATAGAACATTAAAGATGACGTGCATATCTAAAGCTCACATAGAAAAGGTGTAAAAAGGTGTCCTTGTTTTACACAATTACAATGAACACATTTCAAAAGATTTTTCTTTAATAGGTTAACAAACTCTATTGTGTAATATAATATATAATATATTATGAGGTATGTAAGGTTCTTGCTGGAAAATCAGTGAATTTGTAACTCTATAAAGGGAGCTGAGTCTGAAATCCTAAGGACTCCTATCAGCTCTATGTATATATAAAAGTAGAGATCGGTCATGGGCAGAAGGGGCTCTCCTGAAATGTAAAAAAAATGCCATTCCCACACATGTGTTTGTACATTTACAGTAATGCATACCTCCAGATCATGCGCTTGCTCAGTGAGATCGGATGACATTAGCGGAAGAAGATGGTGGCGCCCAGTGTCCAGTCTGCACATGAAGAAGATTGAAGACAGGACGACATGGTGATTTGACTAGGATTATGGAGGGATAAAGCCTTTCCACCTATAAAGGTAAATGTCTTTTTTTAATTAAAGTCCACTGTTAGGAGACACTTATGAGACTGGCAATTCTGTGCTGTGCGCCACAGCAGTATCTCTACTCATTTATTCAATCCAGCAGTGTCACTTGCAGCAGCAAGGAAATAGCAGCATTTTATGCTTACCTTAAGCTGTGCAGCCTGAAATGTACGTTTTCGGCATCCCCAGCACGCATTCTTGGCATCCCCAGCACACATGAGGCTCTGTACATCAAAAATTGATTTTAGGAGCCGATTAGTGCTCCTGTGCTGCCATTGGCTGCTGGTGCTTTATAGCCCCTTTATTCCCAGTGATCCGTGCCTGTTGTAGTGTTTAGCCGGGCTAATCTGTGCTGGAGTGTTTCTCGTGTGATTTACTGTTGCTGACCATTGCCTTTTCCTGACCCATTGTTTTTATGCATCCTGGACAGACTTCTGCTTGTGACCCTGACTCTGCTTGTGCCTACTCCCTCTGTACCTTGTCAGGCAGACTATTCGCTTGTGTATGACCTTGGCTTTATACTCTGGATTTGCCTTGTAGTATTTGTACTGCTTATGTGCAAAGCCCCTTGTCTTCTGCCAGCCGATCCCCAGACGACACCCTTTGCGCATTAACCCCTCTAGCGGTAATCCCAAGTGTGACTCGGGGTGGAAAAAACCTTCAAAAAGTGGTAACCCCGAGTCACACTCGGGATAACTTTGAAAGCCCCTCTTACCTGTGCACTGCGCTCCAGTGGCGTTCGGACGATTCCACTGTGATGCCGGGGTGCCTGTCCGTCGGGGGGCATAGCCAGGCGGCGATTTCCCTCTGGCATCACCCCCAGAATTTACTATAGCTGCTCACATCACCCGGAAGATGGACGTCGCCATCGAATCACCCGGCAAGATTTGATATCTTCCCGGTGATGGGGTGGAGTGATGGAATGTGAGGGCCGGAAATTTAAAAGCAGATTACATAGTAATTTTTCTTTACAGTAAAAAACATAAAACACAAAATAAAAGTATAAATACATATTTTAGTGCACCAAGCATCATTGCCCAGTGCCCTGATTTACATTTTGCCCACTATTAGCCCCGACCTTGATCTGACCTTTTGATGGCTTATGAATAATTTCCTGAATATATCATTTCATCACTTTGTCTTTGACCTTGATTGTTCCTGACTGATTGCTGGAGAGTGCATGGCATCCAAAAGACATCTCGCCAGCGCAAGCGCTGTTTTGGAGCAATTTGAAGGCAGCGATAGTGATTTGGAGTTCCTTGTGGAATCGAGGAATAGTGATTCACCAGGAAATTTGTCATCAGACAGCGAAAGTGAACTGAGTGACGATTCTGAACCTGAGGTCCCTGCTGTGCGCACATGGTGCTCCATTGTCCTTAATGCGGACCAGACAGCACCGCCGAGATTTCCATTCACCGGCGCACCTGGGATGAAAATTGAGGCTGAATGTGACGACCCTCTGGCATACCTGAAGTTGTTTTTGACTGATGAAGTTATCAAAAACATTGTTGCGGAGACAAACAGGTAAGCCGCTCTTGTGTTTGCTAACTTTTTAAAAATTTTTGCTAATTTTTTTTTTTTTATGAAAACATATATGCTGCTCTGTGTTTGCTAACATATTACTTGCAACATTCACACTATAAAAGAACATTTCCTAAAATACCTTTTTATTTTGTTTTATGCAGGTAGGCTGGACAACAACAAGGTGCTCCACACCTGAGGTTTGCAAGAAGCAGAAAGTGGGAACCTGTGACCAAGGATGACATTTGGCTGTTTTTGGGCCTGGTGATCCTGCAGGGAGTTGTGAGCCAACCCATGCAGAAGTGGTACTGGTCCAAGAATAAAATGATTGCCACTCTATTCTTTGGCACAGTCATGCCAGAATCCTGCTTTTCCCTCATCATAAAGTACCTGCACTTTGCAAACAATGAAGAATTTGTTGGGACTACCCATCCTGCACCAAACCTGACTAAAATTTGGGAAGTGTCTCAGATGATTCTACAAAATTTCCAGCAAACCTATGTGCCAGAAAGAGATATCAGCATTGACAAAAGTCTAATGGCCTACAAGTGGAAGCTCAGCCGGGTGCAGTACATTGCATCAAAGAGGGCACGACCTATATACTGTGCGAATCCTCATCTGGCTACATTTGGAATATGGTACTGTACACTGGAAAAGGGACACAGTTCAACCCCAGGTACAGCCATTATGGATTGGCAACATCTTCAGTGCTATCCCCCATTGAGCCATTGCTAGATCAGGGCTATTGTGTCACGACTGTCAATTTCTACACCTCTCCTGAGCTTTATGAGTTCCTTCTGCAACACAGAACAGATGCGTTTGAAACCGTTAGGGCCAACCGGCGCAACCTGCCAGCACTGTTTGCAAAAGGGAAGCCGAAGACAGGAGAAATTGTTGCCTGGCAGAAAGGAAAGATGATGGCCCTCAGATGGCTTGACAAGAAAGATGTGTGCCTGATGAGTACTGTCCATGATGCCTCCACTGTTCTGGTACACACAAAACGTGGGAAAGAAGTGATGAAGCCACAGGTGGTGATTGACTACAACAACACCATGGGAGTTGTCGACAGAGCTGACCAAGCCATGACATTCTACCCAGCGATGAGGAAACAGCAAAGGAAGTACTACAAGAAGATTTTCAGGCATCTAGTTGAGCAGTGCCTATGGAATGCCTACATTCTGTACAAAAAAAATCAGAGGCCTGTGAATCATTCAGACTTCATTTTGCAAGTTTCCGAATCCATAGTCAAGAACCACTAAACACCATCAGTGGCTATGAATAGACCTGGACGACGTGCTTCCACCATTGTCAACCCAGAACGCCTGACCGGTCGTCACTTCACTGAATACATCCCACCAACCCCGAAAAAGGTGGCACCTACAAGGATGTGCGTGGTTTGCTGCTCAAAGACCGATGACAGAGGAAGGAAGAAACGCAAGGAAACCAGGTTCTACTGTCCTGACTCTGATGTTGGGCTTTTTGCAGCACCCTGCTTCAAAATCTACCACACCCGGGATGTCTACTAAAATCTGCATTTAATTTATATTATTATTTATTTATCAATAATATTGCACCCTTGTTTGGAAAATTTCAGTGAGAAATTTTTCAAAAATATTTTTTTTTGATAAATGACATTGTTGTGGTCTATTATTTCATTATTTTTTATATTTATGATTTATAATTATGTATTATAGTATAATTTATGATTATAATATAATAAATACATATAATTATTATACCTTGGAGTTAATCGTATTAAAAGTATAAAAGTATTACAGGCCCACAATATAAACAAAAATTTCTATGCAAAAAAAATAGGATCACTTTTTGAATAAAAAAAGTGACAGAATTAGAACGCTAGGGGAGTTAAGTCCTGAGGGCAACCGTGTACCGCGAGACACAACCAGCCTCCCTAGGCTGAGCGGGGGCTTGCTAAAGGTGAAGACTGTAGCATTAGATTAGGGGACTGAAATCTGGTGAGTACTGGTGCTGACCAGGGCCTAACATCAACTTTAGGGGTTACTATTAGGCAAAATGTGAGTTACTAATGGGATCACTAAGTGAAAATAAAGAAAAAGTAAAATAAAAAAAAACAACTATGCAACCACATCAAAGGATTGGTATACTTTAAGCAGCTATGGCAAACCCCCATCACTATGATTTAAACCTTATATCATGTAATGTTTCAAATCAAGGTGCATTTGAGTTGCCCATATGTAATAAAGTTGGACTAACTGTGTGTACATGAGAGGTGCGTTACTGTGCATTAGGGTGCCATTAAAAATGAATGGCAGTGCAACACGCTACTTCACAAATCTCCACAATGGAAAGCTGTGATTAGGCCCTAATGCAATAATGTATAGCTCATTAATAAACAGATACACCAGTGATGTTTGGACAACATGTAAACCAAGACTGTTTAAATCATTTGCTATTACATTGCAGTTTAGTGTATTTATAAGAAAAACATTTCAACAGTGGTTAGAAAGGTATCAGTTTACAATTATGAGAAAGAAACTAAAAAAAACAAAAAGTTGAAGAAAAAAATATAACTCCATATGGCAGCTAGTTATTAAAATCTGGAAGAAATGTAAAGCTACTTTGCCTAATATTTTATATCAAGTTGAATTCCATAAAGTTTCATACAGAATCTAGAGTCAGTGAACAGCATTTATTTAAAAGTTGTGTTTTTATCAAGGGAAACTGTGTACACTGACTATAATATATTCAAATTAAAGAACTGTTGATGTGGCATTTGTTTGATATAATTCTACACCTTAGGATGCATCTGATGGTCTCCTCACATTCTGGCAAGTATAACAAGTGTTTGAAGATTGAACAACGTAGCTAGATCAGCTCCCTTTACAGTAAAATTATCTTTTGACCAAAGAAATATCACAATGACAGTTTGGAGACCAAAAATTCCCAATTCCCTTGTAAAAGTTCACCCAATAAAAACATAGTTTTACCCTGCTTGTATTCTGTTGTGTGGCACAAAGTGTTTTTGATCTGTTGGTAAAAAATACTTCTCTTTCATCAGTAAGGAAAAAAATAGAAGGAGCAAGATAACAATGATCATACAATATACTACATTTTTGTCCATGCATTAACCACATTGGAGCTGGATTTGAAGCACTGTGTACATATATAGCCCTTGGCACCTGATCCTTGCTATATTCACCATTCATTGAATCCATAGTCGGGTAGTTTATCTTGATGCTGACATCTCAGCTTATTATTATTCACATATAGCTAAAACCTAACATTGTCTCTAAATAAACCCTAATATTAAAATCATACTAATACCTACAGTCCATCTAAAGTTTTAACTAGTTTTGGACAGGTGTGACAATCAGGTCCAGGATTTAAAATGACTTGAAAAAATCTATTCCAGGTTTGCTGGATCACCCTGCTTCACTAATGAAAATGTATTTTCTCCAGCCTTGGAGAGCTTTAATAAATCAGGCACATGGTCTGTCTAGAGAATTCTAGAGCATCTCCCATGATGGTAGTTGTAAAGGATAGTATTCTATAGAGTACACAGTGGAGAACTGCCCAAGCATTTCCTGCACCTTATTGGCTCCCATATGGTTCAGTATATTATACAGAGTGCAGTTCTGACTTATACCTACACTTTCCCATCCTGGCAGACATATTGTATACATTACAACCTTTTAAATAATGATCTGACAATTACACCTTTGCTGACATTTTTTTTTCTGCACATTTATTGGAATTTTGATCATACGTTGATAGATTGAAGGAATTTATTACTTGGCAGGTCCCATCATTCACAGCTATAGCATGTAAGCAAAAACAAATGTATGCATATGCAATACACACTTATTGAAGTAACCATAATTTTCAACAGAAATAGCCTTTAAATTATGTGAATATCAAACAGCTCATGTGTAGACTGAGACACAACAATGCCATAAATATAGCACCTTCGGTATATTAGATAGATTGTGTTGAGTGGTTCCAACCACAGTCTACTTGCTATAGTCCACTTTCAAGCAATGTACTACACAGAAGCATCTATACTGCTAATTTATTAATTTTTATTGTCTGTGCTGCAGTCAAATAATGTATTTTAAAGTAAGTTACCTTTGTTTTCTTACTTTTAATTTTATATAGGCAGCATTGTATTAATAAATATTTTACCACCTACTATTTCAAGTATGGAATCTATTTGATGGTTTACCAAAACCATCCAGTACACAAGGCTTTCTTAAAGCAGAACTAAACTGAAAACACGCAATGGCCTGGAATTCCTCTTTATCCCAGGACTGACGAAGCACCGAGAGCCGTCATCTTCTCTCTTTTATTCCGTCTTCTTCTTGTCTTCTTGGCACATCACCTGACCTCACACTGAGCAGGTGTGAGATTGGGTGAGATAGCCCGCTGTAAAGGGGAAAAAAAGAGAGGCAATCTCACTGCAATTGCGTGAGATCGGCATCTCTTTAACTTAATAGAAAAAATGCCCCTGTCCCTAATCTTGGACATGCACAGAAGGTGCACCCAGAGCCTCCCAGGATGCATGATGTAGGTATCCCGGAAGGCTCTGCTGCGGTGATCAAGACTGAAAGGGGTGGTACTGCACATTTTTTTTTTTAAACAATGGGTGTTACACTTAAAAAAATAATTAACATTTTTTACTTTACATATAAGGGTTGTCTACCCTTTCATGAAGAGTGAAAATGTTGCGTTTAGTAGGAACACCTTTTGCATTGGTTTATAATTGAAACTATTATAACACATGGATATTGAGTTAAAGAAAATATCAGCACTCAAGTATATCTTTTGCCTGTAAATTATTGTAAGCATCACCCCATTTCCCCACATGTGTATCTAGGAGGAATGGGAACAGGCAGTGTGCATAAAATTTTGTTAGGGCTGGAAATACAAGAATTCCTTGGGGTCAATAGTCCTTAGAAACATGAACCTGCAATAAATGTAAAGTGGACTTCCAACACAACTCAGGATATTCATTGGATCATCACATCTTCATTTCACAAAGTATGCAAAACTGCACTGTTTAAAATGACTGTTTAAGTTCACAGATCAATGGAAAGGTCACTGCTAGGCAATTGTTCACTGTTACCCTTTTCACCCTTTCTTACCTGTATGCATCTACCATAGGCTTGTAGCACATTGTAAGAATCAATAAATATAAATTGCAGCTTAGATTTTATAAATGAATGGTTTACAACACATTCAATCACATTTAATGATTATTGAGAATAAGGTCAGGTCATGACAGGCGTGTTCAGTAATTTTAACCTGGAGCATAAGGTACATGGGGATATTATCAACCCACAAAATATATAATAAATAATGGCAGATGCACTAATCAGTTTAATGGTTTGATAGGGTTACAATGTCTATTTAGGAGAAACCCAAATAACAAATACATCAAATATTCTACCACGGTAAAAATAGCCTAGGCACAGAACAAACCATATACGATGAAAGCTAAAAATTTCACATTTTAGTCCACAACTAGACTGGTTGGTAAACTCTCAAACACCTTGATGGAATTCAAATATAGCCACAGAGGAATGGGTGGGTGGTATTTACATAGAAATTAACTGTAAGTTTTTGCTGGATTTCTTCTTGTAATGTTAAAGACATTTTGCAGCCTTCCATGCTGCTTCGTCAGTTCTACCAATATAGGAAATACCCCAACATTTATCCAGAGACAGCACAAACACCCTTAATCCAATCATCATAGATATTGACACTCCAGATGTTAATTGTCCAGGATCGGTAGATGTGAAATCTGTTGAACCATCCTGTTCTAATAAAATATTTTTATCCTTGGTGTCAGGAAGTCTGCATAAGTGTTAGACCTTCAAATTACATGGCTAAAGGTGGGAATTGTTGTCACAACACTAGGATAGATGTTAAAATGGAATTACGGGTGGAAGACATATTGCGTTAAGTGTTTATCATAGTAATGTATCTGTGTACGTTGTAGTACACAGTAGTGTTAGTAGTTATTTTGAAAAAAAAGCATTTTTCAGGTATAGGAGATCCCCAAAAAACTAAGTTTTATGGAATCTTAAAATATACGTACATTGAAAAACTGTGCAGATGGGAAATAGTTTTGTGGTGACATACTGTTGGGCAATAACATTCACAATACAGTACAAGCCATTTGCAAGAATTGGCCACATCTTTTAACTATGAAACATAAACGGTGCTTGTTTGAATGGTGTTTTTCTATGACTCATATTACACAAAGAAACGGAGTGGACTGCTGATTCTTTTTGCATCAGCTTCAGCAGCATTTTAATGTTTTTTTTTTCAAGTTTATTATATTAATTGCATGATGAATCGTTAAACAGTTTGCTGCGCTTGCAATTTACCCATTAGCTACTGAGATTAGAAGGGGCTTCCATATGGTAATCGAAGTTCAACTGCTTTGAGTGCCAGCTTACAGTGCAGTCCAAATCACTAACATGGGCTGTTGCCACAAACCTTTTTTTAGGGCTCTGAGGCATCCTGCATATGCCAGAGATGCAGCATATAGTCACTGTAGGAATTTATCATAGCCAAGTATGATTTAAGACCAGCCGCCTCTTCAGATATTGCAGGGCGTTTTGCAAATTTCTCCTGGTGAAGTATGTGCTGTCATATAGCCAGCTTATACAGTGACAGGATGGGAACATTTCCAGGATCTTTATATGCACCATGTCAAACCACACAGGGAGAGGGCAAAAAAAGGGCAACCTGCTATTTGCATGCATGCATGAACAGCATCAAACAGGTCTTGCATTCATCTAAGTGACATTAGACAGCAGGGTTAAAGGAAACCTTTAAGTTATTAAAGAATGAACAACAAAAGCGCAAAGTTTATGAATTTCAGCCAGCAGCCATGGCTTTGGTAACTGACATAAAGTGAAATGTCATTACTTTTAAAATGGTATATTTTTATATATTTTTATTTAGGCATAAATTATGACAACATTTTAAAACGTGTCAGTAGGTTGCCTCTGAAATTAACAGCAGTAATTAGAATACCTCTTGGTAAACCAGATTGCCTCTTAAAGAGATAATGGTACAGAGGGACCAGAAGCCAGCAAAAGAAAGGAGCTAGACTTAGGGATGAATATGGGAGGGTGGACCTGGGGTGCAAAAATTAGGTGGATAGGTACAGTAAGTGAGGTCAGTGCTTGAGAAGCCAGGTTCAAGCTTCTAACCTTCACCAGAGTGGGTTCTGTAGGTTTTGTATGTGTGATCAGAGAACAGTGGGTCGAAGTGATTGTGTTATCTCGTGAACTATCTTTGGTATAGGGGTCTCCTAAGCAGTGATATTAAACAGCAAGTATATTAGAGGTTGTGTGCTGGGATAGACTGTGGGTAATTGATATCATTTCTGCTGTGGTGGAATAGCGACTGGGAATCAGCAATATCAATGGGGCGCAGATCCCAAGCTAATGATGGAGGACTGGTTAATAGCTTCCAGAACCTGCACCTCATGAGTGGTATTTATTTTGGTTTCTTATTATGGTTATTTATGGGTGTGTAGTTGGGTATGTAGTTGATATATTGTAATGCAAACAAGTTAAAATATTAGGCCATTTTGGACCTGATTTATAAAGTATATTCATTTTTGGGATTTGGTTGGTAGCCATAAGCATGCTCCAAACTTCCCCAGTCATAGTACTAGCTTCACCTTCTTTTCCCACTTGGGAAATGGAGCCATTTTTATTCAAGCATCAACTAGGGTCAACATCTAATTTCTGGGTAGACTTAATAGCCTAGGTATGGCAAAGTAAAATGAATCCTGATCACTGTGCAGTGACCACATGTTTTTTTAACACATCAGCTACCTTCTGCCGCTGCTCAGCTGTTGAGACTCCTAAGCATTAACAATGCAACTGTCCACATGAATGATTAGTGTAGATGGAGACTGAGGAAATGCTTTCAATTGCCTGTAGTAGACTAATGGTCTAATTCTTCTCAGCTGGCCCACTCAAGCTTAGGCACAGTCATCTGATTGCATCTCAAGTTCTACTTTTTAATTAGAAGCTAGATTTTTGCAAATATGATGTTGCTGTATATTTTGATGAGACATTATTGTTCAAGGATTTCAAAGATGGATGTTTCTCATGAGGCTTCCCAGTCAAAGCCCATCATTTAACATTTTATTTCTTTCAGATACACATGCACGCCTTGTCTTCTGTTTGTAACCATTCCAACCCCTTTTTTTCTCCCACCCGGCTGCTCCCTTTTCTTCCCATTTCCATAAGAAAAAATAAGAAAAATTGGAATTTGTTGAACCTGGGTGTTTGCCTTATGTAAGATTTTGATGTGTTTTACTTCTGTGTTTTAGGTGTTCTGTATTCATGACTCTACTGTCTTGCTTACACATTATTGGTTACAATTTCCCTATTTTTATTTGTCGGATCTGTTTTTAATGCTTTCTGAAATTCCTTAATAAACTATAAATTTTTTATAATTCATCTTTTCATGGTGCTAGGTGGAACAAATCTCCATATCGCATCTGTTACCTTTTTCCTTCTGGTGGCCATTTGACCAAATTAGCGCAGTGATAATGCAACAATAAGCGTTGGCAAACTGTTATTCATCGTGTTTGATGTGGATTTACCTTGTTAAACAACATTACTGATGTAAACTTACTTTCTAAAGAAACAAAAATGAAACATTTTATGTTTTTTTGTTTGTGTATTTTATTGATAATTATTTTAAGGAATAGGTAAGGGTTACTAAAGTAAAAAAATATACACATACAGCTTTATATATGCCACAAATATCAACATATAATACAATAGATTTTGTTTTTTGTAAAGACAGACTCTGTAAATGGCTATGGGAGATGTCATTGCTATGTAAATTACTACTTGTGCTACATACATAAATGTATGGCTGTTTATATTAGTGAAGGATTGCTGGAATGCAGCAATACAGTTGTGGTATTTAGTTTGGAGAAGATGATGATCACAATCAGTGGGTTTTGTCATCTACAAATATGATGCTGTCCACCTGCTGAGTAGACATATAAGTAACACATCATTGTTTTAGTGTGACAAGATCTGATGGTGCACAGCAATGCCATACTTTCCAGCAGCTCCCATACTTTCCTTGCAAGTGACATTCAGTAGTTTACACTGCAAAGTAAATGTGGCATAGCCTATAGATTCTAATCGAATCAGCTTTAATTAATGCAATGCATGTTAGGCAATTAAAGTAAATCCATAATTGGCTGCTATGGATTTTTGCAAATGTGTATTTTATAAGCAAATTATTTCTATTACCACCATTAAGAATCAATTTTAGGAATTCATTCAGGAATTTACACACAAAAATATTTTGTTGGCCTAGGTTTTGCTGATGTTTCTGAAAAATCTTAGTTTCTTAAAAAAAAATATATTGCATGGATGAAAGTCAAACAAAAAAAAAGGTTATATAAAGGTTTGAATAGATGTAACAGACTCTGAGCACTGGTTAAACATGCACATTGATCAATAGTTTACAACAGGGGGTAGTGTCTCTAGCTTGAAGCTTTAACCAATACATATTCTTAATCCTAGCCATTAACTCCAAACAATCAATCACAGTTCATCACTAACCATACGCATTTCTCAAAAACTAAACCTAACTTTCTACTCTAACCTTAAACTGAGACTTACTCAAAATTATAACCAATATCGCTGAAATCCAGTTTACAGGTTAATGGGAGAAATGAATTTAAGTATTGAGCAAGTATTAGTTTTTCTATCAAATATTTTCTAAAAAATACCCAATCACAAGAAACTTTGATCATCAATGTAAAAACAGAAACCTGCTATCAATGGTTTTGTTTACCACAGACAGGAATGGTAACTGTATAATGGCATCAACACTTGTTGGGGGGGGGGGGGGGGTGCAAGGAAAGCAGGAACAGCTTTTCCTCTGTGGAAATAATGAACACATAGAAATTGCAGAAAGACATTTTGCACAGCCACATAGTTCCACAGCTGTTACTGGCACTAACAGAGGTTCCATCACTAAGTGTTTGAGGCTAATACAGGTTTCATGAAAGTGGGAGTGACAATTTGTTTTTATTAGACATTCATTTTAACAAGGAACTCTGAGTTGGAGAAGAAAGACATGTACTAGGCTGAAGAGCAATTGTGGACAGCCAGAAACATAGGGCCTGATTTAATACAGCTCTCCAAGACTGGAGAAGATAGACTCTCATGAGAGAACTTGGCGATCCAACAAACCTGCAATGATTCCTAAAAACAATTTGCTAATAATGGCATTTTTTTCAATTCTCGACCAGATCAATTTTAGGTTTATTGGATTAGCCTGGTTCTCTCATGATAATATATCTTCTCCAGTCTTTGAGAGCTTTAAAAAAAAGCCCTCGGTGTTGACTTCTGGTTACTTATCAAATCACAAAATAAAGCCCAACTCTGTTCATCAGAGGGGAAAAAAGGAACAATTAGGCAATTAGGTGGGGACTGTGGATGAGTTGCCTGAAACAGTGTAACTGTGAGGTGGAAAAAGGGTCTGTCATCGACTTAACTTAGTAATGCATTATGCATGTGCAAAAGAATGAGGCAACTAATTAATGAGTACTTGTTAAGTACTTGAAACTAAAAAAAGACATCATGTACAGTCCAAATTTGTCATCTTTATCATGGCAAATCTCTTAATTTTACAAACTATTGGCAACACTGCCCTGTATAGAGGTACTTGTAGATTTTATAAAATGTTGACTTCTGATACAGTGGCTCTATGCTATTCCACAGTCACACAGATATTCAAATTAGCAGCATTTAAGACTGAATTACTACAAGATCTATCTGATGAGCATGTCAAGGTTTATTTCATTAACATGCCTTCCCTCACCTTGCTTTGCTGTGAAAAAACAATTTCCCTTAATTGTTTCATCATTACACATTAATTTGAAGATATTGTAAAATCCTGTCAAGGAGTTGTGGATTCCTAAAGAATGATTGGGGATTATGTTCTATGTGTATGGCAATGTAACACACCTGATGTGAAAAAAAGCCAGACAAAAAAAGATCACTGAAACATTGCCAGGGAAAAAGAAATGGTACTACTTATGTACTCCTACAACTTACTGGTACTCTTATATTGACATTTGTCTGCATCAATTCTTTTTTGGAACATAACATTTTTGGAACTTTGGTGTAAACTCTAAGCTCTAAGGTGGTACTTTAAGAAATTTATTTATGTAATGTATTTATTTATGTAATTAAAATAGAAAAATGAACTGTATTAAACTTGATTTACTCACCTTACATTTTCACCAAATAATTCAATAACTAATTCTTCACCTTCCACTATTGCATTTATTCCCACATTGTTCCCAACTCCCCTTTATAGCATCATCAGAGAGGCCTGTAGCATTAAAATATGCGGAAGGCAGCATGACTTGGTGCACGGACAGACCCGAGCCAAAAGGGGGGGGGGGGGGGCGGAAGCCTTTTCTTCGCATTCTTTCCGGATTGGGGCGGCCACGGAGGCGGCTAGATGGGGACTAGGGGATGAGGCTATTAGGAGGATAGGGAGGTGGGAGTCTAGGAGGTTCCAATTCTATGTGCGGCCTCATTTGCTGTAATGGTGTCGGGGGTCCGGGAGGGACCTGGGGGGTCTTTGCTGTGGGGGGATGTTGTGTGTACAGTTGGTTTTCACGTATGTTTTATTTTACAGGTGACCGGAGGTGTTTGGTTTGGATCGTGGGGCACTCATTCGTGTGGTGGGGTTCCCGTAGGGCGGCAGTGCGGCCGGAGGGCAGGCAGTTAGGTTTTCCGAGGGAGGAGGTACTAGTGCCGTGGATTGGGATTCGAGGGATGTTGTGGAGCAGGATGGTCCCGGAACTGCGGAGGTGTGCTGCGCTGGAGAGGGCGCCGGATGTGCTGGTGATGCACGCTGGGGGCAACGATCTTGCCCGCAGAGGTATGAGGGAATTAGTTAGGGACGTTAGGTTGGATTTTTTGCGGTTAGAGGTTGACTTCCCTGGGACGGTGTTAGTGTGGTCAGATATAGTGGCTCGGGCAGTTTGGAGGGGGGCACGATCAGTTGAAAAGGTTAATAAGGCTAGGATTAAGGTGAATAAAGAGGTGGGGAGGTTTGTTGTTAGGAATGGAGGTTTGGTGGTGCGTCATAGGGATTTGGAGGAGGATACGGGTAGTTTTTTGAGAGGAGATGGGGTACATTTGAATGATGTTGGGACCGATCTATGGTGTTTGGGTTTACAAGATGGAGTGCAGCGGGCACTCAGGGTGTGGAGGGGCGCACGGGAGTGAGGTTTCCCGCCCGTGCGCCGTGGCGGTTGAGGTCTCTGGGGAAGGTAAGAGTGCTAGGTAAATGTTGGTTGGGGGGCACCCAAGGTGGTGGTGAACCCTCCTTTAAGTATTAAAAGGTGGAGGCCCCGGAGGTGGTACTGGGTTGCCCAGGGGCCAGGTTGGTATGGTGGTTCGAGAACATGTGATGTGTGGTGGCGGACTTTACCTTCCGGGACCTGCAACCTAGTCGTTGGTTTTAAAATGTTGAGGTAGTATTTCTAAAGGTGGTTATTTAAAGGGTTAATGCACAGAAAGTAAGATGGTTAATTAAAGTGATTATTGGTTTTTTGTTATGGTGTTTACTGTGTTGTTTGTTTAAGTGTTTATTGGTTTATTGTTTGTTTGTTTGTTTGTTGTTGGTGTTTATTTGTTGTCTATTTGTTTACGAATTATATTTGGTTATATCTGTTGTATTTATTATGTGCTAATATTTATATTGAGACATAATAATAAGTTATAAAGTTATTTATTGTTTATTAATAAACGGCTGCTTGCCAGCCATTTAAATCCAGATTGTGGTAGTGTATTGTTTTGTGGTAAAGGGTGAAGGCAGGGTCAAGAGGAGTGCTGGCAAGAGAGAGGTATCTGTAAGTATTTGGTGGTGGGGAAGGTGAAGGGGCTAGGTACGGGCTACCCTAGTCATGATACACCAATCTATAGACTCTTTTCATCTTTGAATTTTTTTCCACTCCTTGTGTATAGGCTGTATTTGGATTTCTGGGATCTTCCTACTCCTTTAATATACTCCAGCCACATTATTATTCTCTTCATGTACTTCTGTTTACTACTTATCCATATGACTGTTTACATTCCTATGATTATTTACTATGTTCATCATGTAGCTTTTGTACCCCTGAAGAAGCCAAATGGGCGAAACGCATTGGGACTAAGAGACCCCCATTTGCCTCTGATCCAAAACAAACTAGGAGTGAAATTGTTTGATGAATACCATGATCTCTGGTTATTCTGTACTTCTTAACTGATATCACATGACTACTATTGTTTAAAGAATAATATATTTATTTTAACAAAAACAGTTATTTTATTATCTTGATTTATGGATACTATTGTATACCTTTAATCTTTATTGCAATTTAATGTCAATTCGAATATATCAGTATCGGCCCTTGATCATCCCCCCCCCCCCCCCCCCCCCCCCCCCCCCCCCCCCTTTCTATTTTCTCCCCCCCCCCCCCCCCCCCCCCTTCATTTTCTTTCATAAACTTTTCTATAAATATATATGTATATATATAATATAAAATTCAAGAGGAACAAGGCTTTCTTTTGCTGAAATTACCTTTTATTATTTAGTAATAAAAAATTATTTAAAATTCAATGGAATTTTTTTTTTAAATAGAGTTTATTAGCACCCAAAATCATTAATCTCCTTTTTTCATAGAGTTTATTAGCACCATTGATCAACTTTTTATAAATCAACCTTTTTATGGACAGTCTGTGAATATGGCTGGCAACTCTGATAGTTGCTATCTTATTCGAACAAACCACTCAATATGACCAAAGGACTTTTACAATTACCTGTTGTTGTAGACCTAACACCTAACATGTGCCCTAGTTATCTACTCATCTCAAGAGCTCTTTCAACATTTCACACTTCTGTACTGAGTAACAAATGTTCATTACTTTTTACAGGGTCATAGGGATTATATTTTTACTCTGCATCCCAGCAAATTAAGGTTTTCCTAGCAGTTTGAAGCTGCACACCAAAACCCAGATCTAGCCTCTATGACAAGGTTACAACAGTAAAACCGAAAGGAACATTATTAAAACCAATTACTATTCCCTAATCCTTCTCTAACTAGCAACAATACTGGCAACGTGCAGCATGACCCCATTCCACAGATTCTCGTTAGGACTTCCAAACAAACTTTCTGCGAAAGCACGGAAAACACAGGTACACAAGTGTTCTGTATGTCTATATAGTTGTATCATGACCCTGAACTATGCTAAGAAATTAAAGTGAAATTATATGGTCCATACCAAGTATATCCATCATTCTGTTTCTTATTTTTGGTAGTCTCAGTGCTAGATAAAAAGGCTAATTAAAAGTGTAATACATATCGTATTTTAGACGCAATACCATAATCACTTTAAAAATTCAGGCAGATCATAGCTTTTAGGAGGGGATGACAGTGGTTGTGCTTCCTGAAAACAGAAATCTATGACATTGTCTAAAAGTGATGCTGAGCCTCAATGACTGAAGGGACCAAAAATCAAATAAATACAAATGGAAGGTTGGGCTTGGAAATGTCCATTACCCAAAAAGTTGGTTGGTTTATGTCTGACCTTCTACAAATTTCAATGCACACTGTCAGAATCTTACAAAGTACAATGGAAAAAAATAGAGTTTTCCTTACCTATTTATAGGTGTATACCAGCGAATCTAGGCTAGTGAATAAGCTTAGATTTGCCTTTTATTGTCAACATTAGCCAGAATTGTAAAGCATATTATTTATGTAGGTCTTTAGGAATTTACCTAAATACTTTAATTTACACCTTAGCTGTCTGTTTTCATTTTATATTGATTTTTAGTAGATACTCTAATATGATGGCCCTGATTTATTAAAGTTCTCCAAGGCTGGAGAGAATACACTTTCATCAGTGAAGCTGGGTGATCCAGCAAACCTGTAGTGGATCTGGTCCAGGATTGAAAACATTTGCTAACAAATAGCTTGATTTTAGGAAATCCATTCCAGGTTTGCTCAATTACTCAGCTTTACTGATATCTTTATAACATCATGGATGTTCTGTAGAAGGTAAAATTACAGGTTTCCTAGAGGTCTTTTTTACTGAGTGATTACCTTCATTTGTTTTATTTCAAACAATAACACCACATTTGCTTGGCACTAATCTACTGGTATTCATTGATAAAAATATTATTCTCTGCAAAAATATCAACAGTGGCTTAAAAATAATTGATCTTGGATTATCGAGAAGAGCCTTGACTTTATAACAAACCTTATGACTAAGAAGTTTGTGAAATGCAATAAAATAATAATGTAATAATACACTTGATAATGAACTTCCTGGACTCCGAAAGTCAATAGGATTGAGAAACAGAAGCAGACAATGTTGTGGTGTCAGTAGCACATTAGAGGAAGTGGATAGGGGCTAGATCAACTAGAAAAGCAGGTTCTTCTTCTTTCAAAAAAAAAAAAAAATATTGCTACAGACGCAGGTGAGGGTAGGTGTGAGAGGGGACATACTACTAGCAGTACTAATACTTCACCCTGAAACATTTACAGGCTTATACATACACCAATCAAGTAGTATCAGCTGTACATCTGGTGCCTTATGCATGGGACAGAAGTAACTTTTAAACCTTAGGAGTGGGCTTTCTGCATGGAGCCTTCTGATGGTGCAACATTCCAGCTATAATTCCAAGGTGCAATAAACATTCGTATAACACCTATTTCAGAAAATGTTGCATATGAAAGAACACATGTTTTACAATACGCATCATTTAATTTATTCTTTACTAAGTATTGTAATTGGATTTTGTGTGAGTAGTTTTATTGCAGGACCCGTGCAACTAACACCTGAACATTGACAGGAACTTAATCTAGGTGGTAGACCATTTTCAGGTTAACCAGTTTGTTCTGCCTTGAAATAATTTTATGTAATTTCTCCAGTTTGAAAAGCAATTTGCTGTTTTCCTTGCTTTGTTTCCAACTACATCACTGAAATAGCTTTTCTCTCTTATTTACTAGAGAAGATATAATCTCAGGTGTAAAGCAGTGACTCTAAGATAAATTCCTCATTGCTATAATACCAGTACTTTTTCTGCAGCTGTGGACCGGCAGACTAATGTACTAAGGCGATGCGGCACTAGAATGAATCACTTGTTGGCTGTTCATTCTACTGAAACATTATATAGGCCATTTGTCATTTAAGAAAATATCAGGTCAAAGGCCTTTATTGCTGCATACAGACACCGGCTGTCTTTAGTTTTCTTTCTGGTTCTGTTTCAACTTGACACTAGCTAGCTGATGGGTAAACTACAATTTGTAGTTAGGTACCAGTGATATTAAAACATAAAATTGTAGCTCATAAAGGGTAATTTAGCAATGTAAAAAATGACTTGTCACAAAGTACAAGCTGGTGGCACAGAAATAAGCATCACAGCAGTGACAACTGCTACAGGCTTCAGAGGAACATGACTGAAATATAGATCAATGACATATACACCACTACTGTGGCTGCATCAACCCTACCAAAAGTCTCTATGAATAAACTTGAGTGGGTGAGACACATCTAACAATGCTTGGTCTGTAAATACATTTTACCTGGGACCAATAAAGTTATAAATCTAAAACAGAACCAATGAGTTTAATGAGAGTGTCATTTATGTGTCTGTGTAAGGACTCTCGGCTTGTTTTGCCCCTTCGTAGTTTCCATAATAAATGTGTTCCAACACATTTCAGAATAGTGATTATCTCTGCTGAGGCATGCTGCAGAAGGAGGAACTGAACATATAAAGGTGTTTTAACTGCATTAAGAATACATTAGGAATACACACTAAATGCTCCATTAGACATTACTGCATTGTATCTTTTTTTTAACAGTGAACACGTTTAAAGAACAAAATTCTGCAAAGAACCTACAAAAGACCTACAGTATACATAAACTATGACACTATGATTTGGAGACCCAGCACGTTTATCATGCCACAGGGATGATCTCTGGTGGACCTTGGGATACAACCCTTTCAGATTTGACAGTAAAAATGGTGAGATCATCAAAGCAGGAGATATTCAAATATGCTGAGCCTATGTCTTAAAGAGTATGTGTACAGCATGTTAATTAGACCTGAATGATGCTGGCAATACAAGAGCATACATATACATATATTCCCTCTCTCCTTATGTTTATTACTGGTAAAATATATGTATATACTGTATATATTTGTATTCATAATATAAAAAGGAACCCTGTCCTGAGAGAAGCATGGTAGCTACTATTACTATTTTCCATCTATTGTTATTTTGAATCACTGTTCTAGGACAAAATAGCAGAATAAAAACATCTTGACATTGCTGATTGAAATACTTGTTCACCAACCATAACCTTTTTTTTTTAAAAGGGTTCCATGCAGGTACAAACCACTCTAATTAATACAATTATGTGTTCATGAGATTAGTATTTTCATATGCAAATACTTTTTGTATCCAAAACTTTAAATTAGCCTCCGGTGATCTCATGTACAGTAGAACCCAGTATAAAAGCGTTAGTTGAAAGATTAGGAGCCAATCAGGTGTGCTAAATCTAAATATACAAGCAAAATAGACAAGCAACACAGAGGGCAGACAAATAAGCCTATTACCTTGTAGCTGCTCTCTTAATAACTAGTCACTGGTTTGGAGGCAAAGAGATGATACAATAAATCAATTCATGACCTTTATAACATGGAGAACCCCTAAAATAATGTTAAGGTCTATAGGGAACCCCTGCTATAATAACTAAATCCACAACTCACAGTACCACAGTGTGGTGATTAGTGGGAGAATGTTTTCCACATTGCTGAATAATGGGTGGAATGTCGCACTTACAGATAGGCAAAAAGATCATTGGTTTGATCATCAAAAGTTTACTGAATATATTTCAGAATTCTCTGATATATTATGCCCATAAAACCTTATTACACAAAAACATAGCATCACTGTAGTGCTATTATAAGTGAAAAAGAACATAGCTAGTGAAGCAACTTTTTAAGGTCAGAAAGACAACCTATAACTTATAGGGTATACAGAAAAAATAAGAGTTAAAGCATGAGGGCTAGAGCTATGTAGACATGAGAGTTAAATGTTAAAGCATACTGCCTTAGTGACAGTTACTTTGTAGTCCTTGTAGAAATAGTCAGCAGAAGTGTATATATTCTCTCTGGTTCCCGGTGCGTTTCTCCTCTGCTCTGACTTTGCTCTGCAAATGTGTGCATACTGATGTTGCAGGTCTCTGTGTGTGCTCTGTGAGCAGAGAAGAACTAGACAATTTCCTAGTGATCCTATCACTGCCAGCCACTGGAGATTTCTCTTTCTATTCAGTCACTTCAACCATAGTTTTTCTTAACACTCCAACATTTATAGCAGTACTTTCTGTCGCATAAGCCTTGAATTTTTCTTAACATTTAAAAAAAAATACAGAAGCGTATTTATGACACGTGCTAATAAATAACTGCATTGTAATCAGTCTGTAGAAGTCACTAGTAAAGGCTATGCAGGGGTTTACCCCTTGCTCTGTATTAATACATATTCAAACATGTCTAAGAAAACAAGTAATTGAACAAAACTGGAGCTTGATATTGCTGACTTGTTTTTGAAAGTGCTATCTGCCTGACTGCTATGATGATCCTCTAGCTACAAAACATTGAGAAGCTTTCTAGACAATAATGATCAGTTTAGTCAAATATTGCATGTCTGGTTATTCCTCAAAGATGTGGGCATAACCAGGCTTAAATTTGGGGAAAGAATTGGTCAGTTGAAGAAACTTGCATTCTTAGGACAGAACACAATCCTATTTCTATGGTTTGCAAGTCTGAAATAAAAAAGTGTGGACAACCTAGGAGGCTATTAAATGAATAAAGAAAAGATTTAAAAAAATCAATTTTATAGGAACTTGTCAGGACAGAAATAAGGATTCAGCCACTAAATTACTTGTTTTTAATTCTTCCATTAATCTTTGTGGAGCCAATGACCTGCTCTGACCTGGCAGGGCACTTGATCTCTGCATGTAATGGTTATAGGTCTCTGGCTTACTTAGTAGTGAAGCAAGGATATGGATTACAGTCTTGTAGTATAAAGGTTTAAAAAAAAGGCAGCTGTTTCTTTTGTTAATGCAACCTTCAAATTTTTTGTTTCAGTGTTTTTCTTGATTATTATATGGCTATAAATATAAATTCTAGTATTAAGAGTGGATCATGTAAATCTACCACAATACGCAGCTCTCATTTAAACAGAGGAGCAATACATTACCTGCTCGAAAACGTCTAATTCATCCAGCTGCAAACAGCCTTTTCCCTCCTGAGGTTATCTACAATAATTATACTCATCTAAAGATTTATTACGAAAGTAGCAGGTATAGTTAGAAATATAGTCTTGCAACAGTGAGGCCTAATGCCTGGTACACAGAGGCCAATTTTTAATTCAAATTCAATAAAATAATCTGAGCTGAATTAAATCTGAAGGGATATTAGCAGTCTACCAATTGTAAGCATTTGATTTTGTGGGTTCTTAGGAGCATATGGATAGCAAAGTACACAAGTCATGTATTATACCAATTGGATCTATCCAAGTAAACGAATGGGAAAAACAGAATATTGTACACTTGTAGGCAGAACTTTGGGATTTCTGACTGATTTTTTATTGATCATAAAATCAATCAGATCAGCCGGTGGGGAAATATGCTCATGTGTAAAAGGTGTGACAGTAAGACAGAAATGAGGGAGTTTACATATCACCTACATTATAGTTGACTTATCCCATAATACTGTCTTAAGTTTGGTTTTGCTAGCTCAGCTGCCATTGAGAGTTGAGTTTTGGTATTCAGAAGCCCTACTAAAACTCAAGACTTGGCTTTCAAAATAGCTCTAGCCTGGGAACAGACAAGTTAGCTGCAGGTCTTTGTTGCAGAAGGGTACAGGCAATATGCAGCTCAGAGTTGATTGCCAGGATACCCGGCACATCCCAACTTCACCTGTGGCAGCCGAGACTGAATGAGTTATGTCACTTTGATCTGGTCACTCAAGATGATCGAAGATCAAATTAAGGAAGAGAAGAAGGAAGTAGATTATGACACCCACAATGGAACGTGTACAGGTGAGTATAAAAGGGTTTAGTTCCACTTTAAAAAACACAGAAAGTTTGAAAACCTGCCCAACAATAGGTTTAGACAGTCTGTAGAGAGTGACTGGACTGGTGTAGCAAGAATTTATTTGGAGTTTTGCTTTCTTTCCATGTTTTTTGTAGACACTTTGTAACGAGTCAATAAATCACACTGATGTTTGACACTTTAGAAGGTACTTTCCAGCTGGATATGGGGCTTATCGCATGTAAGCAAAAGTCCATTAGCTGTATGGGGTTTGTATTGTTTTACTCTGGGTGCTCTATTTTCCTTACACATTAATCACTATATGATCATCTATGAAGTTGCAGGGAACCACATGACATACATGTAAGCTCAGCTATTACTTCTCTTCCTGCAACAGACTCACCAGACTCATCATCTATAGATGCAGATGGCTCTGTTTATCCTAATCCTGCTCTTCAGTGGGCACCCTGCAAACTATTATCTCTGAGACTTTCCAGGCAGCCATATCTATAGTGAAATGGGACAAAAATTGCGGAAAAAGCTGAGAGGTTCAAGAAAACGTGGAGCTTCGCACATGGATTGCTTTAGCTGGATAGGTATAGAGATTCTAATTACCAACAACTAGTGTCCCTTCATCTTTCAATGTATGACTTTGAAAACAGGTCTTGAAGGAATATTATCCCTTTCTGTGGTATACCAGTGGATTTTGAAGCTGATTTCTTTCTTATATGGCACTGTTGTACACATCTATAAAGGGGATCTAGGAGGTGCCCTGCTTCTCAACTAGAACCTCAACTGGAAGATACATTGTATGCTGGGCTAATGCTCTTTGAATTTAGAAAGTCATTAGAATGAGCTTGGCAGGATTAATGAATAAAATATAAAAAGAGGCCATTTATGAAAGTAGCTTGGGTGACAAACTTGGTGGATCTCTACTGTGCCAATGCTGAAAAGACTGGAGAGGCCAAGGCTACCTATTGCTGCGGAGTCTCCTTTTATCTGATTGTTTGTATATCAGGGACCATATCTTTAGACTCCTACTCAAACCAGGCAGGACATTTTGAAGTTTTAGCCATTTACTCTTTCCCTTTGGATGACTGACAGTCCACAGATTTGATATCATTATAAAAATGCCCTAGCTTACCAGGGTCCTGTGGGTGTCATTAGAGCTATTCCTTAAATTATAAGTATTGCTAGGCCTTCCTAGCCCCCACTCTAGCCTCCTTGTTTATGCCATCAGATCAGGGAAGGAATTCCTGTGGATTCAGGACTAGGGATTTATTTTTTTATGTAATACATTTCTGTTCTCCATCCTACTGTGAGCTTTTTCTCTTCTACCTTTTTAATTTTGTTAGAGCAGCATGACCCAGTTTCTTATTATTGTATTTATGCTATTGCTCAGATCTTCTTATGGGATCTAGAAACTTACATGTACTATAGTTGTAGCAGATATATTCTATTTCTATAGTGCTTATTCCTTTGATATAATTAGTGTTTATCTTTGTTTTATCAAAATTTGTAAATTATATTTGTTTGTGGATTTGACACCCGTTCTCTCTCGTACACACTCTTGTTTTTATACTGACGTTGTTTGCATCATGTAATTGGTCTTGCCACGTCCCTTTTCTTTAAAATAAAGAATGGTAATAAAATAAAGAAACAGTTTAGAAGTATCCACTACATACTTATTAGCACTATAACTTGTATTTTAACAGATGATTGTTGAAAGTAGTTTTGGGTATCTAGATATTGTATTAAAGGAACATTAGTTTTTTGGAACAAACCTTTATTAATAGAAATGCCAGGTCTGCTATTATTGACCTTACGGCCAGGCTGTCTCATGCTTTAGTATGCAGATTATAAATTCAGTCATTTCTGAGCTGCGCACTTGTTCCAGGTCAGTGTATCAAAGGATACACTGACCTCTAACAAGCAGGAAACTCAGAGAAGACAGAGTTCCTAATCTGCATAGTTGTTTTGAGTCAATGACTCAGTAAGCATTGATGGCAGATAGCAGAACAGCCAAGGATAGAATCAGGCAATGCATTAATATGAGCACCCCTGGCAGATAATTGACAGTGCAGAGGTATGGTAATAAAAACATCTAGTGAATAGGAACACAAAGGGATATTTCTACATGTGGCAACATTTTTTGTTTACCAATATCCAACTTTCCTTTTTCTGTAGGAAAAACAACCAACACAATTACAATATGTGCCCCACATCCACTGATTACAGGGAAGACAATTGTGAATGATTCTGAACCTGGGCACGTCGCATGTTCATCCTTTCTCATTAAGAAATCTTCCTATCTACCAGCAGCCTTAAACTAAAAGTTGTGGTTTGCCCAACTTGGGTGTTTTCCTGCATACAAGGAACCTTCCTAAATCAAACACAGGGTATCGTGGAAACCTTTAAAGAGATCTGCTTCCTTTTCTGTATAGTTTCAGCAAACAAATATACTAAACTGTGTTGATTTTTCACCTGTCCTATATTAGAACAGAATTCCTATGTTGCCCAATGAGTACATATAAGGCTGTTTGGAGACAAGAACATTCCATTATCATAGGAATACATTAGAAAGGCAGAAGGCAGGACAAAACAAACAACCCTGCTTTTAAACCAGGGCCAGGTTCACTGTATGCCCCTGCAGCAACAGGGTGGATAGATCCATCTACTAGAACCAGACAGCAGAGACCTACTGAGTGATTTCTCTACTTTGGGGTGAAGTTGTTCTTTCACCATCTAAAGGCTTAGGAAATTCTTTGTACATCTTTTCATGTCAGAACCACACTCATTGGCATATCATAACTAAATGAAGATGGTATATTTTTGTTTTTTTCCTGTTTCCAGTAAAACCTATTGAAAAGTAAATTACTATTAAAAGACAGTACAAGTGTAAGAAAACCTCTAACAATATATCTCACGTTTTTATCATAGCTCAGATGACTCATTTATCATGTCTATCATTATCATTCCTGCACTGAGGGTACCTGAAAAGGTTACATGAGTTTCACCTAATCTGTACAATTTTAGGAGTAATGATCAGCTGTGATATATATGGGGAGTCACTCCATAAACAATGCTAATACAAGGATTGTGAATACAGACACGTGTTTGTACCAGAGCTGCTTTCTTACTTATGGTTAATAATAATAAAAATAATAATGGTTAATTTAAATAAATTAATTTGGTTAATTTAAAAAAATACTCGAGACTCAGTTCATCTACTTAAATCTGTGACTGGACAGTGAAAGGCAAAGCAGCACAGTGATCATCTCATTTCTCTATCACTCTTTCTCTATCACTCTATCACTATCACACTATCACGTTTTTTTCAGCCTGCTTCTTGTGAGCTCATGTATCTTTTTTTCCTACTCATATATCTGCATAGCTCTGTTGTACATTCAGGAAGCTGAAATCAGGTCATATTCAAGTACTTGCATTGCTTGCTTTTACTTGTGGATTAATAATTATAGGGGTGTATTTATATTGCTGAAAATTTGACATTCAACAAACATTCTCTGGTGGTCAATCTTCCAGGTCTCTGTTTTTTCATTGACATTGATTGATTGCATGAACCTTTGGTGAATGTCAGATTTACTGCTTTACAAATAGACCATCATAGAACTGCATTAATGTATGTCTTTTTTATTTGGTTGAAGTTGAGCTTTAAATATATCAGCGAAGGCTGTCAGAATCACTTCTGAAGGAACTCAAAAAATCCTCAAACATATATCTAATGCATTCTGAATCCTACTAAAGTATGCTTTGTGTTATAATTTAGAACATTCTTCCAATATCAATATCTGGACGTTTAATTCCCTTAAGAATATTCTTTGCTTACATGTATGCATACTGTTACTTAAACGTTGCATGGATAACTCCGTACACATACATGCAAACCAGAAAGCAGCTCAGCATGTAATTCCAAATAGCCCTACACAAGATTATTACTGCAGTGCTTTAAAATTTTCATGTGCATTATAAATATTTATAGGGTGCTGGGGTTTCTCCTCCACTGTTGTGCATTTCCCGGGAGAGATCTAATAAATTAATATGACTCTCCCCCCTTCCTTTTTTTGCCTCTGACACTCAGTGAAGTTCAAGGCTGTCACATAATTCTCAGGATAAACTGTACCCACCTCCCAAAAGCTGAGCTCATAGTTGCAGATGTGTCCTGCAGTGCATACTGTGTTTACAAGGCATTTGGCTTCAGTGTGCAGTGTCACTCTGCAATAATGCTGCAGATCATTACACTGTGCTTGTTCCTTATAATACAGCAGCATTCTATATACAACGAGGAGTACTTCTCTCAGAGACAAAAAACAGCATTTATCAAATCTGAAATCTTACCATACCTTTTTGTACATGTGTTTGCTTTGGTTTATTGTAAGATCAACCCATCACATACATTTTTAAAATATATAGGAATATGTGTCCTGCACTGTAAATAAGAAAGATGCCCATGTACTCAACAAAGTTCTATGCATTGCTGATATCCTTAAGGTAGCACAATCATTTTGTGGATAGAGTGCAGAATGGTTAAACATCTGCCATGTTCATTATGTTTATTGCTGTCTGTGTCTTCATTGGGGAGATTTGCTCTGACTTCCTATTGCAGTTACACAAAAGTTTGTGGCTACCTGACCACCACACCTACCTATGGAGCCAAATGTAGGTGAACACATCTTAAAATGATCAGGCTTAGGTGTTTCAAGTGAAGGTTACAACTAATCCTATAGCATACAAAGACATATTATTTCAACATTGAGGCAGCAGTTTGGGGAAGGCATTTTTATGTTCTAGTATGACGGTGCACAAAACCAGGTTCAATAGGGTTGTTTTACTAATGTAATATAGGATGCTTTCTTAGGAAAGTGCAATATTCCTTTGCAAAGGATAATTTACTTATAGCAAATAAGGTGACCATTTCAAACTTGAATTCTTTTGAGCTACCTTTTTTTATTATAGCTGAGAATGGTGACACAGGCACCAGAAATGGAAAGTATTATATGTCTACCTCAAAGGATGTTCTTTTGTTTCAACAGGTGACAAGAGGTTTTTTAAATTTGGTACCTTTTTATTAACAGAACTAAGAGCACCCTATAAGTATTTGTATTGAACAAAGGTTAACACCAGGCTTGAAAGAAGATCAAAAATGTAATGTACATCATGAAACTTGTTAATCTGTAACATACAAAAGGAGTCAATTCAACCATAAAACTGTTCCAAAGTTAAATAAGATAATACAGAAACCCATAGAATACAAATAATGATTGTATGTAGTTCTGTTGTACCTGCAGATGGAAAAAATATATGATCACGCATTCTAATCTGATCTGGCTCCAAACATATTACAAATATTATTCGCAGTTCATCAATTTTTATATCTTTCAAAATAAGATTAGAAATTAACACACCCTCTGCCAGTTTAGACTGCAAAGAGATTTCAACCTAAGCTGGACAAAGCTAAAGTTTTATGACCTGTGTAAACTGATGGACTGAGCCAACTGCTATCCATGTATAATTGTTTTCAGAACAAGGTACAAAAATCATAAGTTGTACCTTATTACTATATTTCTGTGCATTGTGATAATGTACAACCTTACAGTGGTAAGATATTTGCATCTGCATTCTGATATTAAGATATTAGGATTTTAATTTTGTTTTCAGTTTAATACCCTCAGAATCTGATAATTTATTACTCCATTATTTGTAAAGTAAATGGACACTGCCAGCCTTATTCAGGTAATACAAAATATTAGAAAAACATGTTTAAGCAACAAGATGAACAATGAGCACAAAAGTACCTAATCATGAGTGTTGGCATTGCATTTACATGATACAGGGTTCTTCCATCAGCTGAATAAATAATAAATTCCCTTGATGTCCAGGTGGCTCCTTGGTGGTTGACAGCCTTCCAGCTACCAAGCAGCCAACACTGCCATGCACTTTAAGGAGACTTTGATGGGGAGTTGCCAACTACCTCATATATTTCTCTATGGGAAGCCCACAACCAGATGTTGCTTGACACCTCTACATTGTAGCTGTGGTTACTGGCAGGTAGGAAGCTGTGAATGCTTCCCATTCACCTTAATGCCTGCCACTTAAAAACCTTTCAAGAATTTGTTTGTAAACAATATAACACAATAGGTCTGATTTATTAAAGCTCTCCAAGGCTGGAGAGAAAGAAAGAAACTTTCATCAGTGAAGCTGGGTGATTCAGCAAAACCTGGAAAGGATCTGGCCCAGGGTTGAAAACATTTGCTAACAGATAGCTTGATTTTAGAAAATCCATTCCAGGTTTGCTCAATTACTCATCTTCACTGGTGAAAGTGTATTCTTTCCAGCCTTTGAGAACTTTAATAAATCAGGGCCAATGTCTCATTTCAAATAAGATCATATTGTTACAGTAGTAAGTAGAGTAGTACAGTAGTAGGAGTTGATTACAGTCGTTTTGTGTTGCCATTGCCTAACAAGTTACTGTGATGTCTTTTTAAATCATTAACTCTGTTGCAAAAATCTGCATAATGCCATAGGCTCTTGACATTGCTCTGTGCCAGGATGCATGAATAACTGTGCACACTTAATATAGTTTTTTATTATAATAATTCAGGCACTGAAGCACATAGTGGAAACATTTCACTTTACCCAGCAGTGGTATGTCGTATGTCTTGCTATTCTCTTTTTGGGGATGGACTCCCTTTCAAGAACAGTCTTTTTATATATTTAAAACAAATTCTTAACACACATGACAATGTTCCACAAAACTTTGTTTTCTGTAGGCTACAATCAACATTCAATGATTCAGAATCTAATAAGAAGTACTTTTGGGGAACTTAGCTCATTATCTGCACTTGCTCTCTTTTCTACGCCTGTAACAGGAAGAGGTATAGCAAGTGGTAAAAGGTTACCTGAAAGACAGCCTAGATTATTTTAGAAAAGACAGAGCAGCTGTGTTTATGAAGAACACCTATATCTCCCGTGGGTATTTGTTTTATCTTGTTTTGCCTGAGTGGGCCCATGATGATAATTCGCAAGAACACCGCACTACTGTCATCTCCTGTCGGGGTTACAGCATACCCTACTCTGCACACTGATGCTGATGGGGTGGGAAAGACTAAAACAGGTGACAAGAAGACTATTTGGTAAAAGACAGTAATTAAATATCAGCTAAAACAAATTAAAAAAAAAGATGTCAAAACCTGTCATTTTATTTCATACTGTCTATACATTAATGAAACAATTGAAAAAGGTCAGGCTGAGCTACCAAGGAAAAAAAGAGAAATGACATTTCATGATGGCACACATCTTTCTCCTCATTACCTGATATGTTTAAACATAATTCATTATTTTTATTCAGTCATCTCCTGCTCTAGTTTTAAATATCTTCACCTTGTCGAAAAGCACACACATAAGATAATGACACTGATGCCATGTGGCACTTATTATCTTGCAAAGTTCTCTCGCTTCCAGCAGTGGATAGCTGTCAGAAAGGGGGATTTGCTGCTCCATGTATTCACTTTGCTCTCTGGATCCTGCAGCAGTTCAACTTTATTATATCTTTTTTAAGCAACACCTGTAGGGTTTATTTCCAGGAGCTGGCCTTGCATGAAATAAGCAGCTTGGATAGGTGTTGCTTCAAAACCAGCCAAATGGGCTTAAGTTTATGAATTAGCAAAATAATAAGAAGTTGTGTACATGGCCTGAGTCGTGTCATTCCTTATTCACAGCGGAAGCTAGCTTAGCAGGATCTGGATAACCTTGTAGCATTGCTGCACTGTATCCAGCCGCTGGGAATACGGCACATCTGGTGCCAACTAAAGGTCACCCACTTATGTCTTCTCAATTCCAGAAGCATATGTTTTTCTGGCAAGCTGTTTTCTTAGACCTAGCACCAGTTCATAACTCATTGCCAGAGTGTACAGTTCTCTTATTTAATTTTTAACAAATTAGGAAAAATAACCATATTATTCTTTTTGTTCTCTGCACTGTAAATTGACACCGTTCTCAGAGCTCATAAAAATTAAGATTGTAAAATCATTTGGACTTCTTGTACTAAATTTCTAAACATCATTACTGAACATGCATCCAAGAAGGCATACACGCAAGGATCGGATTGTTTAGTGCCAAATGATTCTCCATTCATCTGACATGTACATCTGCTATTCAGAACATGTTAGGCATATTACTGCCTGGGGCACAATACAACGCTGTGCTGGACTATCATTATCTACCTCTGCTTATGTGCAACAAAAATTCTCAAAATCGGTTAAAGATTAAACATTACACCTGAAACTCTTTGTAAGATCCATTCAACTTAATATAGATTAAAGTAAAAGTGAATAAAACAGGAGTTTTACATCATTGCCCTGGTGTTTGGAACAACATTTAGGCATTCACATTTTGACATAATGGTTAAAAAGAAAAATATTAGTTTAAATTGAGTTTGAAAGTTCTAACCACTACCAGAAGGTCTCTTGCTGGACTATTGGTGTTGCTACCTCCTATTAAAGAGCTTCTTGACATTAAAAAACAATAAAGGGTCATGCTAATTGGTGTTGCTTTTAGATTATGTATCCATTGGATGATGTGGGGGACCATCATATTACAAACTTACTGCAAGGCCTGAAACTAAAGGATGTACTGGCCAAAAACACAAAGTGTCCTTTGTGCATGGCAGATTTGGGGCTCTCTATTAAATTAATTGCCATATCCAACATTTATTTACTGTCTGTTGAATGATGACTAGATAAACATGAAGTTATCACAAAAAAGACCTTCTAAGGGATGTTTTATTAAGTATTGTGACATTTGCCACATTTTCACTACAGGTCAATTTTCCTGCTTCAACTGCAATAAGGTAGTAGAGTTACAAGGTCACAAAAGCTTCCCTTGTGTTGTGGCTGGTTTGTGTTACAGTGCATCACCAAAGTCAAAAACAAGAAAAAATGTGTTTTATGTCTAAATAATACATCCCTTTCCCCTGTTTTTGCCAAAAAAAATGTTTTCCCCATCCCCATTCATATCTCGTATTTTTTTGCAAAAATTTGCTTATCCTTAATGGTAGTGGCTACAAGTCATGCTCGGTTCAGAATGTCTTTTTTGTAGCAACCCAATTGTGCTAAACAATGCAATGCAAGAAGTGCTAAACAAATACTTTTTATAAGTAAAAACACATTTTTAAAAACATATATTACTCTTATATGACTGTGTGCTTGTTGCTCTTTATTATGTGAGGACTGTGACCTCCTTTAGGGATATTTACCTTTTTATTAGTCCAGTGTCTTTACCCCTTAACTCTCAGTGGTATTAGGAATACCACCTTTCTTTTAGTGTGAGGTTAATGTCCTGCTACAAAGATCATAGAAAGACAATATCTGTTTCATTTTTACTGTTTGACAATTCAATTTTTAAATGAAATCAACTTTTTATAAAGTAACAAAATAGGAAAAAGAGAATTTTACTCTACAACTAGGTACTATTGCATCATATTTAGTTTACAGTTTACTATATATTTGCTTTAGGTTTTAAATATGCCATAGAAGTTAATTTCAGCAAAATAAAGAAACCATGAAGAAAAGAGAAAAACACTCACTCATGTCACATATCACAAGAAGACACAATCCAATCTTCTGTACAGTATTTTAGGCTGTCTATAATTTATTATTCGCAATATATTAATACAAAGGTCAAAAAGGGATTGTGAGTTTTTGATTTTATGGAAGATGAGAAAGGGCCAGCCAAGTGGCCAAGGCTGCGCTCTCTATCCTTCTAAGAATTTAGTGTAATCACTTTGAAGTTTGGAAAGACTGTTATAGGTAACCTCCACGCTGATCCTGTGACACAACATCCTGATTAGCAGAGTTTTCCTCTTATATTCACAAATAACACAGACGACCATCCTCCTCGCTGACTTTAAGATTAATGCTCTGTTGTACCATTTTTCTCGGCTTCAAAGGCGCCTGTTCTTGTATAATTGTTGTTTACAACGCCGGTGTAAACAAGAGGCTCACAAAAAATGTAAATTACCATAACTGAGGTGGTTTTTCATTTTGAGATGTGTGCATTTCTCAGCATGACGGAACGTAAAGGGAGATGAAAATACCAGCAAAAAATAAACCCGAGCAGGAGGAAGGAATAATCTTTTTATATTGCAGGTCCTATAACTCTGCGTCCAACGTGCAATGAGATAAAGTGAACTGTGTATGGGACAGTAATTCATCTTTTATATCAGGAACAGATTCATACAGCTTTGTCCTCAGTTCCTGGCAGCTAATTTAGAGACCTGCTTACACTTAAGGATGAACTTTTGAATGAGATTATGATCTTTCTTCTATCTTGCAGATTTGGTTGTATTTCGACGTGTTTTCATTACCAGCTTTCCAGTGATACTGGGATTTATGGATGGATCTATAATGCGCTGTGTGCAAGAAACTAGATGGAATTTTTTATAGCGCCCTTCGTCCTCTTCATGTTTTCACTCCTGCATTTTTAGCGATAACATAAAATTAACTTCTTGTAGCTGTTTGTGAAAGCGTTCATTCTTGTCAGTGGTACCAATCCATAAATTCAAGTGAACCCTATAACCCCATGTGTCTCACTTTTTTCCACTTTTTTTATATCAGGTCAGTGAGAAGGGTAAGCTTCTTTACATATTGGAGAAAGTATGTTTCAAGTCTGTAGGGCCAAAATAGTATATCCCAACAGTTTTTTGAGCAAAGCTCAAGTCAAATTATTTGCAAAGTCTATAAAGAATAATGAAAACCCACACAAATCAATTCTGAAATTTGTTTTCATTAGTTTGCCCATCCTAAACCACTAAAAGCTCATTTTGATAATAGTTCCCAAGCAGATTTAGATATATGTGTATATTTTAATGCTAATTAATCCCAAACTCCAATTAGTATTAGTATCTAAATTAGTCTTTGTAATAGCTTCATATGTGTTCCAGCACAGCAGAGATCAACCAAGGGAGAAAGAGGGACATGCTATAAGTAAGGCTTTATTATACTGAATTGTGCTGTCATTCTAACTCTGGGAGCGTCCTGATTAAGGGAATTAGTGACCTCAAAATGGGGGTGACCACATTGTAATGCAATGCAAGTGCTTGTAGGTCATGCATGCAGGTCACAAATGTGGAGGCCACTCAAGGTCTTTTCATAACATTAAAGGGAATAGTAATTTGGGGAAAAGCACTGACTCCTTGGTTTCTGGTTTGTGATGATGAAACCATGATTCATCATGTCACCAATTATGTAAAAACACTTCTGGGTCTAAATGCTTTATTGACAAAATTGCATAACACATTTAAACTTCTTATGTTCTGTTCTTGTGACACTTATCCCAACTTTATTTAAACTCTGCCTTGAGTTTCTTTTAACATGTTGGGAAAATTAAAATAATAGTTGATCTTTTTATTTTTTACTGTCTGTCACTGTTACTGTCACTGCTTTATAATCTAAAAGTTGTTAGATGTGAACCTTCCGATGTAATTTCATTATTCCTCATTTTAGCATGTTCAAAATCAAGTCCATTTTCCAATACCTTTGTGGATATGAGCCCTTTCTACATAACAGAGACATATAAAAACACTAGAAGCTAAGTGTAGTTATTGCTAAGTATTGCAGCCAGCAAAGTGTATCAATATTGACAATTGATTCATTGCACTTCCTTCAACTTAATTCCACTTGTGAATACCAAGTTGTCAGAACACGTTTGTAAAATTTACCTACTTAAAGAACCTTTGATTTTTATAAAACTGGTAATAGCCTAAAAGCAAACATTTTCCTGGAATAAGTGGGAACACTCACTTAAATATGTTAACTGTTAAAAGTTCCTTTTTTTCATCTTGTTCATAAGCTGCCTGGAGAAGACTGTACATATGTATAAATACAGTGTTTTAACGTTTTTTGAGTTTACCTCCCAGATAAATAACACTAAGCTCCCATGTCATTAAAATGAAATGTGTGGAAAAACTAGAGGTTTGCACCTGCTTTGTCAACCTTCTGACTTATTCAATCAGGCAGAAGCCAATGAATTGAAGCCAGTTAAAAATTCACATTTTACCAGTATGATTACAGCAAACTAAAATCTTAATTGGCGACTAAAGGTAAGCACACTTTGCAGGGACTTATTCCAAAAATCTGTGCTTAAAATCAAATTCCACCTAAACCTTTTTTGTCCCCAGCAAAACTTGATCGACCATTTAACCTTCCCTGCTATATCAAAAAGAAAAAGAGAATTTTGTGTCCAGACTTGGGCTATAAAGACAGGAAAAATGTTATTACATTTTATTTAGCTTTAATATTATTTAATACAGATTGTATTTTTTAGATAATTGATGTCCCAAGACATTTACAATACTTAGTTAAAGTATTGTTTTGAGAAAAATGTTTGTAAATATCTGCACAAAAAAGCTTCTAGCAAAATCTAATTTACTTGGAAGTATTAATATTAATATTAATAATATTAAAAAAAAAGAGTACTAACTGCTGGAACAGTATGGTAAATAAACCCTTACCATAATGGCTTATTGGAAAGTGGATAACTAGATTCAAGGATTTCATTTAATGAGTCAGATCTGAATTTGGTTTGGGCTTTATATGCCTTGTCATTCATAAAAATCCCTGAACATTATAGCCAGAGAATGTTACTAAAGTGCATCATGACCTGATGAAATGAGACTTAACAAGAAGAGTTTAACAGTGAAAGAAATGCATCACATTTACTAATCTCTCAAGGTTTGGACTGAAGAAAAGCTAAGGATCTGAAGGCATCTCTTCAACATTTGTGCCAATGTTTATCAAAGCAAAT
Source organism: Pyxicephalus adspersus (assembly GCF_032062135.1). Taxonomy (NCBI): domain Eukaryota; kingdom Metazoa; phylum Chordata; class Amphibia; order Anura; family Pyxicephalidae; genus Pyxicephalus; species Pyxicephalus adspersus. The sequence continues at coordinate 90,372,667 of NC_092858.1, read as the reverse complement.
ACAAAGAACAAATAAATTGCTCTGAATTGTATATTTGCGAAAGATCACTCCCAAGGTGGACATTCCAATACTAATAGAGTAATGCATTCTGGACATGCTAATTATTTCACATACGACATTATACTATGAGAAAATTAAACCAAAACAAAACCAAAATAAAGGTAAACCAAACGTTTTTTAGGTTACAGAACTTTACAGTAGAACATCATATCATATGTTTGTGTCCCAAAAACTTTAAAATAGGATTGGAAGAAAAAAATGATAATGATGCAAATATAGGAATGTTAGCAACTTATTTTAGAATGGGCAAGTTGAGTCTTCAGTTCCGTGTCATAATATTACTGCCAATTTCATCAGTAGATCAGAAAATCTTCTGCTGAGGTTATTGCTAATAATGTATACATATGTTGCAAGTGTGGTGTGCCACATAACATATTCATCACACAGAAATTAAAAAAAATCCCAATTTTTACAAACTTTTTCTCATAGCTAGAGAATAATGTAAGACTATTCAGTGTTGGTACAGAGTAAACAAGACTCACTATTTATTACTGTTTCAATGATCTGGAAAAAACATAGTACTCATCTATTTAGGTTTTTATTGCTATCAAAATTTTAAGCATTTTAATAAAATAAAACTAATGTAATGAATTTACTAATGTAAATTCTCAATCTAAGATTAAACATGTATTGAATAAAAGTTTTATTAAAAGGAAACTCCATTTTAGTATTAGTTTCCTTAGATACTTTTCTATGAATATAAAAATATTTTAATAAGAGATTAGACATTCCTATATATACAGTAGGTATGAACTGTTAATGTAGCGTTACCCACTTCTATATTGTCTATATTGTGCATTTTACATTGCAATGGCAGTTGATGGCACTATCGAAATAAAGAAAATATTAAAGTAATAGTTTTGCTTTAGGACTGTAAACTGTATACACACTAACTATACATTCTCCAATACACAAGACAAAGTTTAATACAAAAGCTGCCTAAATAATACATGCATACGTTAATGAATGTACAATTCAAAAACAACTATCAGTGGTCCACAATTTATTATGAAGAGTGGGTCAAAATAGGCAATAATAATAATAATACAAATAGAGAAAATTATCAAGATTAAGCATACAGTACACTACAATTTTCTGAAATTGTACTTCAAAACTAAATTACGTTTTAAAGCTGGTAACACATTAAAAAATAATTGCACCCATTTTGAAATGGAGAAGTTGTTTTGTGAAGTGGTTACCAAGGAAGGTCAATGACCATCTATTATAGCTCTCTAATTATGTGATTTTTGTGTAACAACTTTCAAAGTACGGGATATGTTTAATATAGTTGTTAGTAGTTAGTTAGTTAGTAGAAAATTCCTTAAAAAGTCATGGGAAAAAACTGTGCTGCACTATCAGCCCCTTTCTAAAAATGATAGTTGCCTGACCTACAAACCTAACTACCCAAGTTCATTGCTTGAGAGTTCTGGATCTTAGATAATTATGCAGTAATTCAGGTTTAACCCACCATTTGTTTCAGACAGCTTACATTTTCAGTAAGGGGTTTGCAACCTTTGTTAAACTTAAAAAGTCCAATTATAGAAGAAATGATTGTTGGTACAGATGGTTATGGTACTTAAACTGGAAGGCACTGTCAGGGGCCTGAATTTGTTTAAATGTATAACATATAAACTTTGTATTTTAAAACTCTGTATTATTTACTGTGTTCTTTTGCCGTTGTGTCATTTAAATAATAAAACATTATAGCTCTGGCCAAAAATTCTTCCAATATAAAATAAAGGACTCTATTTATAAAACAAGAAATCAGATACTCCCTCAAAGTTGCCCTCGTGGGAACCTTCCAGGTCCATGTGTTTCAATGGCAGTAACTGATTCCCACCAGGGAGTGTTTGTGGGAACTTCAAATATAGTTCTATAAATAAAGCCCAGAATGTTATATGCTTTTTATGGTAATTACTATCTTATTCCCCATGAGCCCTTTTTGGGCTTGGCCATGCCCATATCATGAATTAGAAAATTCATTCATGCTAAAAATCTAATCTAGCTCTTTAAGGGCTGATTAAAATACAATATCAATACAAAGAACAAGATTCATACCTTCTCTGAAAGATTGAATGTGATTGAAAAATAAATCTGGTCCTTGGTGCTGACCCTTTGATAGGTCACACCATTAGTTTGGTCAGTAATGAATATACCAGTTTGTAATCAGGGAAAATCTAAAGAACATACATTGCAGGTGAGGCCTAGTGACAAGTTTGAGAAAATACTACTAACTAATGTTATGAACTTTAAACTTCTATTTTTACTGACCCCTCATCATTAGTTCCGTAAAATAGAAAATGAAGGTTGGGATTTATTTTATTGAAAGTGACGCATTCACATCTGAAAAAGTCAACGTTACTGAAGCTAAGGCCACAAAAAAAAACTAAGACTATTAGATTATGATCACACAATCCAGCTCATGCTATTAAATCCTGCTAATACTGCAACCTGCCAAGCAGTGCTTAACAAGTTTCTCAGATAACAGATAATCATTGACAAATAGAATTTCCTTTATAGGCTCTATTTCCTACATAAAAATACATAATTGGAAAATATTCTTTGTTTCATTGAGCAATCGTCTACTTCTTTATTTATTTTGCATGTCTCATTCACGGAGGATACGTTTTATGAGTAAATTAATTGCACAGGAAAACCTGTCTTTTAGTCTCTTGTGTCCCTTTTACCAAATGCCTTTGCTCCCTAAATTAAGCCTGTCATCATGAAATAACATTTTCCAATTGAGTGGTACATTTCAAAGTACCTATATGTTGCTAGTAGCATTTATTTCAAAATGTTTTCCCTGGCTATTTATCTTTTTTTAATCTCCTTAGCCAATGCCATTACACTCTTGCAAAAGATATTATGGGTAATTTATGAAGCAGAGAAAAATACAAGCTGTATAAACCATTATTTTCATATAAATATGAGCTAATAGACCCAAAGTGCTTACACACAGGTGAAACCCCCATTTAGCTGTTAGTTGTGTGCCTTAACTATTCAAAAGGTTTTGCTCCTGGGATATTAGTTGACATCTGACCATTGGTATCAGGCTATTGATGCTAAATATACCCACCGGTATACTTCTCAGTCATGCTCATTAAAAGAGATAGATTTGACACAATGGTAGTCCTCTGCTCTAATGTATATGTAAAGACAAACAGCCTATGCTTTCTACTTGTGTTCTGATTGTGAGATTTCCTTTTACTTACTGTCTTGGAGAGATTACCGTAATTAGGAGCAAAACTCTTTCATGGTGAATAAGATATTGTATTAGTACTTAATAATTATCTAATGCCAACTACTTCCAACATACCTTAAAATACAGGGCCCATAGTCATGTGAATAATTGCCACTTAGAGAAGCCTACATCCTAATGGGCTCACCATAGTAACAGTCTAATGTTTTTAACAAAAGACTAATTTTTAAGTGATAATCCAATTAACCTAAAAGAACTTTTTGGGATTTTTATCTTACCTGTAATGACAAGTCTGTTTTAGCCACAAGGCAAATAGAGTAGTGGATCTTCCCACTTGGTGGTGGAGGAAGAAATGAAAGAGATAGTGTTTTAAGGACTTATTCACACAGAATATGATTGCCACCGGCTGGTTGCCACCTGCAGTCAATATTCTCCCTCTACCCATGACTTTTGCTGAAATGTGTTGGGTGGGTGGGTTGGTTGACAGGTTTGGGAGGGTGTCTGGCAGTTGGTTGTCTATGCCCGTTGGGACAACTCGGTGCACAACTTGTGATTGCTAAGTGGTAACCACGTTCCTCAATTATTCTTGTGAACATACCCTTATGATTCCATTCTGTATTTTCGTATGCAAACTTAAATTTGAACAAGTCAATGTTTGACTGATTATCACCAGCAGTTATCAGCCTATATACCAGAAAACATTTGTCTGGCTGTAAATGTATGAACCAAGACCTATTCGTTGAATGTTTTATTACAATAGGCTTTATTAAATAGGAAGGTATGTTAGTAGTTATGGTCACTCCAATATTTTTTTTTTATTTTGTGAATATTTTCACCTAAAAATCTTCTAATAACAAAAATTACCGTCACCAAAATGTGTAATCTTTATTTTTTTTTTCATTTGAAGTGAATATTAATCTGGTACAACCTCTTTTTACTAATCTCCCCCTTAGAGAGCTATTGAAACCCCCAGTAATCAACACCATGAAACCAGTACTATTTTAAAGTGTCAAAATCTATGGGAACTGACATGTACATTTAAAACTAGAAACAGTGATATAATAGCATTAGTAGTGATAAATCACCACTGCTTACTAGTGTTGGTGTTTGAATTCCGGTTGTCCTTATATTAGACCCGAATATGGCTGTTCGAATTCAGATAGACTGGACCCAAAAAAAAAATGTAAAAAAAGTGTTAAAAAATAATGTTAAATTATTTTATTGAGTGTTTGTGTTTATTTTAAATATTTTTTTTACAGGTTATCCTACAATGAAATGATATCTTTTGCTCTGTAACACATTGTAGTGCCCCAGGGTCATGTGACCGTGGGAACTTTGCGGTCACAGCGGTGATTGCAGGCGATCCCCAGGCACTGGAGGTTGAATGGGGACAAGTTTCCCCATTCATCACATCTAGTGCCCTGTGTTCTTGGATAGAGAAACTCTACTACACATACTACTAAACACATACTACTAGTACAGTGCAGCAACAGCAATCAGGATCGCTGTTGCAGCCCTGTAGTATGTGTTCCTGGATAGAGTTTCGCTATCCAAGAACACAGGACTCCCTGAACACATACAACTTGTAAAGGGCTGCAAGAGCAATCTAATTTCTCTTGCAGCCCTTAATAGTTCCTACAAATAACCCAAATTCTCCCACCATTGACTTCAATGGTGTTCGAATTCGGCATTCGATCACTCGAACAATATCTCACTATTCGATAGAATGGCTGTTAAATTGAATAGTGAGGTATTCAACCAACACTACTGCTTACACAGCTGACTAAACAAAGAGTGTTATTCATGTGCGTGAATTGAGATCCTAAAGTTAACAGGGAAATAAGGCTTGGGATCAAGAAATAAAACTCCAGATCAATGGGAAAATGTTTGTGAACTGAGCTTGTATAAGCTGCCCCACTAGTACAATTGAAATACTTTTGCTGGAATGAGGAAACGTAGCATACCTTCCACCTTTCTACAATGAGAAGAAGGGCATCTTTAGTATTCAGGCAAAGAACACACTCTCAGTTAATCATCCATGATTGATTATTACATAAAAATATCTGGTAAATACCTACAAATGTTTTTGTCAACCAATACTTTTCTGTAATGTAACAAATACAACAATGCAAAGGTTTAATGAAATTTTTAATGTGGTATTACACTTTTTAATTAATAAATCGCAAGAAGTCTATTTATAAAGCAGTGAATCTGGCATTCCCTGAAACATTTGCTGGCACTGAAACACATGAAACTGGTGGTTTCTACACCAGGGAATGTTTCATGGAATGTCAGATTCCCTGCTTCATTAATCAACCCCTAAATATTCCAAACCTAGATTTTTTGGATTAGAACAAATAGATGGATACCTGAGAAGGAGTAAGAGGTTGAGGGAGGAGATAGAGGGGTCAATCAATCTAAATAAGGAACTGTTGGAATCTATGGGTTGGGTATCTTTAGAAGACCACTAACTTACCGAGTAATATGCTGTGCAATAATGTGCACGTTTATGCTTCCTGGGGTATCATTGTTAGATTAAGAGAGACAGTTCCTGGTATCTAATTGCCTGACCAGATCAATGTCAATGTTTTGATGGGTTCATTTATTACAACCATCAGGAACAGCTTAGGGGAGTAGGATGTACCTGAAGAAGGTGCATAAAACACAGCTACATATAAGCTCATAAGTTCAAGGTCATTCATATTTAGGTTCTTCTGGGAGCTGCACTGTGTTCAGCCTGTGACGTAATCGATATGGTTAGTGCTCATTACTAGTCCTTGATAAAGAGAACTGAAAACTGGGAAATAATGCTTTCACATTCAAGCATTGACATAAACAGAGAACTGGTATTTTTACTGCAAAAAGTCAATTAAAAAGGGTATTGATAGCTTTAGGTTGGCAATATTTGAGCTTTAGTCTATTGATAGCATGACAGGAAAATAATCTTTTTCATGTTAAATAAAATATTGGTCCAGGAGAAATACAATTCAATAATCATTCCACACCTTTATATTATTATATTTCTGAATTGTGTTTTTAAGTGAAAAATAGCACAAGATAGGTTTACTAATCCATCCAACTGATCCTTTTTTTTTGTGCAAAGCATTCTGAAGAGAATGAAGTAGCATTTGTCTTTTCCTCACATCCCATTTTCCCTTTTGATATCAGCTGTTTAGTGAGGAAGGAGGTTTAGTAGAATCCTTTTACTCTGGCAGATATAATGTGCTTTGTCGCTGTATCACATGTCATACTAAAAAGGTTATCTCTATCCTCAGTAATTGTAAGTCAGTTGTTTGATTTTTATTGACTGAAAATTCCGAAACAACGTCAAAAGTCTTAATACGCGCACACAAATCAATTCACTGTCAGAAAAAAAGAACAATGCCATACTTAATACCACAGCTTAAGAGAATTTGTTTGCAAATAGACACATATGTTGTTGACAAACAAAATTCTATAGTTATATTGCATAAACATTGACATCTGTAATTGTCACAATTTAGCAACAATTTCATTTTCACAGTGAGTGCTTTTGCATTGGAAACAAATTAGGGAACACCTGTACCATAAAAAAGTATAAAAATACTGATTTCTGCTCACGTGTCCAAGCTGATTTTATTACACCTTTAGAAAACAGTGGAAGATGTGCCCCAAATCTATTTTTTTAGCTAAAATGCCAAGCACCCTCTTTGGCAGTGTGGGTGTCTTGGTGTTTTCTCCTCTGGTACAGTTTTCCTGATAATAAGGACGCTGCAGTAAGATCGTTCAAAGGCATAATTTAGGAATCCCTTTTAATGTGTGTAGTATTACAAACCCTTGACACAGAGCCGTATAGTAGGATGGGAATAGCCTTAGTGGTGGCACATCATAAGTTTGGTAGAACATCACATTCCCAAAGTAAGAGTGCTGTGTAAGGTTAGTTTAATCTGCCTATATAATTTTAATCGGAATAATTTTAGCAGTGATTTTTTTTTAACTAGACATCTGCATTAAGCATAAACATCATACATGCATGCTAAAATAGTGCAGAAAATGTACTTCAATGTTAAATGTTATACTACAAAATCTGTCGAATGCACAATAATCTGGGGTTAATACAATTTCCTTCCAGATGCCAAAATTTCAAATCAAATCAGTATCAAATAATCAGAAAAACAAAAAGTACTTTGGGAAAGCTTGGTAAGTCTCTGGGTTCAACTGTCCACTACGGGTTGCAGTCTCATAGTTGTGGTACAGCATAAGTATGCAGATATATATCCAATTTTAATACAGTCGTTTTAAGTTTGTCAGCTCTAATTATAAATAAATTTAAAGTCAATGAAGACATGAATCTTACAAAGAGTTTAATCTCTTCAGTTCCAGCAGCCAAACAGGGCATTGGGCTGGCAACACAACCAGCTGCAAATCTGCTGTAGGAAATAGCACACCATTTTATGGTATTTTGCTGGTACAATAAGGAATGACTAAGAAGGATATAAATTAGGGAGTCTGTTTAACTGCTTGAGGATTTATAGACACTATTTAAAAGGTTTTTGCAAAATATCATGTAACAATATTATTGTTACATGGTATTTACTCTGTTTTAATCATGTTCAGATCAATGCAACCCTACTAGTAGAACAAACGAGTATAATATAGATAAGTAATAAAACATGTTTTAATTTAATCGTATATGATACCTCATTAATTTATTTTTTCCTTTCTCCTTTTAGCTATTATTTTTATCATATTCTAAAATTATTATTTAAATATATTTTATCATATTGATTCAATTTTCAATTGTGTCATTATAAACAGGACAAATTATAAAATAAGATATGTAGCAAGAAGCCCTTTTTGTATATTCAGTGAATTGTAAATAAATTAATTTGTCCAACAATAATATCACAAAAAAAGTCTTGTTTGTCTCCAAGTAAATTAAATTTCTAGTACTTCTTGGTCATATACAGCTGGATTTGTTCTTGTAAATTTGAAAAAATGTCCAGCTTTTTATTTAACATTGTAAGACCAGGTCCATTTGAAAGTGACTAGGAACTACTAGATATACAATGACCTGAATAAATGAGAACATTTACAGGGATATATGTATTTTATCATTTTAGTAATGACAAGTAATTGCTGAATTAAAAGACCCATAGCAGAAATGTAAAGATATAAAGGCACAGGAGCTGAGCTAGATATGTATGCACTGTATGTGTGAATGAAACATCCCTCCTAGCAACTAGTACATATTCCTTTAAGATCTTAACACAGCTTTTATTTACTCTTAGGAAAAAAACACCATTATCATTATAGCTTTGCTCAGAGGAGAATTACAAATACTTTGTTAGTAAACCTATATATACATATATATGTATATAGTATGTATCCCAGCAGTATATTTAGATGTTCTAATGCTGGGTAATGGGGATATATTTATATTCTACCTATTAATGGATCTTTTTTTTTCTGTTCTAACAAAGGTTGCAGAGCACTATACATCCAGCAAAGTATTGATTCCAATTCAGTGAAAGAGCAGGAGTATACAGTAACCCATAGCAACTAATCAGGCCTTGTCAATGAAAAACAACCAGAACAATGAAAGATGATTGCTGATTAGTTGCTATAGGTTGCTGAACTTTTCACACCATTCTCTGCCTGATTAAATAAAGGCCATGGTCTTTCACACAGACAGAAATCCATCTCGTTTAATGCTTGCTAGTTCTCAGAAACTCAGTCATTTGACATATACAAAATTGTCTAGACAGCTTTCTCTCAAGCAGCACAAAGTTTTCAGTATGCTAAAAAAAATTCCTTGTACTGATGCTACATTTACAAGCGATATACAAATATGTAAGTAATCATAGACAATATGGGCTGACTGTGGCCAAAGTTAATGAACAAAAATGATCATCTTTTGTAAGCCTTAAATAGATTGTAAAGGGCTAAACTGTAGTAAAATGTGTGCATAGAGTTTAGAAAGGCTTTGTTTTTAATTTCTATGTAAACTACATGATCCCAGAGATGTTCCTAAACAAACAACACTCTTTGCTATTATTTATGGGAATTAAAAAGCAAACTTACTTTTAACACACTTTAGCTGCTTTAATATAACCAGTGAAATGAAAGTTTGAAAATATAACCTTTTACCCTTTTTCCTTTTTCAGAGTGCTTCTGGGATACTCTATGCTCTGGCAGTTCGAAAATTTTAGAAATGCCTAGGAAAAGGGATCTGCAGACTTCTTCAAACTAAGGAAAGTAGTCTTCAAAGAAAGCATCCTCAGTATCCCTCTGAGATATACTTGCCAGAGTCCCTCTAACTCCTGTAGGGATGAGCATGGAACAAGCACTCTAAAGGGAATCTGGGTTTGCTTTCCTTTACACAACAATGGAACTGCAGGCTATTTTCTTCCCCATCTGCTAGGATTTCATTTTGCTCAGCTACAAGTCACTGCTGTTGTGTTTTATCAAGTGTACTGATTCTTTCAAGGAAACTTATTAGAAATTTGTGGAGGCTGATTTTGCAGACATGTCTTTGTGAAAATATTACTTGCCTGGCTGGCATGCTGATCTAGTGGCTTTTCCATAGGTGTTCTTATTTCAGTATGACATTTAGGGCAAAGTGACATTGTCTCCTGAATACCTCCCCAGTAAGATATATTTTCCAAACTGTGTAAGCTTTGGTGTTAGACGGTGTTGGAAATAACTGGAGTGGATGGCATTATTACTCTCCCACCAGTGTTCAGACCTGGTAATTGGCTGTACAGATCCACTACTATTTCATGGGTGCATGAAGTCAATTAAGTCTACTTTGATAGGGAGGTAGACTATCAGTAAAAACTCACGCAATGGGTCTGATTTATTAAATGTTCTCCAAGACTGGTTCTCCAATGTTTCCCAAGACTGGTGAAGATTGACTGTCATGGGAGAACCTTATTGGTGATCCAACAAAACTAATAATTTTCTTAAATATCATTTGACATTAATCGGCATATGTTTTCAATCCATTCCAAGTTTACTAGATCACCCAGGTTCTCCCATGATAGTTTATCTTCACCAGTCATGGAGAGCTTGAATATAACAGATACTATACATTTGATGGGCAGAGTGACAATATTTCTTCAAAGGAAAGGTTTTAAAGACATAGAAAGTATATCTGATAGTGTTTCCATGTGATGAGGCAGCACACATTTTTTCATTTACTAAAGCTTTAAATATAAACTTGTAGAAGGTAATTCTGAAAATATCTGGAACACAGTTAGAGAAGGTTAAAAAAAGGATAAATGTCCTAATGTTCTGTGAATATCATTGGGCTTAGATAGGAAATAACTCATATTTTTGTCGAGAGATCTAGCATTTGACCCCTTCCTAGTTCTCTTAGTTCAATACACCATAGCCTGACTAACGAGAGAATGTCGTGCCGAGTAAATGCCAGAGCTCTAACGTTGGATTTTGAGGTTGATATTTGCATCTTGAGTGCCCTGAGCTTAGGGATTCAGGGAACACAAGAAGATAAATAGTTATGTGCAGCAAGTCTTGTGCATGCTCTTTATTTCTGCTTTTATACTTTATTCCCACTACAGGTTCATTTTAACTGATTATGTTGTCTGAATTATTTATAAACCAACCATTGCTAATCAATGCACATACCAGAAATAATTTAAAGCAAATTATTCTTTTGTGAAGAGGTTTAAAGCTCAGAATTTCATTCACATCATACAATAGAATGCAGCTGCCTACCTAAAGCAATCTTCCACAATGCTGTGCAGGTCTTACTTTTAGAGTTAAAACTTTGTTGGAAGTTTCCTACTATCCACTTTTAGTAATACTGGAATGCAGCAAAGAATGGCTTCCTACACCTGCTGCCACACAAGATAGGGCAGGGCACTGATACAAAAAAAGATGGGAACTGCACTACCATAATTTAGTGTGTTCAAATTGATAAGCATTTATGTGCTGAGCAGTGTAGCATTAATCTGGCAGCCCTTGTTTTTTGTAGTGAAGGAGTGTAGAGGTATTCATGAATGAATTTTCATGTGATGCTTGATTCATGCCCATATGCTGGCAGCTTTCCTGTGTCTTGGAAAACTTGGCACTTTCATACATGGCCTTTGTGTTTCTCAGCTTCATTTTTAGAATAAATGGGTTTGTGTAATAAGGCTGTGCAAAAAGAAATTGCTCTGTGTACAGGGCATAGAATGAACCTTTTCCCTGACAACAGTAAAGTGAAATAAAGTCTCCAAATAGAATAAATTAAAAGCTATGTGCACTAAAAAAAAACTAAAGAAAAGGCTCAATACCCCTTTGGCTTCTAATTCTAACCAAAATCTTTAGTGGAGATATTTTTCTACATATCATTAAAGTCTTGCACCTTTACACCAATTAAACTGTTAAGAAGTAATACAAGAAAACTAATTCATATATCACTGTGTTTATGTGGAGTGAGCTGCAAGCAAACTGCACATACTTACCTTCCTTCCACTCCCTTACAGCTCCATTTAGTGAGGAGTGAAAATGATAAGATGAGTCGACATGCACAAGCTCCTATGTTATGTGGGATGGAGGGGATTGAGTCAAATGCTTTGCACTATCCAGAAGTACTAAGTATTTTTCTTCACTCCTTGTGGTCAAAAGAGTATATGTAGTGTTGGTTGACCACCATTAAATTTGCTTTGCCTACTTGAGCAAAAAACAGGTTCTCTTTACGAGACGGCACCCTATTGGATACATCAAGAAGGGCTACATTTACAAGTATGGCTTCAGACATCATAAAACAAAACTGAATACAGAAAAACATCAGAGCGAATGCACCAGAAACAGACCTCTTTTTGTATATGCATTTATTTGGTGCTGACATCTTCCACAGCACTTTACAGTCCACAGTGTTGTTACTAATCATCTCTCTGAAGAGCTCACAATCAAATATACCTATAATCATATGTATTAACATTGTCTAAAATCAAATTCAGAAAATACGCAATCGGTATGTATTATGAATGTAGGAAGAAACCCACATTAACACAAGGAAATTTTAAGAAGTGTCCCGGCAGCCATTAAACATTATATTCATGTGGTTGCCTGAAGGAGACAAATGTATATATAAATGACTGATGAAAAGTTTCATGAAGATCACCCTATTTATTGTATCAGAAATGCTTCCGCACAACCACTAAGTTTGAACTTTGATTTTATAACTGATTATTTCCAGTCTGAGTTTGAATATGATTAAAGGTTCTGTAGCAGTACAGGAAATTGTTATTTTAAAAAAAGCGAAACCCCCTCTCTCTGACTATACCACTAAAACATCAGGACACCCAAAGTGCCGTGATTTATACCTATTGGGCTGCCCCTTCACTTACATTACTGTTTGACAAGCTTGGTGAATCAGGAGTAACAGAAAGAAAAAAATATGAGACAGAACACATTGTGAATGAGAAAACTTGAAACCAGACAAACAGTAGTGCTGCCAGGGCCTAAACAGGAATGCAGACAAAAGGCCATGAAGGAACAAATACATTCTTAAGAACTGGGCAACCAGACATCAAGAAATAGGTTTGATAGTTGCCAGAGGTGACAAAAACAGAAAACACCAAACATAAAGGGCTGGGAGAGAAGGTTGCCAGAACAGGATTAGGAATTTTAAAAACACAGAGACAGAGCACTACTGAATACAAGGTAAATCACTGAGCACCAAACTGACATTCAATGTACCAGCAGAAGTTGATAATGCACATGAAAGTATTGCCTTAAGCTTTAATGAAAAAATAGACATATAGGAGCAGGACAGAGAAAGACAAAGACAAAGGAAAAAAGAGGAGAGACGTTAAGGTGAGGATATAGGAGAAAAAAGAGAAAGCAAGATGGAGGAAGGTGAAGACACAAGGCAAACAAATGAGTGTGCAAGACACAGGAAAGAATGATGGGACGAGGATGGTGACCTAGGTGAGACACATGAGGGCAATATTACTTTTTGGAGACACAAGAAAGAAAGGAGAAATAAGCTACTGTTGATGCACACTTAGGTCTTTGTGATCTGCTACAGAAACTGAGCAAACTTTTGTGGACGCTTCCAACAAACTACCACAGGGACAAATGTCTTACAGGTAAAATTATAGATACAGTGTAAAAAGCAGCCTAATGCTTAGAAACAATATAGCCATAATTGTAGCCTACTGGACAGAAATATTTCAAGTCTTGTGGCTGAATTTTTCCTGTGGTTTTACTACTTTCTTCAGCAAGACAGGGTGCTTTTCTGTGATCTTGAGAACAGAATACACCTTAGCTGAACAATACTGTGTCTTGCTCAGCAGTAATACATTTTTTCCTTGGATCCCTTTCATCTTCTCCAAAGAGTGAGGTCTTTCTTCATTGTGCAGTGTCCCAAGCCTTGTTTTATGAGCCAAAACCCCCCACCGAGGACACATTGTCATCTGCGCTATGTCAATGGCATATACCATGCAGATGACAACTTTGCAGAAGAGACCTATGCATGACAAGTGTCAAAGCAGAAGACATCTTTCTGTGTCAATCACAGCAAGTTATTTTCTGTTGTCCCAAAATAAATAAATATTTATATTTCCTAATAGTGGAACCAGCGGTGAGCATTCTTATTAGAATTTTATTTTGTTGTATGCTGAAGTCATACAATAAAAGAGAAAAATGTAGAAAAGAAACACTTTCTCACCCATTTTGCACGGGGGTTGTTGATGGGTTGTGTTGCACCTTTTGATTCTTTAAATTGTGGACAGCAAACATAAAGTTCATCTTTTCAAAGCTAGTTTTTGACAAGGCCTGGAGCAGAGAAAAAGCTTGGAGCTCAGTGTTATTAAATCTTTCATTAGGAGAAAAAAATGTCATGCCAGGATACAGAATAAAAACATTTTGAACAAAACAAGATAAGTAGAGCTAAATTATTTAAACATTTTCCATCAAGCATACAAAGCAGACCAAAATTGTGAAAGCCTGAATCTAGAAATTCCTATCTGATTAGTATCTAATGTACCTCCTAGAATACTGACTATTAGCCTTGTGTCATGCTTTTAATACACCACTCATGCTAACTGAGACTTCATTGCTGAGTATAGAGTAATTTATACAGCTAAAAGAAAATCAGAAAGTCACTGGAAATTAAGTTACTGGTGTGGCAGCAAAACCTTAAAGCAGAAGATAACTATCAGAAATCTAATTTTTAAAAAAACTTTTATTTTTATACAGTGGTGTCAATATACAACTTAGCTGTTCTAAACACCTTATAGGGGTTGCTAGAAGTGATGTAACAATAGCATCCCATGCCCCTGCTTTGGGGCCAAGGTAGAAGAAGGTTCTGCTTTGGAGGCTGTTCACCACTTCACACCTCAATCCTATTTTTTTTCTTTATGACAATGAAATAGCAGTTGGTTCCAGTCACTTGTGAGTACATATACAGGTACATACAATTTAAAATTATTACAACTTGCAGTTTTTGTACAATGCAACAGAGAGAAGGCAATACAGGCAACCCATTTGAATCATCTTGACAATGCAACAAATAGGGGTAAACAGTCAACTAAGGTACTATGAGTGAGACCAGAAAGGGTGTGGAGATAGCAATGTGAAGATGTTCCCAAAAAGTAACATAGGTCATTGGATACCAAAGTGTCATCACTACACAGCTGTCTCCGAAATACCCAAGAGGCACTTATACTCTTCGAAGCTCTCGAATTCTTGCCAAAAAAAACATGTGCTGGCAAAAGATGCTGACTAGTGATGTAGGCTAGAAGTAGAATCCTAACATTATTTAATTAGTATAATTGTATTTACTTCTCTGATCTGAAGCCTAATGGTGGAAGTATGGTCTCTTTCCAGAACAAGGGGCTGCAGACTCTGGCTGCATTGATCAGGTGAATCAGAACAAAGGCCCATTATTGTTTTAGGGAAATATTATTTCAGTGCAGTAAAAAGAATGGCAGGTTATCTGGTAGATTATGTCCTGTAAGAGAGTGTATACCATACCACAAATCTTATTCTTTAGAACATTGCCAAAATATTTAAAACATGGAGGCCAGGGCTTCTGTACATCTCTATTAAATAGCAGAGGAGTTGAGAAAGAAATGGCTTAAGACAACCGGTGTATTATATCTTTGTAAAACGAAACTATCGCTCGCCTCCTGGCAATCAGAAAGTTGATAAATAGTCAAAAGCTTATGTCTGGCAGGGCCTGAAGCATCACACAATGTGAACACAGGAATAAACAGGCAAGCAAAAGATTGGGTGGGAAGAGAGAGAGAGAGAGAGAGAGAGAGAGAGAGAGAGAAAGAAGTTGTACAAATTAAATGTTTTGTCACTACCTTTGCACTGTTTGTTCTCCATCCCCACTTCCCCACTCAAAAATCCATTGGAAGAAGTGGGGATAGGCATAAAATATTCAGAATAGGAAATGTTTGCTCTCAGACCTCCTATAAGGATCCAGTTATTTGGTGTAAGGAAAGAAATGATGCAAGCTTACATGTAATCTACAGGAGTATAGTTAGAGGAATAGGAGAGGACAAAGAGCTTTAGTTTAAAAGGCGAATGGTGACATCAATTCACAACGCTGACCAAGTGCAAAGCCCGATTGGAAAAAGCAATGCTTAAGCCCCATAAGGAATGGTTTAAAGAAGACTGTGTATACATCTTTCAATTCTAGAGTACAACTTTCTAAAAAAGAGAATTGATACAATGCAGTTTTAGGTTAGTATTCTGGTCAAATAAAAAAAGCTAAAGCAAGCAGGTATACTTGTCATAGGCAATCTTTCTCTATTACCAGCTTCATCATTTTAAAAAAGTGTCAGCTTTTTGGCAAAGTAACAAAATAAAAAATGTCAGAGTACTGTGAATGCTATTACACAAGCTCTGTGGTCACTCTGTGGTCTGATGATAATGCACAATGCAACGTGCAGGTTTTAAAGAATACCACTTGCCAGAATGACAGTAAGCAATTTTATCAGGGTGATCAAAGCAACTGGCACTCTCTTACACTGTAAATAATGATCAGTAGAATTCAGCCCTTTCTGACTTACTAGGAAAAGAGTTTTCAGTGCAATCTACACTAAATTCTTGCTCTGCCACACTTAAACACCAACCCTTAAAATAGTGCTGACACTCTCAAAGTATACCCTTAACATTTAACTCATAACCAATGCCTATGCATTTACTCTGGACTTAGATTATCAACCTGTCTATAAACTACCTCTAACCTCTCCTAAATTGAGCACCTACCACCTAATAAATGTTAAATATAGGCAGATTAGTTCAGCTTACAGTTTTCTCAAGTCTCATCTGGAAGTTTACCTAATGCAACTTCCTTTGATGATGTGGCAAAGATGGTGCACTGCTTCTGAATTCAGAGCAGAGTTGCCAGGTTTATGTAGCCTGTGCCCATCTGTACTATAATGAAATGAAAAATATTGTGTAATAGTGTGTGGCTATCAGCATTGTTGCTACAGATTCACAAGACTGTAACTTGTTAATCAAAAATTAAGCACTCTTTGTCCACAAATGGCAACCTGAGTGGAAGGCGTACCAATTCAATTCACTCCTATTGATAAACTGTGGCAGAACGTGCAAAAGTTGTTTTTATGGGTCCGAGGGGGGCAAGGGAATAATGCAAGGTCTGTCACCAAAATTTACCAAGTGTTTGCAAACTGGATGAAAAAAGCAGTGACAAAATTTACTCATTATTTACAAACATTCACCTCCGGATTCAAAACATAATCTGACTATAAAATTGGTTCACACATCCCTAGTTGTGTCATCACACACAAATCCATTACAAAAGCAACGGAGAAGCATATGCTCACTAGTTTCAGAGTTCACATAAGACTAAACACATTGCTGCTGCCATGCTATTCAGAGACTCCTTTATGAGTCAAAATGCCTCATTGTTGTTCATTACCACCCTTAATAATTTAAAAGTGCATAGCAACATTTCACCACTGCAGCTGTCACTATTTTTCCTGTTTTTTTCTTACTGTCTGTCAATTGAAGGCATAGTGGTTGATTGAAAAAAACTAGCTTATCATGTGCAATGAAAATTAAAATGCCGGATTTTTGCTGAACATGAATACATGAATAAACTCAGACCAACTTCACCCAGTTCCTTTTTGCAAACTGAACATGATTTACATCTTTAGTAAATAATCCCAACGATTCATTAGCATTGTCACTGAATTACATTTTAGTTATTCTTAGTGGTGTCAAAATCATTGTTCCAAACACATGCAACACCTACAAAAGGTTATTTACCCTGGTGGTAAAGATGGGGGGGTCTCGACTTCAATTTAAAAAAAAACACATTTTTATTTTATTTAAAATGGTCATCCACCCTAGGACCACAGGGGTAGTTTCTGCATATCCTCAATATGGTTCAAAAACTAACCATAAGCAGTGTTTATTTGCTTTAAAAATATCTTCTGGATTCAAATCACAAACCGTTTTTAATTGGTGGGCATTATTGACAGATACTAAATGATCTATATTACGGTAAGCAAAAAAATGCTAACCAATTCTCATAAGGCAGTAAAACATGTTCCTTGTAAATTATTCCTGAGATTGCATATTGTTGTGCTTGTTCTATTACAGTATGTAATTGTATTTATATTTTTATGTTCTTTTGTGGCATGGATTTTTACTGTAGTTGGTGTCTGTAGATATGGTAGAGAATTATTAAAAAAACTAGAATGGAGCAAAACTAAATATTTTCGTATATCTGAAATGTCATCATTTTAGCCAAATGCTTCGGAATCAATAAAAAGGGCTGATACGGGTAGGTTAATTTTAAGCTGTTTATTAGGCTTTATAGAACTTATTCAGGGTCATGAAAGCTCTTTTCAACTATGCAAACCTGGCTATGGGTAGCTATCCCTTTTTTTTGATAGAAAAAAATGTTTATCACATTTTTTAGGGAAGTCCTCCCTGAAAGGGAAACCTGCTGCCTCTTGGGATACTTGTGTCACATATCCCATGAGGTTGTGGGCTGCTCCTTCCATCATCAGAGGGTTTCCCATGATGTAAAGGAAAATGCTACATCTCACCCATGTGCAGTCATTTTTTTTACAGATTTAGGTAGACAGGTTACTGGATCTTGCATGTGATTTTGGGTTAAGCGAGGAGATTCTGGAAGAGAAAAAAAACAAGATGGGCACTCCCACAGTTCTGTTCTAGTCGGAAAAAAAGAGAGAAGCTGCGTATGGAACACTTTGTGAAAGCACTGAAGGCTTTTCACCAGTAAAGGTAAGTGGTATTTTTTTTTTTTTTAAATTTCCCCTAAAAACAGCCCCACATTATTTCACCATTTTTAAATACACAGAAAAGGAAAACAAAATTGTTAACAAATTAATTGAATGAAACTAAGCGACCCAAGGAAAAAAAAAACATACCCTCTAAATCAGAGGTCAGCAATCTTTTTTGGCCACTAGGCCTTTTCAGGGGTAGGCAGGAGCACACTAGGCCAGACTTTCTCTCGAGTCCTGTCCTAATGGCTCCCCCCCACCAGGAACGCCCCCTGAGGGCAAATCCTACTCCTCCGCAATGCATACAGCGGCGGAAGTGTTAACGCCGGCCGTGGTAAAGATGGAAGGGAGCCACCACACAGAGGCTCAAGAGCCGCATGCGGCTTAAGCTCCAGTAGTTTATTCCGGCTCCGCTGCGGGTTGCTGGCCGCCATTAGGCCAGATCGGCCAGAACAAACTACTGGCTAGGCTGTATCTGGCCTAAAGGCTCTAAATAATGTTAACTTCAAATACATTTAAAATTAATATTATTTTTTTTTTCAAGCAAATTTTGCCAAAGCAGCTCAGCAAAATTAGGAGTTTCATTTTCATCGTGAAATTAATTTTGACAAATCACTCTGCTCATCTTTACTAATAACTTAGAAATACTAATATCATGAGATGCCATATTTTTCCTATCTTCTTCTGATTCATCATGCAGTCTCCCAAAGTCATAATGTTACAAAGGTACAAACAAGTTATTGTTCTTTTATTACTATGTATTAGACCTCAGTGGCAAAATATGTGTGCCACCCCCTGACTACAAATACTTCTTTTTACTCTAAGTTTAAAGCAAAAAGAATTGTTTAAATGTTTTGCTATATTCTTATTCACATTCTGCCTACTAGCATATGGACGGTCTATGTTACATTTAAGGCATGCTATTGATGATTATTGTCACAGTTGCCAGTATGGTTATATCAGCTCATCATCAAACTTTCAAACCCTCAGATGGCTGATGTCATAGCTGGTTTGTAGCACCATGACAACTATAGGTCTGAATAGATCTTAATATAGTGGCACTTTTGGTTACAAACAAATGAGGGGGGGGGGGGGTAGTTTTGCTTTAATAACAGTTAATTGATTGTTGAACATTAAATACCATCTGCGCTGTAAATACTGCATTTAAATCACAACCTATCATTACTGATGGGTTAATCACCCTTTATTATATATTTACAGTTACTTTACTATCAATTAATGCTATGATTCTGTATCTGAACTTTATATATATATTTTTAAATATATATATATTTATATATATATATATATATATATATATATATATTTATATATATATATATATATANTATATATATATATATATATATATAAATATATATATATATATATATATGGCAGAACCTTTGCAGCTGATAAAGCATAGGTATCACAATGAAATTGGTTGGGTGTTTTATGGCAACATTTTCAGCATTTTAAATATGTAATAAAGACAGATTCTAGAACATATTAGATTACAGATGTGAGTCCCTAGAGTACTTGTTGGAACATAACAATGTTCCTACGTGTGTGAAATATTTTATAGCATTTCAGTTTTTGCAAAGTTCCTATAACCTAGAAGTGTGCTCCAGAAATATATTTTGGCCTACTAGCCAAAGTGAAAAGATATTTTAGTTTTGAGACAATGTAGAGATTGCAGTGACAAGCTTTACATATTGTATCTCTCAATCAACTGCTTAATGTCCCACACAAGCTGTCAAGTAAAATCATTAAACATTTACCTCAACGCTATCAATTTTGGGGAGCAGCAAACTATTTTAAAAATGTTGTCATCATCCAAGTAGAAACACAGCCTTGCTTTTGAAAAAAATAAAAACTGAATGTTAATAGTGTGGTAGGATAATAAGAAAACAGATGACAATTTAAAGAAACATTTTCTACAGATAACTAATTTGAATAAACAATGTATTTATAAACAAAGGCCCCTAAAAAAACTCTTTTTGTAAACTCTCAGTGCAGTTACTCAATCTGGATGCATAACAGTTGAAAGAATGTCAAATCTGATTTTGCTGTAAAGTTTAACAAGCTGCTCAGGCTTTGTATTAGTTTTGATATTTAAAAAAAAACAACATCATTTAGAGAGGATGATTCTTCTAGGGTGCATTCAGAGTATGTCTGTTTATTTATTTATTATTGTTTGCATTGTTTTTCCACCTTTTTAAATGTATTATGGGCAAGTTGCTTTGGAGATATCAGTGTTTCAGAAAAACTTCCCCTTTGGCAAGCCTACAAATGTGGATTCTGTACTGCTTTACATAGACAAGAAAAGGAACCACCAAGCAATGGGCTATCTAGCAAAGAGACTCTTCATACTTATTTAAAAAAAAACACAAGTATGCTTTTCTTCTTTCACCCATATGCTGGAGTACACTCATCACTTAGGATGTTTGGTGGTTTTCTAGCCTCTCTGGGTATCAGATAACTATGGCTATTTATATTCTTACTTTGTGATCTAATAATACTTCAGGGATTACAAATTCATAACTGTTGAAACAAACATTGATAGACAATGGATTGTTAATACTATGTGCTCAGGTGTTTTTAATTTTTTCACTTTACTAAAATAAAATGTTGTTTTTTGTGCCCTTCAGTAGTCATTTAAAGGCCATAAAACCCCAGTGGCCTTTTAGCTTGTTTCTAATGCATTTGGCCCAAATTGTGTAATGTTGACTGAATCCTCTTAGTTTTGCTAAACTTTGGGTTAATGAATTTTTTTTTTTTGCTTATCCCTTAGTTTTCAGTATATCTCCACCATACCCACAGACACAATTTACAGTAAAAGCTAAGGCCAAGTATCTACATAGAAATATATACATTTGCATATTTTAATAGAAAAAGTGCAAGACTGAGCAATCTCAGGAATGATTTAGTGAAAATATGTGCTGTTGCCTTGTAACCCCCAAAGAAATACAAAAATGCAAAACAATACACATAGATAAATAAAAAGGGCATGACTGGGGACTCAAATAATTAAAAACACTTAAGGCTTCCTACTCAATCTGAATGTACACAATACAAATGAATTGATTTATTTCAGCTTTCAGATTTTTAATAAATTTCAGACAAAATATAATTAGAGAAATGTGTGCAAAAACCCAGTATTGTATAGTAATTATTAAGTAACTGATTAAAAATTACTATAATCAGTCCCAAGAAAAAGATTTTAGTTTCTGATAGAAAACACAAGCAGTAGTGCTGAAACATTGCCATGATTATTGCTCAGTATAGAATAGTATAGAAGTATAAAGACACATTCAAATGATAAGATATTTCACCTGCTTTTCACAGAGATATGGAACCACTTACAGAAAAGATATGATTCATTCAGCATAATAAACTTTGAGGCATGTGGTATTATATCAGACATATCATCAAGTGCAAAGAGAGAAACATTCTTCAGACTCTGAGCCTCGGGGAACTCTTACAAGAAAGTAAGAACAATGGTAATTGAAGGTAGAACTGCTAGTTGCCACCATATATTTTAACAGACTAGTATCTATAATCATAACCAATGTTTACATTTAGTAAATATAAATTATGCAATATTGGATGAAAAAATCAAACAAATCCACTACTGCAAAAAAAAGGAAAGAATTTAAAAAATTACATCAGTAGTGTCCAGAACTTTACTTTTTTGCCTACTTATCCAGACAAAAAGAATCAATAACTAATAAAGCTATTTTAAATACTTTTGCAAATCAAATAATTGTAGATGACCCTCACAACCAGCAAGCTTCAAATCCATTTAGAACTTTACCAATCAGCAGCAAATAAAGTCGACTTGTCTCCACTGGAGTGAAGAAAAGCAATAAAAAGAACAGGAGACAAGGTAATTAGCTTGTGTTGAGATCCTTGTTATCTTCTCCACTCTATTGCTGGTTTGCTGAATGTTGGGAAAAAATAGAGTGATTTGTGTGCTAAAATCTTGGGAGTCATTGAGAAAAAGTAATTGATGATGTTGACAGATTTAAATAGTAAAACCGTCAGAGATTTTGCACAAAGTAGAAAGAGCTTAGTGGTTTTTCATTATTATTCTGTTTTATTATTTACCACTCATATAGCCTTAAAGAAACTTCCTATTTCTCACTTCAGCACATCCAGACAGCCGGCAGTCATTTGACAAGAGTTCTTATTGTAATATTTTGTTTTTGGGTACCAGACATGGTGTGGTTTTACCCTAAGCAGATTTTAGGACTTTCAAGTGTAATTATAGCTGGTCTGAACTGTCCTCAGACACAATTACTGGTATTACACGTTTAAATAATGTTTTGATTGATGGCATTACATGCAAATATTACATGCCTTGTATTTGGCTGAGCAGCTTCTAAATTTAATCCAATTAGATTAAATAATTTAATGTTATCTTACATATATGTACATGTTATATTACATACATAAAATCTTAGAAAAGTAGATGAATATAACCCTTCTCTATAAGAATAGACAACACTAACAAAGACCACAAAATATATTTATAAACTTGTACATGTCTTCTTCGCTTGAATATCCAATGTCAAACTCATGCCCAGTCTTTACAAAGCTCCAAATCTTTACCAGACCACAAAAAAGTAAATTGGACAACAGGTGAGCTTGAATTATAATATTGAAGTGGGGCTTCTACATGTGTTACCACGCAATTTGGTAATCAACACACTAACATGTACATTACTGAAACACCACAGTGTTAAGGATAAAGAAAGATGAAGACAGTATTTAATTATGTATATTAATGTCAGTGATTCATAATATATAGTGATTTATTAAATTCAATTCATTAAGTCAGGGTTTATTGATTATTATTATTAATATTCAATTTCAGATGGAGAGTTATGAATTAGTGTATCAATCCTCAAACTTATATTAAAATTTTACTGGGGCATTTTATCGGTACTCTCAAATATTTTTACACAAACAGGTAAAACCTAAATTACAATTTATTAATAAATATATCATAAGAATAAACTCACATTAACACAGTGGCCCTGACTTATTTAAGTCCCCCAAGGCTGGAGAGGATACACTTTCATCAGTGAAGCTGGGTGATCCAGCAAACTTGGAAAGTCATTTCATATTTGCTAGCAAATGTTTTGAATCCTGGACCAGATCCATTTTAGATTTGCTTGATCACCCAGCTTCACTGATGAAAGTGTATCCTCTCCAGCCTTGGAGAGCTTTATTAAATCAGGTCCAGCGTACCTAATCAATCAAACATTCAAAATGGTTGAATACAATCCTATTCAATCACTATTACATATAAAGGTATATCTGTTCTTGACGCATTTTGCCTATTATAGCTTCATTATAAGAACAATCTCAGGAGCCTTCATTTACAATTCTAAATAAACATAAATATATTTTTACTGGATATGTTGATTCATAATTCCAGCAATGTGATCAAAGACCTATGTGTACTTACTTTACTATTTAGGGATGCTATTTGCAAAGACCATCATCAAATATTCAATCATTCCAAATGTAACTCTCTATTAAAAATACCAACAAACATATCCATTGTTCTGTAGGAAGTCTTAAACCAGCCATCAAACTTCTTGAAAATACCAATACTTCTTTGCCACTAAAAGTGCAACTAGGAAGAAAAAAATCTCATGATATGCTTATGGGGGAAGTTTTTTCTTTCCTCATATTACATATCAGCATATTCAGCTGTTATTTTTATATATATATATATATATATACATATATATATATATATATATATATATACTTGTTATTATAGCAGAGTTTACTGATTGTAATATACTTTGTAAAAGGACCTTTACCAGTGTGGTGAATCGGTGATTCACAACAAACACTAGCCTGCAAATATGTGTTTGGCCAAGTTGATTTGGTCTGGTTATCACTAGATGACAATATGCCATATCTTGGCTTTGACGCTTGAAAAGAAAAGAACCCTGCATAGATCCCTTGGCATGTTTTGATGGTCAGGTGAACACTGCCTGAGTATACTTATTTAGAGATGAGAGAAGGAAAGGTTGTATGAGGATATAGGAACCTTCATTTATTTGGAAGCTCCTGTTTTATAGCAGTATTATTGAAATGTGCGCATATTATTATGTGGAGCTTCTAAACGGATGGCCGTGAATTACATCTCTACTTTCCTTGCATACACAATATGATTGAGCCGCTTGCCTTTCCATTTCCAGATTAATATTTCTAATATATCCATCACTTTTCACTGTGTCATAAGCCTTATTTACAATATTTTAATTAATAAATGCACAAGTAGCACAAACAATAAAAAGAGAACTAAAGAAACATTTTAAAAAGACAAATTATAAAAAGCAAACCAACCTGACATTTCTGGCGCAAGTGAGCTCGTTAACCAAACAGATGCTAATTAATCCATCCAATAAATAAAAAAAAACACAAAGAAAACAAAATGTTCTCATTATTTCACAGCTGCCGTCACTACATTAATTTTCCAGTCCCTTTTGCTATGCTATCCACCAGCTTACTAGATGGAATAAAATTCCCTTCCTACCATCAGCTCTGGGGGAAAATAACCCAAAGTAATGGCATAAAAAGTGGTTTCCATTAAATAATAAAAGGCTTTGAGTGCATTTTATACTGTTAGATGCAGGATAGATAGAATTTAAAACAGCAACCTTCCATTAAACCAAACAAATAATCCTGTGAATATCCAGGAGTCTTGTTATTTCCAGGTAAAAATATCACATCTAAAGCATGGTAATCCAGCAAATACATTGTATGTTTATTGACATTTGTATTCATGAGTACATTATAGGCTATTGGCCATGTATGCTTTTTTTCAATAGCAAGCAGGTCATAGGAGTGAATGAATTTCCTAGTGTTCCAAAACTCAGACTTAAATAAAACTCAGAGTAATCTTTTTTCTTGGAAAGTCCTAAGCAATCTGCGGCTATAGTTAATGTCAAAACCATTAAAGAGCCATTATAGGAATCTATTTCTGCTTTCTAAGTCTTCTGAAATAAGCTCAAGATTGGATAGGATAGACTATCGTGGGAGAACCTTGTTGATCCTGCAAACCTGGAACAGATTCAAAAACCATTTGCTATTAGTTAGAAAACATTTTTAATATTGGGCCAGATCCATTCCAGCTTTGCTAAATCACCAAGGTTCGCTTATAATAGCCTATCTTCTCCAGTCTTTGAGAGCTTTAATAAATAAGACCTTATGTGCCAATACACTTTTCTATTTCTTTTTCTATGCTATTACATTTTCTTTGTCTAAAACAAGCATGTAAAACTAAAGGTTTATTGAACACATGCGGCCTTCTTTCTCTGTGACCCTAATTTGGATAACTGCAAATTGCTAGTTATCCCTTGCCTTTAACCTGTCTTCAAGAAATGTATATGTATTTAAGTACCTTTGGAAATCATAACACGCTAATGCTATATTCACTTTTTTTTATCTAAATACTTTTAATTTTATGACCCCTTTCCCTGGTATTAAATATAAAAAACATTAATATAAAATGAATATTTTATTATAACATTATTCTAAAAAGTGTCATATTCTTTTTTTGGAATTAAATTATTAGACATAATGACCGCCCCTTGAAGGTGTAGTCCTTTCAATTCAGCACTTTGTTTCATCTGAATTTGACATGCCAGCCCTAATGGAGACAAGAGCTCTGCCCACAAAGGACTATTGTAATGCCTCTACAGACACGTGAACTCATATTTCCTTTGCTCCCCTGGTAGTCCATTAAGCAGCGGTAAGTATGTGTTCTGTCTACACCCCCTCGGGGGATTTATGTTCACTTTATGTCTTGGTGACAATGTTCTCCTAGCAGAAGGAAGTAAAAGGAAATTTTTAGTGAGAATACAAAAAGCAACAGAAGCCTAATGGAGTTCTCGTCTTTCTCAACTCATTCTCCTTCCAATAAAAGATGTTTTTACTGCCATTGTTAATAAAGGCTTCTGGTGCTTCCTTCTTCACCCAGTCTTCTTCCAGGTGCTGAGCCCTCGTCTATCTTGACTGGCCTGGTTTGGGGGAAGTAATCCCAATGCATGCACAAGGGAATTTCATCGCTGCTTAACTGAAGAGACGGATGCAAAAAATTTTAGTCTTAAAGAAGCCTGTCTGTCAGCAAATGTATAATTTTAAACTTACTGAAATGTCAAAAGGTTTCTTTTAGTTGCGGATTTGTGTGAAAAATGAAGACAATTTTCTAAAAATGGATCTCTACTTTGAAGAGCTTTCTGTGGACATACACAAAAATCAACAAATCAAAAAACAAAATAAAAACGGACAGTTGGAAGTTTTAACCATTCTTTTCTTCTATTGGAATAAAAACAAGTTTTGACTTTGAATTGCATCCACTTTTTTAAATGGGTACGCCTAGTTGCTTAAAGGCATAAGCAAAAAAAAACCTTTACAAACAAAAAAAATTATCCATACTTTTTTTGGTTTCCATAGCATAGCAATGTATGTCATTCCCCATTTAGCAAGATACTGGGGGAAGGTAGGCACTCCTAATCTCTTATTTATTTTAAAATTTTTATTTCTGGGGTCTTCGTAGTAAGATTTTGGGTATTCTACATTCTTTAGATTCCACCAGAAGCAGAATAACATCACCTTTGCCTAGATTCCATGGGTATGGGTAAGTGAATTATCTAACTTTTTCCCTATGAGTCTTTTTTATGGTTATTGTGCTTTTAGCAAGGGAGAGTCAGCTTTAAGTATACCATGCAGTGAACATTAAATGCTGCCAATCCAGGAAGATCAAGCTATGCCCAATAACATTTACTTGGTATATAGATATAGTGCTGCCAACTGTGCCCTGGACTGTTACTTTTTTAAGTGGTATGAAGTTAAAACTCTCATCAACACTTTAAACTTGAATCAATGTAAATGAAATATATTTTGCTATCTTGCCACTCCATAACAGGGGCATAACACAAATGAAATCACTGGGCAGACTGCATCAGAAGACACCCTCTGCTATATCAGCTTCCCCTTTCAGAAGCATGCAACACAGGTAGCCTGAAGGAGGAACACCAGTTCTCTGTGAGAGGGCAATGTTTTCGTCACAGCTTGTCCTTACGGGCTCAGGACATAAAAGCTTTACATCACATCAAAGCATGTGAAGTTTCTCTGCCTGTAGACTACTGCATGAATATCCAACCAAGAAAAGTTAGACTAGAACCTATGAATCTGTTCATTAGGTTTGGACAGCGGGCTTAAATAAGCAGCAATCTGTCAGCTCCTTGTCAAGTATTTATAGCTATTGCTATGTAATTTAGAAACTCCCTAAAGTGCTGTAACATTTTGCAGCGTTGAGTATTCTTTATACTACATATTATAATAATAAACAGTGAAAATTCTGAACACAATATAGCAGTGCAGAACCTATCCAAGTACCCAACAAGATAATGGACTTCAAACTGTTTTTATTGCATTTAACAGTTTTTTGATGCATTAACACTTAAAAAAACTTAAAGCTGCCTACATGCCAAACATGGAGTGGCTTAACTCTAAACTATTTTAAATGTAAGAAATCTATTTTTTAAATTTAGGATGCCATTGCCGGGGAGCATGTGTCAGTTTTTTACTGTTGTGTCCCACTGAAAGATTTACTCTGATATAGATAGTTATTGTGAGCCAACCCAACTCATCTAAAAAGCCAAACAAAAAAGTTTGTCTGTGTTACAATAGTATTTCGAGATTCTTCTATCTCAAGGTTAAGTAATACAGAAGAGAAAAGATCTGTTATAAATTGAACTACCTGTAAACTAGTTTTGTTACTAAATTTTAATGTTAAATTAAATTCCGTTAGACCTATAAATGGTGAAACTATAGTTTGTTTGAAATAAAGTGGCCATGTATAAAAAGGGCCTCATAAAAGTACAGGTTGTAAATTAGTCAGACTAAAGAGAGGGCGTGTTATCACACTGACGGCAGGAGGACATAAAAACATGGTAAAACTAAGTTGGATAAGGGTCCAAGAATGTAACTTAATGGAATCCTATAATTTTTCCAAAAATTTCTATTCTCTGGATAAATAGATATACGTCAGGGGCATGGAATAATCACTACAACTGTAAGAATCTCAAGTATTACTATCTTGCTTTAACAATTTTGTGACAATAAAGCTTAAACACCAAGACCAAATTAAGCATCTTGAATAAAAAAATCTATGACTAATCTGTTATTTTGTAGGGTGTCAGTACTTCTACAAGTTTGCATTCCTAGTTGTCTGTCCAAGCCATGGCACTAAGGTATCACAAAGTTGTTCAAGTACACAGCATGAAAGAAATGTCAGTACTGCCATTATCGTCCTTTTAAAAAGCATTAAAATTGCCCAATTGCTCCTGACTCCAATACTTTTGAGACAAACATTCAAGAAATAAATTTGTCAAGAAAAGTCTGAATTCCTGAATGGTTGTACTTCTCTGAGTAACTGGCCTAGGATCTGTTGAATTTAAAGTATCAGCATTGCATGTTAGCCGGGGAACTAACATTTTTAGAAAGAAAGGTCATCACTCGCAACTTCCATTGCATGACAGTCTGAAATGAATAACCACATTTGCATTTAGTTATACAGTTTAAATGATTCCTACCTCAGACTGTAAATAAAAGAAAGAAAGAGAAAGGGAAGCAGACAAAGCAAGGCAGCCATGCGTCCACTTGCTAAACTACACTGACATCTGTTTAAATCCGAGTGCAAATCCCCTGCCAAAGAAACACTAATACTTGTCAGATTTTGGGAAGCTACAAATCACCACATATGTAAAGCTATCTATTATCTTACTTACCAAACAACCTATGATTACATTTTTAAATATATGTTTTCAAGTACTATAGAAATGAAATCTGATTTAGTTGGTATGGTATTAGTCAAAAGATTTGTATTTCTCAGATTTTTAATTCTCATATTTGTTCCTAGAGAATGATCAATGGTCTATATTTCATTAATTCTTTAGGGTAATACAAACGCTGGGATTGGTATTTGAAGAAAGAAAGCAGAGTAAATCTAAGTGTGGAGCTTTTGCCTATTGCAGTAAAATCTTGTTTTGTTTGAAAAGCTGACTTTTCTTAAGAACAGAAATGATGGCTTGTACATTACAAAATGGTTTATACTTTGAAAACTTTGAGAAAGGTTATGGTTATGTGGGCCAAAACCAAAAAGCCCTTCAATCTAGCAGTGGAATGCACAGTAGAGTATTGAGTAGCCTGTGTCGCCCTGCAGTGCTCTCATAATAGCCAAACAGCCTTAAACAGGCTTTGAATAAATGGCTCCATAATATAATGCTGTATATGTACTGTAAACTAGTGGTTTTGGATGTACAGTAAGCTAGGGAGGCATAAACGTTTGTATGCCCACTATCAGAAAATACGGAAACAATTGCTTTTTTTAGGTAGCAATTGTTTCATGTCTCTCTGTAGGTAGAGAGACATGTAGTTACTTTCCTTCTGTTTTAGGAAGACTTTTCTGCGATATGAAAAATCTTCAAAATGTTGTCACACTTCCAGTGACATTTATATTTTCAATACAACACCCGCTTAAGTGTAAAATAATTTTTCATAATAATCATAAAATTAAATAATTAAAAACAACAACAATAAAAAAACTGCATGTAAATGTCATAAGTAAAATCATATCAGTAAATAACGAAATAAAAATGTAGCATTTGAGTTTAGAACGACGCTGTGAAATATAAAGAAGAGAATGGAACAGTTTAATTGGTGACACTAAATTATAGTGGAATCATCTTCTAAACAGTAATGACTGGACAATATATTAGCAAAAAAATGTCAATCTTGGCTACAATTTGACAATTGATGATACAATATGCAGGAAACAAAGGTATGATTGGTATAATAACAATTAAGCAATCAATACATTATGTGACTGAGAGCTCTTCCTGGTCTTATGAGTTTTATATGTGACAGTTCATAAATATTGAAGTAATTTCTTTTAATTTGTTCAAAATGGTCATGCATTTTTTTCACCGAATAACCCCACTAATGGTTTTGAAGAGCAGTTTTTCACTATCCTTTATACTAACCAACTCTCGGTTTGCATTTCTAGTTTAATTAAGAAAAATGCGATATGGACAATCGGCCATCTGATATCACCCTTCTAATGAATATTGCTGTCGAAGTAAAATGTTTCCCTACATGGAGCCTTTTTTGTAGATTCAGTGGTTTAAACCATTTATTATTTTGATATAAAAGGAACTGCTTGTTCGGTTTTGCTCTGCTTTTTATTAATATAAATATAACCACCTGGCAGCATTTAAAGCCAGGACTCCCAGTGTATAAGCTTTGTCGACACAGCACTGTGTATTAAACATGCACTTGATGTATGCTCACTCTTTCTCCAGAATAGATGTGGAGATGTTTAACTGGCACAATGAGGACAGAGTAGGATTGTTTTAAAATGTATTGTTTAAGCATAAGTCACAGTGCCTGCACCTGAAAAAATCTGGGAAGCAGCAGGATTCAGAGCGGGGAAGAGTGACTGATAGGCTGTCAGACAGAATCCTCCTCTCTCTCTTGTGGTAAGCATGGGCTGGATGTAGTGCAATCTTTTTTTATAACAGTAATGTGCACAAATAATGGAACACTATCCCACATTCCCACACAAAGCCCATTCATTCAGGTGAATGCAGCAGCGCCAGCTTCCCACACACATTGAGCTGAGGGATGGTAAGGGGGAACGGATTACATGTATAGCAAGGGCTCTTAAAGTACTCTATTTAGCAATCAAGAATTTTGAACAAGGATGGAGAAAGGGGGCTTGAAAATCCCTACGTATTCATATACTTAGCAGGCAATGACATGTACGTATTCACCTAGCAAAACAAAAAATACTGGTTTTAAAACTATATTAAGGTTACAATCTTTTAACATTTCACAATAATTGGGAATATTTTGACACATATCTACATGAGATGATAGGTATGTGATGTTCTTTTAGAAAGGCCATTATTATGAATGCAAGTCTAAATTTTTATGTTTCAATAATCTTTCAAATTTAAGAAGCTTAAATTTTAAAGCATATCGAATCCCCAAACAAATCTGTAATATACTAAATCTTACTATTCCTTAGATGTGATGGTTGTATTATTATTTTTTGAGGCCTTTTCCTTTTTATTTCATCTGATAAATCTTTAAATAACACACTTCCCTATACCCAGGTGGCAAAGTTTACTCCTCCACTGAAAGTACCATGGTTATCAGCAGGTATTTTCTGTAAAAACCTGACAAACATAGAGTTCTCAGTGGTATGACATATTCAGTAAGTGCTTTATTCACATCTCAAAGCAGGTGATTCAAAAGAACGTCGGGACACCTTGACAAGTTTCATGCTACTAGTACTTAGTGAAGTTCCAAGGACCTGGTAGCATTGCCTGTGTTGAAAAGTGGGGCCATTGGTGTTTTCCTAATAGCAGCAGGACTCTGCAGACATTTTCTGTACTTGCTAAAAATGTTCTTAGCATTCACCACATCCAATGACTAGGGAACTGCAAAATAACAAATATTTGTCCTTGTCCATTGTCGTCAATGACAATTGTATCTGTTCCTATGCAGAATTGACAATAGCCCCTCAGACTCATCGTATGCATGTTGTAATTCATTAAAATAGAACAGGGTAGGAAATGTCCATGCTATTAACCTTTCTACCAAAAAATATTCTAATGAACTGCAGTGGTTGGGAATGTGTAATTACCTTTACTGGCACTTTTTTGGTGTGCACAGATATTCTCATAGACTTGTATGTGGACACATTACCAATGTCATAAAACATTTATGATGTAAAATATTGGCAGATGTATTAAAAACATTTGCATTCGCTCACATGATTTATTTAAGGTATGAGTTAAGTGTTTTTGCCTATAAATGAGGGCGAAAGAAGGAAGTAAAATAAATGAATGGCTGATGACACAAGAGAAGGTCTGGAAGGATGTCCTTTTGAAATATTTACAAAGAAGTGAAGACACTAGAATAGGTTTTGCCTAGAAAGCATCCTAAAAACTGGCTAGTCAAGTGTCGAGTGTTCCTATTCTTGTGCAAAACACACAATGAGATACGTTGCTGTACATAAGAATCGAGCAAACAGATTCTTCAATAACATCCAATGTGTTTTAGAAGTTCTATAAATATTACAATAGGGATAGAGTACATGCCCAGTGTTTGCAAGGACCAAAGTGGAACAATGCTATCTGTATACATCCTACTACCGT
Source organism: Pyxicephalus adspersus (assembly GCF_032062135.1). NCBI lineage: Eukaryota > Metazoa > Chordata > Amphibia > Anura > Pyxicephalidae > Pyxicephalus > Pyxicephalus adspersus. The sequence goes on along the minus strand of NC_092858.1, from coordinate 90,339,923 downwards.
GTTTCCCCGATGATAAGGCAGGGCCATCAAATAAGACAGCCCCCCCTTTTTAGGGAAAAATGAAAAATAAGCC